>NC_137893.1:103104112-103440933 GCF_963455335.1 Martes martes
TCAATGAATCTTCGACAAAGCAGGGAAAAATGCCCAATGGAAAAAAGACAGTCTCTTCAATAAATGGTGCTGGGAAAATTGGACAGCTATGTATAGAAGAATGAAACTCAACCATTCTCTCACACCATACACAAAGATAAACTCAAAATGGATAAAAGACCTCAACATGAGGCAGGAATCTATCAAAATCCTAGAGGAGAGCATAGGCAGTAACCTCTTCAACATCGGGCACAGCAACTTCTTTCAAGACATGTCTCCAAAGGCAAAGGAAACAAAAGTGAAAATGAGCTTTTGGGACTTCATCAAGATCAAAAGCTTCTGCATGGCAAAGGAAATAGTCAACAAAACAAAGAGGCAACCCACGGAATGGGAGAAGATATTTGCAAATACCACTACAAAGGGCTGATATCCAAGATCTATAAAGGATTCCTCAAACTCAACACCCAAAAAACAGATAATCATGTCAAAAAATGGCCAGAAGACATGAACAGACACTTCTCCAAAGAAGACATACAAATGGTTAACAGACACGTGAAAAAAAATGTTCATCATCATTAGCCATCAGGGAGATTCAAATCAAAACTACATTGAGATACCACCTTACACCAGTTAGAATGGCCAAAATTAACAAGACAGTAAACAACGTGTGTTGGAGAGGATGTGGAGAAATGGGAACCCTTGTACACTGTTGGTGGGAATGCAAGTTGGTGCAGCCACTTTGGAAAACAGTGTGGAGATTCCTCAAAAAATTAAAAACAGAGCTACCCTATGACCCTGCAATTGCACTACTGGGTATTTACCCCAAAGATACAGATGTAGTGAAAAAGAAGGGCCATCTGTACCCCAATGTTCATAGCAGCAATGGCCACAGTTGCCAAACTGTGGAAAGAGCCAAGATGCCCTTCAACAGATGAATGGATAAAGAAGATATGGTCCATATCTACAATAGTCTTTCTGATGGAGTATTATGCCTCCATCAGAAAGGATGAATACCCAACTTTTGTAGCAACATGGACGGGACTGGAAGAGATTATGCTGAGTGAAATAAGTCAAGCAGAGAGGGTCAATTACCATATGGTTTCACTTACTTGAGGAGCATAAGGAATAACAAGGAGGACATTAGGAGAAGGAAAGGAAAAGTGAGTTGGGGTAAATTGGAGGGGAAGACGAAGCATGAGAGACTGTGGACTCTGAGAAACAAACTGAGAGTTTTTGAGGAGAGTGGCATGGGGTAAATGGGTGAGCCTAGTGGTGTGTATGAAGGAGGGCACGTATTGCATGAAGCACTGGGTGTGGTGCATAAACATTGAATCTTGAAACACCGAAAGAAAAATAAAGATGCTAAAAAATATTTACCTATATTTATACCATAAAATTTATGGTTGAAAAAATAGATTCACATAACCAAGTCATTACAACCCTACTTAAGGTTTTCCAATGATTGAATCAAGGGTCTTTCTTAATTTAATAAAAAATGTTTTATGTTTAAGACTTTTATATCTTAATTCAAATTAAGGTGTTAGTTGAAGGCCACATTCTACACAGTGTATATGCAAACAGCTAAGCACAGGGCTCTTCTTACACCACTTCACACAGAAGTTCCATACAGTTACATGTTAATGAAAAGAAGATATTAGTTGAAGGACCCATTCTACACAGTGATGTTTCAAGCAGTTAATCACACAGCTACACCTGTATAATTATACACATAAGTACAAACCAGTTGCATCTTAATTAAAGCAAGAATTTTTTGGAAAGATATATTCTACATAGGGTAAATTCAAGCAGTTAAGCACATGACTATACCCATATTGATTACACACATAGGTGCAAAACATTTACATCTTCAGGAATATATATAAACGTTAGTTATAAGATGAATTCTACACAAAGAACATTAAAGCAGTTGAGCATGGGACTATTCTCATGTACTTCTACACTTATGGTTAAAAGCACATATCTTCATGAAACAAGATGCTACCTGAAGGACAGTTCATATATGGTTTCTGGAGATTTTCCAGGTTCCTTTCTGTCAGTTTTGGTCTTTCCTTACCACTCAAAGAGTCCCCTTCAATATTTCTTGCAGGGCTGGTTTAGTGGTCACAATTTCCTTTAGTTTTTTGTTTGGGAAACTCCTGATCTCTCTTTCTTGTCTGAATGATAGCTTTACTGGATAGAGTATTCTTGGCCACAGATTTTTCCCATTCAGTATGTTGAATATATCATGCCACTTGGCTTGCCAAGATTCTGTGGAGATATCTGCAGCTAGCCTTACGGGTTTCCCTTGTAAGTTAGGGACTTCTTTTGTCTTGCTGCTTTTCAGATTTTTTTCTTTATTGTCCGTGCCTCCTGGATTTGGATGTTTCCTTCTCCAGATTAGGAAAAGTTTTCAGCCATGATGTCCTCAAATAAACCTCTGCCTCCTTTGTTCTTTCTTCATCTTCTGGGACTCCTATAATACAAATGTTATTATATCTGATGGAGTCACAAAGTTCCCTAAGTCTATTCTCGTGTTCCATAATTCTTCGCTCTTTTGTTCAGTTTCATCATTTTCCATTATTTTATCATCCATTTCACTTATTTGTTCCTCTGATTCTTTGATCCTTGTGTTTATTACATCCAGTCTGTTTTGAATCTCAGTTTTTGTAGTCTTCATTTCTGACTTATTTTTAACTCTTCTCTCTCTTCAGGAAGGGCCTTTCTGAATGCTTCCACTCTTTTCTCAAGGCCAGCAAGTATCCATATGATTGCTGCTTTAAATTCTCCATCTGGCAAATTACTTCTATCTGTTTCAATTAGCTCTCTGGCTGTGGCCTGTTCTGGTGGTTTCATTTGGGATGAATTCCTCCATCTTGGCATTTTTTGTCTAAATCTTGGTCTTCTTCTGTGTGTTTAGAAAAATCTATCAGGTTTCCTCCTTCCTGGTTTGATGAAGAAGAGGCCATGCAGTCTCCAGGGCCTGGTGTATCAGGAAGGTGTATGCTGTGTACACTCTGCTGCTGTGTTTTGTCTTCTCTATCCCTTGGGTCAGTCATTTGCAGGGTTTTTCCTTGCCTATAGTAGGCAATGTTTGGATGTTGGCCAGAGTGTGTTTAGTTTTAATAGATGTGCTTTTGTCTGCTTATTAAATGAGACCTGATTCTATTTCCAGTAGAACTGAAGACTTGTAGAACTCTCTGGTCAGGAGATGTGGTGGGAGTATGGGTTTTCGCTGATCTGGGGAAGGGGCCCACAGCACTGAGACTGAGGCACACTTGACTGAGAAGGTAAGTACCAGAAGACCACAAAGGGGTGGGACTTGGTTTAAGAAGGTTAGGTAGCCAATGCAGGTGCTGTGCTGTTTACTGTAGGTGGTTCTGTGTTTATGCTGAAAGGCAAGGGAGGAAAATGATACCCACCAGCTCTTTCATTCCCAGAGAGGTATCTCTATGAACCTCACCTCTCACAGATGTGCTGCAAGAAAAGAGAACAAGTTCACCTTTGTGAACCTTAAGCATTCCTCAGATGGCACCAACTGCCCCCAGGTTGCTTGCCTGCCTTATCTCCAGGAGTAGGGTGTCCTGAGAGCTCTATCCCAGCCGAGCCCACCAATGTTTAAAACTCCAGTTTGCAAGCACCAGAGGTTGCAAAAACTCACAAAAATCAGCCCCACTTATTTTCCCAGCCAATGGCTTTGGGGAAGTATTCTCTTTGTGCATTCCTGGATGTTCCTCTCTCTCTTGCCTTTCTCCACAATCAAGGCTCCCTTTACTCCACAACACCTGCAGTCCATTTCTTCCCCAAATCATGTCTCCACGCTTCCTACTATCTTTGATGGGGCCTCTTCTCTCCCTCTAACTATGGAGTTTGTTCTGTCAGTCATCAGGTAAATTCCTTGGGTATTCAGAATGATTTGATAGTTATGTAGTTGTGTTCCAGAGATGAGACAAGCCTAGGGTCCTCCTACTATGCCCTATCTTGGCTCCTCCTCAAATTAATCAAAATTTTAAAAACCTGAAAATTCAGTTCCTCAGTAGCAATAGGCACATTTCAGGTGCTCAACAGATATCTGCAGTGAATTGGACAGCAAAGTCTATACACTTATTTTCCATTATTGCCCTATTCTATCGAGGTATCAATGTTTGCTATTCTCACAAAATTATGTAGTTCTACCACTTTTCTTGTCATTGAAATAATATGCACAAGATTGTTATTACCTATATCTTGAAAAATGTTACAAATTTCTCTAGATAGTCAGGGTTAGCATCTTCGGTGAGGAGAGAAGTGTGAGAGAAAGAAGTTAGTAAATTTTGCAAGTTATTATTTATCCAAATTTTCTACTTTTTCATGAAACAATTGTGGTCATTAACAATTGTGAATTTGCTTTGTTTTTTTTCTTAAATTCCACATATGAATGAAATCATATGGTATTTGTCTTTCTATCTGACTTATTTCTCCTAGCACTATACCCTTCAGGACCATCCATGTGGTTCCAAATGACAAGATTTCATTCTTTTTTAATGCAGAATAGTATGTGTCACATACACACACACACACACACACAAACATACTACAGCTTCTTTAGCCATTCATCTACCAATGAACACTTAGGTTACTTCCACATATTGACTATTGTAAATAATGCCGCAACATTAACATAAACATATATACTTCTGGAATTAGTGTTTTCATTTTCTTTGGGTAAATACCCAGTAGTGGAATTATTAAATCATATGGTATTTCTACTTTTGATTTTTTGAGGAAACTCCATAATGTTTTCCACAGTGGCTGTTCCAATTTACATTCCCATCAACAGTGCACAAGAGTTCCTTTTTCTCCACATCTTTGCCAACACTTGTTGTTTATTGTCTTTTTTATTTCAGCCATTCTAACAGGTGTAAGTGATATCTCATTGTGGTTTTGATTTGCATTTTCTTGATGATTAGCGATGTTGAGCATTTTTAATGTGTTTGTTTGTCATTTGTATTTCTTTTTTGGAGAAATGTCTATTCAGGTTCTCTGCCTATTTTAATTGATTATTTGGGGGTTATCAGTTGCATGAAATCTTTATATTTTGGATAGTAACCCCTTATCAGATAGATCATCCAGTGGATTGCCTTTTTGTTTTGTTGATGATTTCCTTCACTGTGGAAAGATTTTCTATTTTGATATAGTCCTAATAGTTTAATTTTACTTTCACTTCCTTTACCTAAGGGGACAGATCTAGAAAAATGTTTCTATGGCCAATGTATAAGAAATTACTGCCTGGGTTTTCTTATATCCATTTTATGGTTTCATGTACTACATTTGGGTTTTTAATCCATTTTGAGTTTACTTTTGTGTATGCTGTAAGAAAGTGGCCTAGTTTCGTTCTTTTGCATACAGCTATCCAGTTTTCCCAATGCCATTTGTTGAAGAGACTGTCTTTTCCCTGTTGTATATTGGTGCCTCTTCTGTCATAAATTACTTCACAATGTATGTGTGAATTTATTTCTCAGCTCTCTACTGATCTATGTGTCTATTTTTGTGCCAGTACCATACTGTTTTGATTAGTATAGCTTTGTAAATCTTGAAATCAAAATTGTCATACTTCCAACTTTGTTCATTCTCAAGATTGCTTTGGTTATGCAAAGTCTTCTGCAGTTTCTTTCAAATTTTGGTAGTATTTGTTGTAGTTCTATGAAAAATGTTGGTATTTGGATAAATACTGCATGAAATATGCAGATTACTTTGGCAAGTACGGACATTTTAACAATATTTGTTCTTCCAATCCATGAACATGGAATATCTTTCCATTTGTTTGTGTCATTGCCAATTGTATTTTTTTCATCAGTGTTCATTCACTTCACATACTGGTGAAAAACTAAAACATTTTCCTATAAGATCAGGGACAAAGATGCCCACTCTCATCACTTCTGTTCAACATAGAACTGGAACTCCCAGCCATAACAATCAACCAACAAAAAGAAATAAAAGGCATCCAAATTGGTAAGGAAGAAGTAAAGCCTTCACTATTTACAGATGACATGATACTGCATAGAGAAAACCTAAAAGACTACACCAAAAAAATTTACTAGAACTGATAAATTTAGTAAAGTCACAGAACACAAAATTAATATACAGAAATCTGCTGCATTATGTTACACTAATATTGAAGTAGCAGAAAGACAAATTTAGAAAACAATCCCATTTATGATTTCAACAAAAACAATAAAATACCTAGGAATAAGCTTAACCAAGGAGGTGAAAGAGCTGTACTGAAACTATAAAATACATTGATGAAAGAAATTGAAGATGAAATCATCCTTCTTAAAATTTATATTTGCTTATAATACTTTTCTTACCAGTAGAATTTAAACATAGTTCCACATTTAACTTTTTACAATTTTTTATTTTTTAACCAAAGCACTTAGTATTGTAATAAATAAAATATTCATTTCTGTTTAATGTAACAACTGAACTTTTATTTTTCCATCTTACTATGTGATTAGTATTATTTTATTCTTTATTTTTTTCCTTTTTAAAAAATATTTTATTTATTTATTTGACAGAGAGAGACCACAAGTAGGCAGAGCAACGGGTGGGGGGGGGGGGAAGCAGGCTCCCTCCTGAGCAGAGAGCCCAATGATCCCAGGACCCTGGGATCATGACCTGAGCCAAAGGCAGAGGTTTAACCCACTGAGCCACCCAGGCACCCCTTCTTTATTTCTTTTCATTTTCCTTATTTTTGCTGGTGAGACCAGGGTACTTATTTTTTTCCACATTAACTTAGAAGTTGTATTGCCCTTTTCATTAGCCATTACCTTTCTTTTTCCAAATTGTGTGTGTGTGTGTTACTAAAAGATATTATTTCTGTCTCATTTCTAACTCAGATACTAAAATTAATACTCTATTAGTTTAACCTTTAATATTCAAGTCTTTAGCATTTCAGCATTTAATAGAATCTTTTACTTTGGCTCTCCATAAAAGCTCTGAACAAATATGCAGTATTTAATTTATTCCTCTTTACTTATCCTTTAAAACACTATTGTCTTATATTTCAAATTATTTTACTATTGCTGTTAACATTTCATGGTCTCTCATCATACATTTACTACTAAAAAAAAAAAAGAAGTTAATAGTTTGCCTAGTGATGAACAATCCTTAAATTGCTGAAATAGATTATATATTTTTATGGTGTATTATTGTTTAAACACATGGCAATATTTTATTTCTTTCAAAACAGAAATATGTTTATCTCATATATGATCTATGATATCCTCCTATAAATAGAGAAAACTGATGTTTGCTGGAGGGGAGTGAGATCAGGGGATGGGCAAAGTGGGTGAAGGGAATGAGGAGATACATTTTCCTGTTATAGAATGAATACATTATGGGAATAAAAGGTACAACAGAAGGTTTGAATACAAGAGGGGTCCAATTTCATGAATTCATTCAACCAGTGGGACTTTAAAAAATGAAAAATCAGCAGGCATGCTTCTGGGAGTGCCAATGGGCAAGAGGAAACTGAGTACAAGCTCTTAAAGGACGTCACAACAAATACTCCACACAGATATAGCATAGAAGCACTTTGAAAGGCATCTGGGGTATATAGGAAAGAGTTATTTACTAATCTCAGAGCCTGCCCCAAAGGGACAGAATCCCTAAGGAACTCCCCTATGATCAAAGGAACAGGTAGGTTCCATTTACCCCCCTGTCCCCCAGCATGAACACAAGGGAACCTGTAGGACCCACTCACTATCTGACTCACTAGCACTGCGGCCCCACACACCACACTGTGCTTCTGTGGATCTGCCTTCTCCAATAAACTCTTGACCAAAGCCCATACTGTGTGGTGCCACAAGCCTAGCAGTATGCAAGAAGCCCATGCAGTGGCCAGTGCCACTCCACAGTAACTCCTGTCTCAGAAAGAGGGAAAGATAACCACAAAGACAAGAGACAGAGACCCCAGCAGAGGGCAGGAAGTAGAAACTGGTCTGACTGCAGGTCCAGCCTACTAATGACAGCTTCTCAGGGGACAACACAGGAAAGGCACTTTGCAGTTTGATGCTACTACACCTCTGCGAAATGTTTGATGTGACTCAACTCAAGATCAAGGCATCCTCAGACTGGCCCACTAAACAGGGACCAAATACTGCCCATAATATGCAAAGAGAACCTAATATCTAATAAAGAACTTAAAATAATGATCATGAAGATACTCACAGAGCTTGAGAAAAGAGTGGAGAACATCAGTAAGCCCTTAACAATGAGATAAAAAAGAACCAGAGATGAAGAACACAATAAATGAAAGTTAAAATAAACAAGATGAGGGGTACCTGGGTGGCTCAGTCGGTTGAGCATTCAATTCTTGATTTTGGCTCAGGTCATGATCTCAGGGTTGTGATCAAGCCCTGCATTAGGCTCCATGCTCAGCAGGGAGTCTGCTTGAGACTGTCTCTCTTTCCCTCTGCCCCTCCCCCTGTTGCTCATGTTTGCACACTCTCTCTCAAATAAATAAATAAATATTTAAAAATAAATACAATACATTAAATAGAATAAATAGTAGATTAAATGAAGCAAAAGAATGAACCAATGACCTGAATGAGAGAGTAATGGAAAGTAATCAAAATAAGCAGGTGAAAGGAAAAAAATTATGCAGGATGTGACTAGGCTTAGGAAACATAGTGACACCATCAAGCACAGTAACATTCACATTATAGGGAGAATCCGAAAGGAGAAAAGAAAAGGGGGTAGCAAATTTATTTGAAATTTAATAGCTGAAAAATTCCTGAATCTGGGGAAGGAAACAGAAATGCAGATCCAGGAGGCAAAGACATGCCACACAATAAAATCTAGCCACGGAGGTGAACGGCATGACATATAGTGATAGAGAATTTTAGAAAGCAAGAAGAGAAAAGGGAACAGTTACATGCAAAGGGAACCACATAGGGTTATCAGCTTGTTTTTTAGCAGAAACTTTGCAGCCCAGAGAGGGTGGTGTGATATATTCAACTGCTGAAAGGACAAAATCTACAGCCAAGAATATTCTATCCACAAAGACTATCATTCAAAATAAACATAGAGATTAAGAGTTTCCCAGACAAACAAAAGTTAATGGAATTCATGACTCCTAAGCCAACCCTACAAGAAATGATAAAAGGCATACCTTGATTGGAAAGGAAAGACCATAAGGAAAGTAGGAAGCAAAAAAGCAGTGAAAATAATATATCTGTAAAAATCAGTCAAGGAGGGTGCCTGGGTGGCTCAGTGGGTTAAGCCTCTGCCTTTGGCTCAGGTCATGATCTCAGGGTCCTAGGATCGAGTCCTGCATCAGGATCTCTGCTTGGCAGGGACCCTGCTTCCTCCTCTCTCTCTCTCTCTGCCTGCCTCTCTGTCTACTTCTGATCTCTCTCTCTGTCAAATAAATAAATAAAACCTTTAAAAAAATTAGTCAAGAGACTCACAAAACAAAAGTATGTAAAATATGATACCACATACTTAAAACATGAGGAGAAGCAAAGGATCAGTTCAAATTTAAGCAACCATCAACTTAATATAGACTGCTATGTAGAGAAGATACATACAAACTGAATGATAACCACAAATCAAAAACCACTAATAGATATGCAAAAAATAACAGAAAGGAATCCAAGTATATCATTAAAGAAGCAAACTAATTGTGAGAGAAGAGCAAAAGAAGAAAGGAATGGAGAAAAAATACAAAAACAATAATAAAACAAGTAACAAAATGGCAATAAATACATACCTATCACTAATTACTTTGACGTAATTTGACAAAATGCTCCAACCAAAAGATACAAGATGACAGACTAGATAAACACACACACACACACACACACACACACACACACACACACACAAGATCAATCTATATGCTGACTAAAAGAGACTGATTTCAGATCTAAAGACACTTGCAGGTTGAATGTGAAGGGATGGAAAAACATTCACCATGCAAATGGAAGTGAAAAGAAAGTTGGGGTAGCAATACTTATATAGGACAAAATATACTTTAAAATAAAGGCTGTAACAAGAAACAAAGACAAACATTAGATAATCAATCAGGAGACAATCCAACAAGAAGATCTAACAATTGTAAATAGTTATGCACGAAACATGGGAGCACCCAAATAGTTAAAGCAGTTAATAACAAACATAAAGGAAGTAATCAATAGTGATACAATACCAGTAGGGTGTTGGGTTTGGCCAGCAAACTCTGATATGGCTAATGAAAAGATTACTCTAGACACTTTAGTAGGAGAAAGGAGAGGACCTGGGAACCAGATGATCTACTGGCGAAAGGCCCTGAGCTAAGCTCTGTCTCCACTTTTGTGAGTTTTATCAATATACCAAGCACAAGAGCAAAACAAGAAGGCATGTGTAGCTTTAATGATCAAGACAATAGCATATGGGACAGTGTTTGATAAGTGCTCATGACATGCATGTAAGGCAAGGAGTTTGTGAAGTATGTGACCACCACGGGTGCTGTTTTTTCTTCAAAATTTAAACATTTATTCCCTAGACAAGAACCTTGAGCTGCAATAAGAATCTTGTGCTTTCAGCCAAGAGACTTCAAAGGAGGCCCAGAGTTCCAGGCACTCTTCCTCTGTTTTTCAATTAGTCTCATCCAGGAAGGCATATGCAAGTCAGATTTTATCTATCCAGGCACTGTGAATTCCCACAGTAGGGGACTTTAGCACCCTACTTACATCAATGGACACATCACCCAAACAGAAAATCAACAAGGAAACAAAAGATTTATATTCAACGTTCTACCCTAAAACAGCAGAGTTCTCATTCTTTTCAAGTGCACATGGAACATTCTCCAGAATAGACCACAAATTAAGTCTCAACACATTCAAAAAGACCTAAGTCATTCCATGCATCTGCTCTGACCACAACACTATGAAACTAAATATCAACCACAAGAAAGAACATAAATAATGGAGGTTAAATAACATGTTACTAAACAATGAATGGGTCAACCAAGAAATCAATAAATTAAAATATAAAGAAAAAATTTAAAAATATATAGAGACAAATGAAAATGAAAACACAATGGTCTGAAATCCATGACATGAAGAAAAGCTATTCTAAGGGGAAAGTTTATTTCAATTCAGGCCTAACTCAAGAAGCAAGAAAAACATCAAATATACCATTTAATCATATACCTAAAGGAAATAGAAGAAAATCAAAACAAAACAAAACAAAACCCAAAGCCAGTAGAATAAAGGAAATAATAAAGATCAAGGTAGGAATAAATGAAATAGAAACTAAAAAAAAAAAAACAACAAAAAACAGATCAATGAAACCAACAGCTGGTTCTTTGAAAAGATCAACCAAATTGATAAACTTATAGGCAGACTCATCAAAAAAGAGCAAGAGAATTCAAATAAACAAAATCAGAAATAAAACGGGAAAAATAACAACTGACACCACAAAAATACAAAGGACCATAAGAGAAAAATTCTATGCCAACAAACTAGATGATGTAGAAGAAATGGATACATTTCCTAGAAACATACAAACTCCCAAAATTCAATCAGGAAGAAATAGATCATTTTAACAGACCAATTATCAGTAATGAAATTAAATCAGTAATCAAAAAACCCCTCAAAACAAAAGTATAGTAGCAGATGGATTGACAGGTAAATTCTACCAATCATCTAATGAAGAGTTTATACCTATTCTGCTCAAACTATTCCAAAAAATAGAAGAGGAAGAAATGCTTCTGAGTTCATTCTATGAGACAGGATTACCCCAATAGCAAAACCAGAAAAAGATCATCAAAAAATAGAACTATAGACCATTATTTCTGATGAACATAGATGCAAAAATCCCCAACAGAATATTAGCTGACAAAAACCAGCAATAAATTTTAAAAATCATTCATCATGCTCAAACATGATTTATTCCCAGGATTCAAGGATAGTTTAGTATTTGGAAATCAATCACTGTGATACACCACATCAATAAGAGAAAGGATAAATCCATATGGTCATTTCAGTAGGTGCAGAAAAAGCATCTGACAAAGTACAACATCAATTCACAATAAAAACACCCAATAAAGAATGTTTAGAGGGAACATACCTCAATATAATAAAGGCAACATATGAAAAGCCCACAGAGAATACTCAATGGTGAAAAACTAAGAGCTTTCCCCTAAGATCAGGAATACTACAAAGATGTCCACTCTCACCACTTTTGTTCAACACAGTACTGGAAATCCTGGCCGCAGCAGTCAAACAAGAAAATGGGATAAAAGGCATCCAAATTGGTAAAGAAGAACTCAAACATTCACTATTTGCAGATGACATGATACTATACACAGGGAAGCTAAAAGATTCCACCAAAACCCACCAGAACTGATGAATGAATTCAGTAAGATTGCAGGATATAAAATCAATGTACAGAAAACTATTACATTTCTATTCATTAATAATAATGCAATGGAAATAGAAAGAAAACAATCCTATATACAATTTCACCAAAAAAAAAACCCTAAAAATAAACTTAACCAAGGAGCTGAAAGACCCATACTCTGTAAACTATAAGACAGTGATGAAAGAAACTAAAGATGAAACAAACAAATAGATATTCCATGCTCATGGATTGGAATAACAAATATTGTTAAAATGTCCATACTACCCAAAGCTATCTACAGATATAAAGCAGTCCCTATCAATATACCAACAGCATTTTTCACAGACCTAGAACAAATAATCCTAAAATTTGTATGGGACCACAAAAGATCCCAAACAGGCAAAACAATCTTGAAAAACAAAGCTGGAGATACACAATTTTGGATTTCAATTTATATTACAAAGCTATAGTAATCAAAACAGTATGGTACTGTGGCACAAAAATAGACAGAGAAGTGGAACAGGAGAGAAATTCCAGAGGCGAACCCATGATATGGTCAATACATCTTCAACAGAAGAGGCAAGAATATGCAATCAGAAAGAGACAGTCTCTTTTACAAACAATGTTGGGAAAACCAGATATCTACATTCAGAAGAATAAAACTAGACCACCTTATTTTACCATAAAGAAAAATAAACTCAAAATGGACTAAAGACCTAAATGTGACACCTAAAAGCATAAAACCAGAAAAGAGCACAGGTATTAATTTCTCTGACATTGGCCATAGCAATGTCTTTTTAGGTATGTCCCCTGAGGTAGGGAAAACAAAAGCCAAAATAAACTACTGGAATTACAACAAAGTAAAAAGCTTCTGCACAGTGAAGGAAACAATCACAAAACTGAAAGGCAACCCACTAATGACAGAAGATATTTGTAAATCACATATCTGACAAAGGGTTAGTAACCCAAAGTGTATAAAGAATTTATACACCTTATCACCCTAAAAAAAAAAAAATTAAAAATGGTTAGAAGACATTACAGACATTCTCCAAAGAAGACATATAGGTGGCCCACAGACACATGGAAAGATACTTAACATCATTCATTATTGGGGAACTACGAATCAAAACTACAATGAGCTATCACCTCACACTTGTCAGAATGTCTAAAATAAAAAAACACAAGAAACAACAGGTATTGACAAGGATGTGGAGAAAGGGGAATCCTTTTGCACCATTGGTGGGAAAGCAAACTGGTGCAGCCACTCTGGAAAACAGTATGGAGCTTCCTAAAAAAGTTAAAAATAGAACTAACCTATGATACAGGAATCACATTACTGGGTATTTACCCAAAGAATACAAAAACATTAGTCCAAAAGGATATATGCACCCGTGTGTTCACTGAAGCAAATTTTTGAAGCAGCCCAATGTCCATTGATAGATGAGTGGATAAAGAAGATGTAGCATATGTATGCAATGGAAGATTATTCATCCATAAAGAAGAATGAAATCTTGCCATTTGCAACAACATGAATGGAGCTACAGAACACAATGCTATGTGAAATAGAGAATGACAAATACCATATGATTTTACCTGTATGTGGAATTTAAGAAAGAAAACAATTGAACGCAGGGGACAAAAACTAGACAAACCAAGAAACAGATTCTTAATTATAGGAAACAAACTGATGGTTAGCATGTAGAGGGATGGAGGGATAGGTGAAATAGATGATGGGGATAGAAGAGTACACATATAACAATGAGTACTGAATAATACATAGAATTGTAGAATCACTATATTGTACACCTGGAACTAATATAACATACAATGTTATAGTGTATGAAAACTATACTGGAATTAAAATATAAAAAAACATTTTTGAATCATAAGAGAAAATTTAAAAATTTTTGAGAATTTTAATAGAAGGTACTACATAATTCATACTTTTAGAAAGCATACAGTGTAAATGAATTTGAGAAATACTTATGAATATGAATCATTCAGGCTTGACTAAAATTGCTAAAAAAGACAAGAAAAATATTTGATTCTTTACAGTAATTACCTCCAAATGGGGGGGAGAGGTAGTCCTCTTAATTTTTTTTAAGTGAAGGTGGAGAAGAAAGAAGAAATGAAGAATCAGCATTTTATAAAATAAGTTTGCAGCCAATGTCAAATACAGCTATTTTATGCTTCTATCAAAGAACAGGTGTCTGGAAGATTTCTACAACTCATCACATTCTCATCCCGTGCCACCACTCTGTTAGTCATGAGAACTCTTTTTTTTCCCTTTCTGCTATATTGAACTAAGAGTTTGTTTTTTTGTTTTGTTTTGTTTTTCCATTCTCAACAGGTATCACAGATTTCCTATCACCCTTTTCTAAATTACGGCATTTCTTATCTATCTATCTTCTAAGTAATTCTCAATCTGTCCATTTCTCTCAGGTACATCAACTACAGCCTTATTCAAGGTACCATTTCTCACATGGACTGCCTCAATGGCCCCTAGTGGGTCTGCCTAGAGCCACTAAATTCCCTTCCAATCTATTATCTTATGTTTCAGACAAAATTGTTTTTTCAAACTGGATATCTGATTATCAGATCATATTACCCTAACTTTCCCAAATGACATCTTGTCCCTTTCTAAGCTTCTTATTGCCCTTTAGATAAAGATAAAAATTCTTCAAATGGTTCATCAAACTTTGCAGGGACACGTCTGTTTGTTTGTTTGTTGTTGTTTTTAACAGTTCCTTCCTCCCACTTAGAATGGCTTCTCTTCCCTTTTCACCCAGGAGTTAACTCCTTCAGATATTAACTTAATCACCACTTTCTCAAAGAAACCTTTCCTGACCCATGACTAGTTCAAACTCCCCCATGGTGAGTCAATGCACAGTATGGGCCTTTACCTCACTACACAGGTCACAGTAGTCAATTTACATGTGCTTGGAGATTACTTGACCTGTATCTGTAAACCTGTTACACTGTAAGCTTTATGAATAAATAGACTCTCTCTCTCTCTCTTTTTTTTTTTTTTTTGGTAGGGGTAGGAGAGCTCATATTTTTGTGACTGATGTCTAGTCCTTGAGGACTACGCATAAATAGTGGTTGAATTAATGAGTGAACCTCAATTCTTGATTCTGAAATTATGCAGGAATTATCCATAATCCCAGATGTAGTCTGTGGTGACAAGAGACTGCAACTGCAAAAAGAAAAGAGAAAAGAAAACCATCTTGATCAAAGTAGAGTTCAGTTTGGGTCTCATAATTAGAATTCCAAACCTTCTTTTCATTCCACCATCTATCATCATCAAACAGATTCAATTCTTTTAGCTTCTGATCCAAAACCCAGTTACACTTCTTATTTAAAAGCCCTTGGTAATTCAACACCAATTATACTTATTTAACAACCCTTGATACATTTAAATTCCTTTTAAATGTATGTGAATAGTGCTTGAATTCTTAGTCTACACAATGAACAATCACCTACACCATTTAGTCTTTTACTACATGCTTTAAGAGAATAAAACATAATTCTAGGTCTTACCTTACACTATTTTCTTCTCAAAGCTGCATATTAAAGTTGTCATTTTAATGAGGAAACAAAAGCCAGATGCTTTAAATAAACCACATAAACCCATTCGCTGAGAGATGAACTTTTATTTTCATTTTATTTTATTTTCAGTGTTCCAAAATTTATTGTTTATGCACCACACCCAGTGCTCCATGCAATACGTGCCTTCCATAACACCCACCACCAGGCTCACCCAACCACCATCCCTCCAAAACCCTCAGTTTGTTTCTGAGAGTCCACAGTCTCTCAAGCTTCATCTCCCCCTCTGATTTCCCCCAACTCACTTCTCCTTTCCTTCTCCTAATGTCCTCCTTGTTATTCCTTATGCTCCTCAAGTAAGTGAAACCATATGGTAATTGACCCTCTCTGCTTGACTTATTTCACTCAGCATAATCTCTTCCAGTCCCGTCCATGTTGCTACAAAAGTTGGGTATTCATCCTTTCTGATGGAGGCATAATACTCCATCAGAAAGACTATTGTAGATATGGACCATATCTTCTTTATCCATTCATCTGTTGAAGGGCATCTTGGCTCTTTCCACAGTTTGGCAACTGTGGCCATTGCTGCTATGAACATTGGGGTACAGATGGCCCTTCTTTTTCACTACATCTGTATCTTTGGGGTAAATACCCAGTAGTGCAATTGCAGGGTCATAGGGTAGCTCTGTTTTTAATTTTTTGAGGAATCTCCACACTGTTTTCCAAAGTGGCTGCACCAACTTGCATTCCCACCAACAGTGTACAAGGGTTCCCATTTCTCCACATCCTCTCCAACACACGTTGTTTACTGTCTTGTTAATTTTGGCCATTCTAACTGGTGTAAGGTGGTATCTCAATGTAGTTTTGATTTGAATCTCCCTGATGGCTAATGATGATGAACATTTTTTTTCACGTGTCTGTTAACCATTTGTATGTCTTCTTTGGAGAAGTGTCTGTTCATGTCTTCTGGCCATTTTTTGACATGATTATCTGTTTTTTGGGTGTTGAGTTTGAGGAATCCTTTATAGATCTTGGATATCAGCCCTTTGTAGTGGTATTTGCAAATATCTTCTCCCATTCCGTGGGTTGCCTCTTTGTTTTGTTGACTATTTCCTTTGCCATGCAGAAGCTTTTGATCTTGATGAAGTCCCAAAAGCTCATTTTCACTTTTGTTTCCTTTGCCTTTGGAGACATGTCTTGAAAGAAGTTGCTGTGCCCGATGTTGAAGAGGTTACTGCCTATGCTCTCCTCTAGGATTTTGATAGATTCCTGCCTCATGTTGAGGTCTTTTATCCATTTTGAGTTTATCTTTGTGTATGGTGTGAGAGAATGGTTGAGTTTCATTCTTCTATACATAGCTGTCCAATTTTCCCAGCACCATTTATTGAAGAGACTGTCTTTTTTCCATTGGGCATTTTTCCCTGCTTTGTCGAAGATTCATTGACCATAGAGTTGAGGGTCCATATCCGGACTCTCTACTCTGTTCCATTGGTCTATGTGTCTGTTTCTGTGCCAGTACCATGCTGTCTTGGTGATCAAGCTTTGTGGTAATGCTTGAAATCACGTGGTGCCCCCAGTTCTGTTTTTCTTTTCCAACATTTCCTTAGTGACTTGGAATCTTTTCTGGTTCCAAACAAATTTTAGGATTGTTTGCTCCAGCTCTTTGAAGAATGCTGGTGGAATCTTGATTGGGATGGCACTGAAAGCATAGATTGCTCTAGGCAGTATAGACACTTCAACAATGTTTATTCTTCTGATCTATGAACATGGAATGCTCTTCCATCTTTTTGTGTCTTCTTCAATTTCTTTCATGAGTGTTCTGTAGTTCCTCGAGTACAGATCCTTTACCTCTTTGGTTAGGTTTATTCCCAGATATTTTATGGTTCTTGGTGCTATAGTAAATGGAATCAATTCTCTAATTTCCCTTTCTGTATTTTCATTGTTAGTAGATAAATATTTTTGATGAAGTATTAACATCTGAATTGAGATAAACTCCAGTATAAAATACATATAGATTTAGAAGACTTAGAAAAAGTCATTGTTATATTTTTGTTGTTGCTTTACAAAACTGAGATTATATCATATTCCTTTCTCTGCTTCTCACTTTTTTCATTCGTCATATCCTCATGGAAATCCTTCCAGGCAGCTATGGCAAATATTATTGCAATCATTGCATAATGTTCCATTGTGGAAGTATATAAAATTTACATGAAAATTTGTTCAACCTTTATTCTATTGGAAATTTAACTTCTTTCTACTTTTTGCCACTAGAACTATGTTTAACATGCTTGAACATAGAAAGTATATATGAGGTTGGGATTTACAAATCAAAATGGCATTATGCATCAAAATTTATAATTCTAATAGATGTTGCCTATTGGTTTCCAAAAGGACAGACAAATTTGCATTCTCACTATCAATAATCAAGTACTATTCTATGCACCATCGATAATAGCAATAAGTAATAGAATTATATGTGGAAATCACTGGGGTGAATAATGAAGGAGTAGCTGATTCTGCACAGTGAAAGGGAACTATCAGAATTTTGTAAAAGAGGAAAGCATAAGGCAACTTCGGAAAGTTAATTTTATATATTTATATATCTCAACATATAAAGTGAAGGAACACATTTAGGACATAACAAAAATGGCTTCTTCTATACAGAAGTTTTATACTTCTATACTTTCCAGAAGATAAGTAATAATGATTATTTTTTTTCCAGAAAAGTCACCATCCTTATAACTAGTTTTCTAGAGCTCATTCATAATTAATTAATCATAAATTAATTAACTATTAATTTATAGGGCAAAATTTCAAATATAAGACATAGCTGTTTTTCTACAAATTATCTTTTCTGAGATTTTTATTGTAAGTGAATTCATGTTTGCTTTAAAAACATACCAGGTATAAAAACATACCACACAAAATTCATAGAATTGTGTAAAGTAGAAACTGGAATGTATTACTCTTACTTTGTGAAACTATTTGTTGAACTAGCAATGTGGCTTTTTTCCCTTTCCTCATAATTGTGATTTTTAAAAAATTCCCTGATACCTCTAGAAAAAGAATTGTAGAGTTAATTCACTAAAGTTCACACACAAAAAAAACTCTAATGGAATTTTAAATGGAATTACATTTAATTTATAGATTATATTCTGGAGAATTGAGAGCTCCATAATAATACTAAGTCTTTCCAGGAACATGGTATATCTTTCATTTATTAAATCATTCTTGGACTTTTAAAACTCGTTTGAGTTTCTGTGGGAAGATGAGATGGGGAGTAGTAGAAGGTTTGGCTTAAGTGGAGTCAGATTCTCTTTTAAGCTGTGGAACTTCCTTTATAGTTCATGTCACATAGAGATAAGCTTATAAAATGATACATTTTCTGTGTATGATAAGATCAGAGGGAACACTTACCATTTGAGAACATCTCTAAGTCAAGAAACACATTTGTTAAATTTAGTTACTGGTATTTTTAGGTTGACATTTCCCAAGTTATGAAATATTTTTCCAGCTATCCAAGCTTCCTTGGATAAGTTTGAGAAAATGTTGAAAAAAATGCATAAATTACTTGATTGCTGGTACTTTTAGTAAAAAATACATGAGTATTGGTTAGGCCCCTCAATAATTTTAAGATATCAATTCAATATTTATTTTGTTTGTTGTTATTATTTTGTTTATCCAAGACTATCCTGGATGCTTTTTTATTAAAATCTTATTAAACAAATAATGTCAGAAATTAAATGCTTGTTAATGTTCTTCCTCATGAAATTCCTTAAAGAGGTTTTCCTCTATTTCAGACTGTTTAACAATGATTTACTTTATGCCTAATTTGAGAGTTTTGCTTTTATTTTTGTTTTGCTTTATTTAGAAATTTATAGAATTTTATATTACCTAGGTGTCCAGAGAGTTATGTGGTTCAAATTTAGGCTTGAAGTTTATTTGGTTCTTATTGCTTCCCTAAAATTCTTGCTTTATTTATCCTATTTTAAAAATTCTCTCTGAATTGAGGTTAGATTACATCTTTCAAAGCTACTAAATGTTGAATTATTTTTTCACTCAGGCAATATATTAATTTTTAAATGAATTTTCTTTCACTGCCCACACATTTGTGTTCTTTAAAAATCAGTTGGTTGAAAGGCCCAACTAAAGTCGTAAACTTTATTCTCACATGAGCCAATTTAGTTTTCCCTGCTCAGTGCCCTGAAACTGTTTTTCATATTGGAAATATCACAAAGTGTATGACCTGCATAAATTTGAATGACTGTAAGATAAAATTAGTTTTGGTTTAAGGGAAGATTTTTGACTCTTTTTTCCTTAATTTTATTTTTTTCAGGATCAATTTCCTTTAGCTCCTTTTATTTTAATCATATGCTTGATTCTTTAAACAAATTTTAATCATTTTTGCTACTTTTCATCTTTTATGCTTCTTTACTTCGGCAAAAACTGCTTAGGGTACCCTCTGCATGTAATTCTTCTTGGATATTAGGAAGATTTGTTTGCAAGTTTGTATTTTAGTATCCTTTTTCTATCCAATATCTAATATCCCATTAGGAAACAATAATGTCTATACAGTGAAGGATTAACTTTACCTAAACAGGCTACTGGGAAGTGATCTCCAGGTCTTTGGAATGACATATCTGATAAGTATCTTTGTTTGTTTGGGGGCTTTTGCTGTGGACAGTGTAACAGTGTGATTTATAATGGGGTCTTTGGAACATTCCATACAGTTCTGACTTCCTCAGGGACTGGCAACTTAAGATATTATTAGCCTGAGTGTCCAGGTGGGGTTAGTGATAAACAGTCAGCCATTTTGGCGGTATGGGATTAATCCCCAGTAAAAACTCTGGACTCCAAAGGCTAAGGTGAGCTTCCTGGTTGGCATTACTCTGCACTTTAGACACTGGTACCAGAGGATTTGACATTATCCAGGACTCCATAGGAGATGCTGACCAGATGCTTTATGTATGGATCCCTCCCAGATTCTGCCCTGCATCTCTTTCCTTTCACTGATTCTAATTTGCATTCTTTCAGGATAATAAAACTGTAATTGTAAGTTTAGTGCTTTCTTGAATTCTGTAAATTTGTAGCTTGCTAGTTTGAAATGAGTGTGGCCTTGGGACCCCCCTGAACTTTTAACTAGTGTCTGAAGTGAGGGTACTCTTGTGGAAACTTACAAGTGTATAGTTTGTCTAACTCTTAATAATGTCCTAAAATTAATTAATGCTATATGTAACTACAGGGTAACATTTCATATATTATTACTTAGATACATCCATATTAAAAAGGTTTACTTTAAGAAACTCCATTAAGTGGCTAGTATGTGTCAAACACTGGAAAAAGGAAATATCTCAGCAATTCCTTTTTCTGCAAGCAGTATTACTTTTTAATTTATGCATTGTTTCATCTTAAAACATACACTTACTATAGGGATAATTAGAATATTATAGTATTTTAGGAAAAAGAAAGTTTGAAAGGAAACTGTTATATTTGTGAGCAATTTGAATGACTTGACCTTGGGATACCAATTAAATATAAAACTTGTTTAGATTAGCTATCATCTAAAATCTCTTCTGTTGTCATCAGATACTTTTTAATTTGATAGTAATGGAATACTCATTCTTATTTTATAATGATATCTTAAGGAAAGATGGGAAAGATCAATGAAACCACAAAATTTGGCAATTTAAATCTATTTTATTTGGGGGGGGTTAAAGTCTGTAAATTTTGATTAAAAGTGTTCTCATTGCTTTTTGTGACATTTAATGTGTCATTTGTTTATTTTTTATTGTTATGTAGTCATCATACAGTACTTCATTAGTTTTTGATGTATTGTTCCATGATTCATTATTTGCACGTAACACCCAGTGCTCATTGCAATACATGTCCTTCTTAATACCCATCACTGGACTGACCCCTCCCTCTACCCATCTCCCCTCTGAAACCCTCAGTTTGTTTCCTGGAGTCCATATTCTTCCGTGGTTCATCTCCCTTCTGATATCCCCTCCTTCATTTTTTCCTTCCTTCTCCTGATGTTCTCTATGCTATTCCTCATGTTCCACATGTAAGTGAAACCAAATGATAATTGTCTTTCTCTGCCTGACTTATTTCACTTAGCAAAATCCCCTCCAGTTCCATCCATGTTGACGCAAATGGTTGGTATTCATCCTTTCTGATGGTTGAGTAGTATTTCATCGTATATATGAACCACATCTTCTTTATCCATTCATCAGTTGAAGGGCATCTTGGCTCCTTCCTTAGTTTGGCTATTGCAGACATTGTTGCTATGAACGTTGGGGAGCATGTGCCCCTTCTTTTCACAACATCTGTATCTTTGGGATAAATATCCAGTAGTGCAATTGCTGGTAGCTCTATTTTCAACTTTTTGGGGAACCTCCGTACTGTTTTCCAAAGTGGCTACACCAGCTTGCTTTCATCATTGAAAGAGGTTCCCCCTTTTCCACATCATCTCCAACATTTGTTGTTTCCTACCTTGTTAATTTTTGCCATTCTAATTGGTGCAAAGTGGTATCTCAATGTGGTTTTGATTTGAATTTCCCTGGTGGCTAATGATGTTGAATATTTTTTCATGTGTGTGTTACCCATGAAACTTCTCTATTTGAAGTTTTTCTTTTTTTTTTAAGGATTTTATTTTTTTTTAAAGATTTTATTTATTTATTTGACAGAGAGAGCTCACAAGTAGGCAGAGAGGCAGGCAGGGGGGTGGGGGGGCTGGGAGGGTGAGGAAGCATGCTCCCCACTCTCCCCATCTGGATAGAGCCAGATGCAGGGCTCTATCCCAGGACCCTGAGATCATGACCTGAGCTGAAGGCAGAGGCTTTAACCCACTGAGCCACCCAGGCGCCCCTCTATTTGAAGTTTTTCTGAGTTTCATTGTGCTCAGATGTTACTAGGGATTAAGAACTCCTATAAAAAAGGATTGAAAGACCACAGAGACTGCTAATAAGTAACCCTCTATCGAGTATGGAGGAAGTGGTTATTGTGAGTCAGATGACTGGCTTCCTAGAATGCCTTTATTAATGATCTGGGAGAGACTGAAAAAGCATTATAATGAAATTTCAGAGATGCTAAATGAAGGTCTTTCAAATACCGCAAAATTGGTCAAATTATGGAGCTGGGAATTAGGAACCTGGGATGTAATTATTTCTGAGGATTGGAGAGTAACATTCAGGAAGAGGTAACAACAAGCATGAGAACATTTTCTGATTTCCTATAAAAATGTTTGTCTGCTCTTATCTTACTAATTTATTATGTAGCTTATGTGTTGAGTGTTTGACTCTATTCTGATAATTTCCACAACTGCCAATGAGTCATCTCTGTCACATAGAATCAAATGTTATGGTTAATACTTTATTCATATTTAAAAGTGACAGAATTGGGGCGCCTGGGTGGCTCAGTGGGTTGGGCTGCTGCCTTCGGCTCAGGTCATGATCTCAGGGTCCTGGGATCGAGCCCCGCATTGGGCTCCTTGCTCAGTGGGGAGCCTGCTTCTCTCTCTGCCTCTCCCTGCCTCTCTGCCTGCTTGTGCTCTCTGTCTCTCTCTCTGTCAAATAAATAAAAAAATCTTAAAAAAAAAAAGAAAAAAGAAATGGCTTTAAAAAAAAATAAATAAAAGTGACAGAGTAGAAATTGACAGCTTTGGTTTGGAGCAAAATGTCGTTTGAAGGAAGTAATTATCCAACTAGAACTATGTAACTATTCCACCCATAAAAATCTTTCACGTAGTTATTTTTACAATAGGAAACATACATGTTTTGTTACACAGCTTACATAAAATCAGTATCTGCTCTTACAGTTAACAGAAACCCCAAGTGTTATAAATTTTTCATACTCTTTCTCCTTGATTTTACAACCTTTGAAGGTTTATCATCCTTTAAGGCTTACCATCATTTTCCAAGAATAGTGTTGAGAATAATTCTAATCCATTTAGTAAATTACTGCTTTTATATCTTCTGTTCAGTGGCTGCAGTTGAAGGTATAGATGAAAGAGTTAATATAGCTTTGACTGGTATCTATTTACAACCACAGAATGGCAAGCCCAGGGAGAATACAGCTAAGTGCATGTTTGTGGAGTCAGCTAGTAGCAGCAGGGTTTCAGAAAATGACTTAATGCCTTGGTCATGTGCTTTAAGTTCCAGGGGTTGGGGCTATTAGAGTGAAGACAATATTCACAGTGTCTTACACCTTCTGAGTGTTTGACATTATGTTATCCTTCCAACTGTGAAATGAATTCTGGGCTGTCCTTAAATCCCAGTAAGTAACTAAAACTGCTCTAATGTAAAGTAGGTAGCAGAGCAGTAATTACTGCATGCACTTAGAAATGCACCAAGCTCATTTACCCTGTGTTTTTAAAGTGATACATAGTGTGGCTAAACTGACATTAATTAGACTCATGGGTGATGCCATAGGACAGTATGGACAAGGACATGGTTATTGCAATCACTACTTGCTCCAAGTCAGACTCCATAGTAGCTTAAAGACTGAGGGTAATGGGTGTGGCACTCTAGCCCCAATTTTTAGACAGTGATTCCAGGGATTTGTGTCTAGACAATCTAGAGTGCTTTGGAGCAGCCCTGTGGGTATACCATGCTGAGGAGATGTTGGCTGAGAGGTGAACCAGGGATTCTCAGATAGCATCTTCCCTTGAATGGGCTCAGGCAGTTATTCTGGGTATGCTTAGGAAATCTCCAGACTTTCTTTAGACAAGCACACTTAAGACAGAAAAATAATTTTGTGCTGGTATTTGAAGAGGAAAGATACCTTGTGTTAATGACTTCAAGATATCCCGGAAAAGGCATCAGATTAAATAATATATTTTCTAGGGTCATAGCTGTTAGAGATGGAGAGGTCTTTTAGACATCTGATGCAGAAGTCCTGTTTCCTTGCAAGGATAGCTTTTAAAAGGTCCTTGAAGCTGAAATAATAGGCAGGATATTTTTGTAGGTACTTGTTTCTGGTTCGTATATTTGTTGTTTTCATCAGATTCTCAAAGGGTTCTGTGACTTACAAATATTAAGAATCTATATTAAATATCTTCATATAACCCTTCTTTCCTTCCTTCTCCTCAGCGCCACAATTTTCTCCTTCTTAAGGTCAACCATTTTCATCTTCATCTCCTTCTTCTAATTCTACCCCTAGTCCATCACCACTCCCACCTCTCCTTTGCCCACAGCCAGGAGAGCTGATAGTAAAGGCAATGCAGTCATCTTTGCCATGAACTCACCATTCTCTTAGTTTATAAAAACAAACAAACAAACAAACAAACAAACAAAAAAACCCCCCAAACTTCAAATACAGTAATGGCTTTGAGGAGATTGGTTGTGTCAAACCCCTTTCCCCCCAATTATTCTTCATTCTGTTAATTCTCTTTGGCATGTCATGGCTGCTCTGTCTTCCAGAGCCTGAAACTCAGAACCCTTTTCAGAGGTTACACAGCCAAACCTGGTTATAAAGTCTCATGAATTTAATTTATAAGCAGCTTATCCTTTTTATCTATACTGCCCTTTTAGGAGTATTCTTCCTTCCTTCCCTTTCAAGACAGATACAAAAAACCAAAAAGGTACTGGGTAAGGAAAACCCAAACTAGAGAACATGTATTCCTAGTTTCCCAGATTCTTACTTAAAACTCTAACTGAAAGTGCATGTGCTTATCAAGTTTCTATTTTGGTCAGAAACCTCCATTTCTATTGATTGATTAATTAATTTCTTCCTTTTAAAATTTCATTCAACAACCTTACATTATGCTAGGTCCTAATGACACAGTAGTAGATAAGGCAGACCATGCTTTTTTTCTCATACAGCTTTAGTTCAAAACCAAACTTCTGTTTAGCCTCTTTGAACCCCCATTTCAAAATCAGGTGATTAATGTATTCTGTGTTTCTAAAATGAGCAAAATAGTTTAGCTCTCCTCTGAGCAGGGCCTTCATATCTGTGCACTATCTTGCTAAGTAGCTTCCAGCAGATTATTTCATATTTCAGGTTTTTATTAACTGATGAGCATGCGTAATAGAGATAATAGTAATGCTGTGTGATTTTAATGACCAGAAAGTGTCCTGAAAATACACAGTACTTAGCCAGTTCCAGGTAGCAGGGGGACCGCTTGAAATCTCATTTCCATCTGGCTGTTTATGCAAACGTTTAACTTGTGTTTTGTCCTCTTTATGTATATTTCCTTTGTTGGTTGCCGGCCTCCCTGATGCCATTATCTGCTGTTTTACTTGAAAATTGAACTTGTCTCTTTGAAATATGTTACATAGTGTAAAAAGTGTAAGCAAACTCTGACATTAAAATCAACTTAAGTAGAGACAAACAAATGAATATAGATGGGGTACTTTGCTGTTTTTTCCCCTGGCTCCCTCCCCCGGCTGCCCTTTGGCTGGGATGTGCATCTCTGACAGAGTCATAATTCAGTATGTGTTCAAAGGCTACAGATTCAGCAGTAAGCACTTAAATGGTACTGTAAGTGATATCTTAACAACTTCTGTTAGGCTTAAAAATGAATCCTTGTAGAGACTAATATATTGTACAATTTTTAAAAAAGATGAATGGAGAAAATAGCCTGACTTTAATAGAGTGCTCTTCCCATAATAGCTGGAATTTGTGATTCACCAGCATACCCACATAATAGTTTTTGCAATAGTAGTACTGCAGTTTAAGGAAATCTCTTTTGTCTAGGCCTCAATTAATTAAAATATATGTTTAACTAACATAAAAATAGGATTCCAGTAGGAAAAATAATTCTTTAGTATTTCTTGAAGAGTTTTAAAATCTGTGGCAGATATGTTTCTGGGCATTGGTGATCTTCTGATTTTTTTTTTTTTTTCCACTATGCCGAATATAGCCCTAAATCCTGATTGCCACAGAGATAATGCCTGGGACAAATGCTTGCGTCAAATGCACATGAAGTTTGGCAAAGGAGGGCAAGTGTCCCAGGACAAACGGCTGGCTTTCCTTATCAAGTTAGGAAACCACCTGACAGACTACAATTGTTCTTGTCTACTCCAATAACCTTAATTGCATTTGGGAAACTTGAAATAAGGCCATGAAGAATACACAAGAACTTGGTGGCTCTGGGCTCCTGAGAATAAGGTGTACCATTTCTCAGTGTTCTCAAGGATAATCTATAAAACCTGATCACATAAGCCTTTGTTCTCTAATGGAGGGTTGGAATCAGCTTTAGCTAAGTACATATGCATGGGGAACAGCTAATAAAAGACCTTTGATTGCCTTCATCTATCTCTTCAAGTTTTTCTTTTTCTTTTTCTTTTTTTTTCTCTCCAAGAAACTAAAGCAATAGCTGTATTCTGTAGCCATGTTAGTGTCCACTTGCAGACTTGAGATCCAAACAGGTCTATGGAATTTTGTTCAAAGCATGAGACCTATAAGCTTGGATAAAGGAAAAAGTCAGTTCTGAGACTTGTGTGCATTCCTGAGACAAAAGAGAAAATGTAGTAGTGACACAGAGTAGATATGTGCAGAGGAGGCCACACCTGATGAACAGTACCTAATCTCCCTCCTTCAGGTGTGGAAAGGGACACAAAGTAAGTGACTAGAGCAAGGGGTGGATGAATAGATGAAGTAAGAATTTTCTGAGCTCTCTGCTCCCTGAATGATATGAAAACTAGAAAGACTAAAACTAGGATTAGAAAATCTAGAGCAGGGGCGCCTGGGTGGCTCAGTGGGTTAAAGCCTCTGCCTTCAGCTCAGGTCATGATCCCAGGGTCCTGGGATCGAGCCCCACATCGGGCTCTCTGCTCAGCAGGGAGCCTGCTTCCCTTCCTCTCTCTCTGGCTGCCTCTCTGCCTACCTGTGATCTCTGTCTGTCAAATAAATAAATAAATAAAATCTTAAAAAAAAAAAAAAAAGAAAATCTAGAGCACACAAAGAAAAGAAGGTCTCAGAAATATTACAAAAATAACTGATTGCTATAAGCCCTTTAATTCAGTGACTTCAAATTGGTATCCTACTAATTGGTGCTAATTAGAGTTTAAATTCTGGGAATTTCGACAATAGGAAAATATATTTTACCTTCATATTTTTAGACTTATGTTGGACTCACAGGGAATCATTTTTTTGTTCAGTTGACAAGTCAGTAGCATTTATTGAGCATTCATTGTACACAGAACAACATATCGTTCATATAATTTTGTCTGGGAAACTGAATGTGAAGTTTTCTGAGAGGAGACACAGATTCAAGTTTAATAACATCAGGGGCCTCATTAAGAAGCAACTTCACTGATTCTGTGGTTCAGCTACAAGGTTCCACAGCTTGTGTCAGAATCAGTCTTCCTTGCATTGCTTTGTTACTTGGGCTTCCTCTTCTTGAAGCTAAGTGGTAGGTAAATCCTATTCTACTGAAGCAGCTTCGTTTTAGTATTGGTTTTTTCTTTTCAACAGAAGTTCAATTTCCACAGGAAATTTTCTTTAATATGGAGAAACTGTATCAAATTCGGATCATGCTTATAATCAGATTTTGGGATTCAGAGCAGAACTGTTTCTGCAAATAATCTTTGTTTGTCAGGATACGCATGTGACCTTTTCTCAAAAGATTTAGTTGGTCAATTCAAATTTTCCCTCTTTCCCTGTCCTGTCAGTGCTCCTTCTACCTCTCTGTTCCCATATTTATGTCCCAACTACTCCTTTGCTATAGGTTAGAACACATAATCTCTGGGGATAGAGTGTTTATCACTTCTGACGGGTATCTGGCATCACCAGGAGAGTGGAAGAAAGCAGTCACAAGAATGATAATGTACAGTTTTCTAGCATGAAGGAGGAAAAAAGATCCATGCAATTTACTTGAGTCTTATACAACTCTGGCCATTTGATGTTCAAAAGCCCACAGCAGACCTGGCTTTAATCTCTACACATGTAGATTTAGCTGCAGTTCTTAGCATAGCATGGATTCAAAGGGGAGAAATACAATACCCAGCAACAATAACACCAAAATCCAATACATGCTTAGCAGGTCTTAGCAGCCCAGAAGTGCTAAACAGATTGTTTTACATGGAGATACAGGCTGGGAGCACCCCATTAGAGAGAGATCCAAGATAAGAACCATAGCATAGGCAGAAACATGCTGCTTTTGTACAGCAGGTTTATGGCTTGAAACATCATGGAATGAAACATTACCAAACATTACAGTCACCTTCACTGATTAATATGGCAAACCCACTGTGATTTGGCAAGAATAGACCCCCTGTGTATCTTCAGGTCTCAGCCGTTCTGAATTCCAGATGTAAACATTGTTGGTCATCATGAAGTGTGCATGGTTTGTGTTTGCTTATATAATGGTGTAAGGTGCTTTCCCCCCTACTATCCTGGGTTTTTTAATTGAGCTTTATCTCTATAATACTTTCCACATGTATTCCCAGCTTCCTATATCTCTCCTCTATTACAAATTGCCAGATCAGCAAGTTAGAAGTATTGGTTAATTGCAACAGCTGGTGCATTAATGGCCTTTGGGTTCATTTGTTTGGAAACAATTTATGGGGGAATGAGTTATTGTTCTCCATAATACATTGTCAAATATTCAAATAGCATTGTCAGAATAGCTGCATTAGTTAACTCCAGGAATTAAGAAATAATTTCTTTTCAGGTACCAGATTTCAGAGTGGGTTTGCTCTAGAGTAGCTTTAGACCATGAGGTTTACAACTCAATAAAAATTATGCCTTTGAAGACTGACTTATTCTTGGTATATGTTTAACTATAATGCTGCTTTAGAAGTAACATTAATGCAAAATTAGAATCTGAGGTGAGTTTTTTTATTTTAATTTTTAAATTTTTTTCAGATAATTTACAAACAGTTGGAGACCAGTTTTCAATAATTTTTTCCATTATTAAGTAACCACCATATAGGTTGGAGAATAAGTAGTCGTGTGTAGTTGCTGACTTGCCCTGGGCACAGCAAGTTATACCTAGGCACAGCCCATGTGGCCAAGGAGCCTCTGTATCTCTTTTCTTTCAGAGTTAGCCAAGAAAAGCACAGGGCATCCATTTCCTAGACCCATGGAAGGATGGAAGAAAAAAGCTGCCATTCAAACAATTATAAATCTGAGTATCTTGCCTAGACAACTTAAATGAATAAACAAACAAACAAAAAAAAAACAAAGCAAAACCTCCTTTCTTCCCCCCCCTCCCCCCCCCCCCCGGTTATTTAGCTTTTCAGCCCAACGAGTTTATTTTGGTGGTGATTTTCAGAAAATTTCCAAGTAATATATCAAGATAGCTCTAGTTTATGCAGAAATCCAGATTTCATATCCGGGAATTGGACTTGGAGACCAAGTGCATCACTTGCCAGCCCTGGGACCTTCAGCAAATCACTTCATCTTCTTTCTAAGCCTTAGTTTACTTACAGGCCAGAGGGAAACAAGACTTTGTTTCCCACAGCATCACTGTGAAAATTAAAAGCATGGTATAAATGAAAGGTATTTTTGTTGTATCCTCCAGAGTTTGCTATTTCACATATAATGATCTAAAATAAAAGTTGATACAGTTATATAAATAATATTTTATACTTTATTGATCTCTTTCCAGTTTATATTTTAACCCATGGGTTAGGATTTTAGATTAGAGCTTTTATAACTTATTGCTATTGAACAAATGTAAGAGAAAAGACACAATCAAGAAATAGAAATAACATTCATTCACATATCAACTCATTCATTCACTGATATGTATTATGTTCCTACAATGTGGGAGGTACTTCAGTGTAAAGATGAGTATGATGAATGTCTTGCCTTTACATAAAGACTGGAATCAATGTGAGTAGCTGTGATGTGAAAGGGGTTATCGTACATGTATGTTTAAAGCAAAGTAGGGTCTTAAAGGAGAAAGACAACTCTGTCTGGATAGAGGAATGAGGCAGTGAGGACGGGGGTGTAACAGGCTTGAATAAGGTTTCTTATTCTCTAGTAGCCCATGGTCTGAAGGAGAAGCGAGTATACACTTAATTTTAACAAGAAAGGTGATCAGTAAAGATCTGTACAGAAAGATAAAGATATGAACATATGTACCAATATTCACTTGGAGAACATAGAACAGTGAATGACTGGGGAGGGTGGAAAAGGCTTTGCCGTGGGTGAAATAGCTCCAAGAATGCTTTAGGGAGGTTCCAGTCTTTCCCAGCTTTGTACCAAACACTCTACATACACTAGCTCATTCCGTTATTATAGGCAGTATTGTCTGCTGGGTGAGAGTACACTTTTTTGAAAACGCTACAAATCCTGGTTTTTATCCTAGCTTTTCAGAACTTACCAGTTGCATTACTTAAGATGCTTAGCCTCTAAACCTTTTCATCTGTACAATTAGGATAAACATACCACCTCTTTGAAAAATTGGCATTTGGATTAGTCAGAGTGTAGACGTGTAGATAAAGCAATTACTCCAGTGCCCAGCACATAGTAAACCCTTGATATATAGTGCATTATATGATTGTTCTTGTTGGAGCAATAGTGTCAGTAATAGAACTAGTAGCAGTAGAGGGAGTGGTAGCAGTGCAAATATATGAGGTCGGTATCATTAGTCCCTTTCTAAATACAGGGAAATCGAGTCTTGGCTCAGTTATGGAGCTTGCTCAATGCTAGTAGTGACCAAGCCATGATTAGAATCTTGGTTATCCCACTCCAAAGTTTAAGCTCTTAAATATTGGAGGAAGTTAATATCTGACTGGCTCCTGAAAGAATAGGAATATGTCAAAAGAAATGAAGATGATCACTGTTTGTAGGCTTGGAGTGCCATACTGTGTCAATTGGAGAAGAAAAATCCACATTTTAAGGATATTTGTTCATAATATTGCAAACCAGATCTAAACAGGAACTTAAAAATTAGCAATTTTATGTACACAAGGAACCTTTGTGTTAACTGAGCAAGTTCTTTAATTTCTTCCTTATTGTTGGGCATGAACCATATATGAGTCAGCTCTGGCTGCTCTAACAAAATACCATAGACTGGGTAGCTTAAGCAACAGAAATCTATTTCTCATCATTCTGGAGGCTGGCAAGTTTAAGATAAAGGAGCTGGCAAGGTAAGTTTCATTCTGGGGTCTCTTCTCTTGGCTTATAGGTGTCTGTCTTTGTGCTCTTGTGAAGGGGGCCCTGAGCCTAGAAGGAGTTAACCTGATTGAGCAAAGGTTCTCAGGACTCCTTCAACCAGGGCACACTATGCCAGGTGCAGGGCCTATAATTGGCTCTCAGCCACCTTGGTGGGTCTTCCTTGTTGATTGACAGAGGAACAAGGTCTGCGGTTTGGCATTGCCAGCAGCACGACTGTGTTTATCTTACAGTAACACAGCCGTGTTTATCCTATGCAACTATGAACCAGGACGCTCTGACTTTTATTAGCACAAACTCAGCAGCCCAGGAAATGGTGGTTAAGGTCAAGTCACATTGCTGTGACTAAGTAAGTTACAAAAGGATAAACTAATAAACGCTGAGTGGCATTCTGTGGATAATCATCCTGGTGTCCCTCTCGTCTTCTTTAGCATTCCCTTGCCCCTCTGCCCTGACACCCTTGCCGCGCCGGCCGCGACACTCTTGTAACCTCTTCTTTGTTCACACATAGGAAGAGTGAACTCTCTGGTGTCTCTCCTTCAAGTGCATTGATCCTTCAAATCAGGGCCCCCACCATTATGACTTTTTTTAAGTTTGATAGTTTCCTTAAGGTCCCTATTTTCAAATACAGCCACATAAGGAGTTAGGGCTTCAAAATAGGAATTTGGTGGGGACACAATCATTGAATCTACACAGAGAATTTTGTCACACATTACTAGTCATACACCCAGAAGTAGTCCTAAGCAGATGTAAAAAGTGGCTTCTTTGTATGTATATAAGCATGTATATATTTTTCGGCAGCCATGTTTCCTGATGAAACTGTTTTTCAAATTCACAGTGTTATAGTTTCTTTTTTTGTTGTTCTTTTTTTTTTTTATTATGTTAGTCACCATACAGTACAACATTAGTTTTTTGATGTAGTGTCCCATGACTCATTGTTTGTATATGTGCTGCCGAAGCGAGCACCCATGACTCATTGTTTGTGTATAACGCCCAGTGCTCCATGTAATATGTGCCCTCTTTAATACCTACCACTGGGCTCATCTATTCCCCCACCACCTCCCTCTAAAACCCTCAGTTTGGTTCCTGGAGTCCATAGTCTCTCATGCTTCGTCTCCCCCTCTGATTCTGCCCCCCTTCATTTTCCCCTCCCTTCTCCTAAAGTCCTTCGTGCTATTCCTTAGCACAGTGTTATAGTTTTATCTCTTTTTTTCTTAAATTCGGAGCCCATTATTTTGGGCATGGTATGTGTCAGTCTGTTCCAGTGTAAATATTTGATATTAATGTAGTTGTCAATCCCTACCTCCAGTTTAACAAAACTCTATTAAGAATAGTCGTCGTCCTCTTGCAGGCTTCCTTGCTCCACTACCTTGGGGCCTGGTCTTGCAGAGTAATGGAAGTTCTCAGGAGGATGGAAATACTGTGGGATGAGCTCAAGCTTGGTGTTGATAGACCTGTGTTTAAATCCTGGATGACTATGTCTTTTTCATGACCTCGGTTTTCTCATCTACAAAAAGAGGTATTATTTCCCTATTGGATTGACATAGTAACCAAAAATAAGTGGTAATTATTACCATCACCAGTTGTGATAGTCAAAAATAGTATTCTCTTCTTTCATGGAGGAAGGGGTGAGGGATCTGGAGTTTACAAAAACTGGTTATTTGGGGGGTTTAAAAAAAATGCTAGCTTGCTGAAATTTTGGCCTCTTATCCCCTTCCCAAAAAAGACAGCAACCTGTCAAGTATGCCCTCCCCCAGCGGCCAGTTTTAACCTGTCTTTACTTAAGAGGATCCTACAGGGGGCACCTGGGTGGCTCAGTGGTTTAAGCCTCTGCCTTCGGCTCAGGTCATGATCTCAGGGTTCTGGGATTGAGCCCCACATCGGGCTCTCTGCTCAGCAGGAGCCTGCTTCCCCCTCTCTCTGTCTGCCTCTCTGCCTAGCTCTGATTTCTCTCTGTCAAATAAATAAAAAAATCTAAAAAAAAAAAAAAAAAAAAAAGAGGATCCTACAGCTTTTTGCCAGGGTTCAGCTTCTGCTTTTCACATCTTTTCCCCTGCTTGTAACTGATATACCCAATTAATGACGTACGGTACCTAGCACTGAATATCTTCTCTGACCGCATTCCCTTAGCTATGCCCCTGCTCTTTTTCTCTGACTCATCGTTACTGACAGATGCTCATAGTCAGCCAGGAGTTGGGCTATCATCCCTGAAACTTTGTTCTGTATTTTTCCTTCTTGCCCATGTTTGCTCCATATTTTGCTTGCTTCCTTCCACTGTATAGTCTCCATTTTATTCCCTTCATGCCACAAGACCAGTTCCATGCTGTGAGGTATACTAAACCTCTCCTGGGAACCAACGTGAGCTGCTGCCGTCATTGTTGTGAATGCATATGTTGGGAGGAAAAAACATCTATTTCACAGTGAAATACTTGAAAATCCATAGGAAAATGATAATGCATGTGGAAAATGAACTTCAGGACAGCAATTTTGCTTTAAAATATATCTGCAGGAAGGTAAACTAAAAACAAATGTATTCTAATGGTTGATTTTATCTCAAGAGCTCAAGCTATTATATAGCAAATATCAATACTGTTAGGAATACCTCAACGTCACCTTGGGCTGAGTTGGTTGATACAGCATACTCCAAGGTGCCAAAAAGGACATTGATCGCTTTGGGTGAGGAGGGAGTTTTCCCTATCTAACTGTATAGAGTTTGTATGTGTGATTGGCATATATGGCCACCCAACCAGTCACTCAGGGACAGATGTGTTCGTTGAGTCCTATCCAAGAAAATATCATACTGGCTGGGAAATGCAAAGATAAATAAGACATAGTAAATCCCTCTCAAGGATATTACATAGAATTTAGTCTGAGAGATATTTTGTTCTACACAGTATAGAAAGTGATGCTACAGGATTTTGCAGAAGAGTAGTTTGGATCATTTCCTTTTGAGAGTATTATTTCTAAGCCTTGGGCAGTTAACAACAACAAACTTTTAATCTGCAGTTGGGGTAGGCCTCAAGAGGAGTGGCTTGTTTTCTGCTTCATATAGTGCTGGCCCGGATTGCTTGACTGGGACTGGAGGATCCAAGACATCTTCAAGTACATGGCTGGTACCTTAGCTGGGGTAGTCTGGATTGGCTTGCTTTTCTCCCTTATCCTTATCCTTTGTAGTCTCTCCTCCTCCACAGCCTCTCCTCTCTTCATGGCCTCTTTCTTTACATGAAGGTGTCTTTGCAGGCATACGTAAACCTCAAAAGTATTTAATTTTGCTGGAAACACTGGCTTCCCATAATTATCAGATAAAGTTTGCTTTTTTTTTTTTAAGATTTATTTATTTATTTTAGAGAAAGAGCGTGTGTGCATTTGTGGTAGCACGTGAACAGGGGGATAGGCAAAGGGATAGAGAGAATCCTCAAGCAGACTCCCTGCTGTGCATGGAGCCCATTGTGGGGCTCCATCCCAGAGTCCTGCGATCATGACCTGAGCTAAAATCAGAGTCGGCTGCTTAACTGACTAAGCCACCCAGGTGCCCCCAGATAAAGTTTGCTTTTAAGCTCAAAATTTTTTCATAGTCCTTGGTTATGTAATATTACGATACTGGCCAAATGTTTACAAAATTTTCCAAACTTGAGACATTACCAAATTATGAATCCTGCGAGGATTTTTTTGTTTTATTTATTTTACAGACTGGTTTTGTCCACTGGAAACTTAAAACTTGTAAGAGAAATAAGATGTGTTCATGAATAACAGCTGTGGGGATCATAATTAAGGGCTTATCGAAAGGAATCACTGTCTTTCAGAAGCATACAAGGAGAAGCCTTCATGGAAGAGACTGTATTGGAAACGGGTCTTAAGAAAGTGGTAGGATTTCCACAGGTGAAGGTAATTAGAGAGAGAAACACTACTTTTACTACACAGATGTAAAGACATAAGCAGAAGTGTGAAAGCAGGAATCAGATAAAGCAATAATAATGTCAATGCTAATATTTATTATTTGTTGAGTATTTGTGATGTGGCACTAAATTAAGCCAAGGTGTTCTAACACTCTTTAATACTTACTACACCCTACAGGAGGAGAGGTATTATTATCCCTGTTTTACAGAAATACAAACACTGATGGGACTCCCAGGTGGCTTGTTGTTAAACAGAAATACAAATACTAGCTCAGAGAGCTTTAATAATTTGGCTGAAGTCTAACAGGTACAGGGTGGAAATCCAGAAATTGTGTTCATATTTGCCTGACTTTAAAGCTTGTGATATTTATAGGATGTTTATGCTGCACAAGTCAAGCAAAGAAAGTTCCAAGAACAGGCAGTGGTCAGTCATGTTCACTGCTACTGAGAAGTTACACAAGAAAACTGAGAACTGACCTTTGGAGATGATAGCAGGGAGGTCACTGTTTGCTTTCAGAGGATCAGTTTCAAAGTCTTGTTGAGGCTGAATTCTTGATACAATAGATTCCAAAGAAAATGGTTAGTGAGAAAGTGGAAACATGGATTACAGATAATTCCTTAGAAGAATTTAACTGCAAAGGGAAGCAGGGAAACAAGACAGTACCCCTGGGCAGTGATTTGGGATGAAGGGAGGGATATTTGGCTTTACGTTTTGTTTGTTGATGAGAATGAGCCAATGAGGGAAGAAATGATGATATGGAAAAGGAGATCGTTGGAGGATCAAAGGCCTTGAGTTGGTGGTGCTGGCTGGGATCCAGTACACCTGTGGAAGGGTCATCTGTAGACAGCAGCAGTGATAGCTTCTTGTAACAGAAGAGAAGCAGAGGACTTGGGTACAGACGCAGGCTGATGTTTTGGTGCTGGGAAGATAAGGCCTTTTCCGACTTTTTATTTTTGGTGAAATAAGAAACAAGGGTATCATTTGAGAGGAGGGGCAAGGGGTCTAATTAGGAGCGTAGGATGGAATTGCACAGAATATGTTGCATTCCCTGTCTTATTCTGAAGATCACAGTATGAAGTCTGGGCTGCTTGCCTTACGGAGGAAGCACAGCTGCAGCAACAGAGAAAAAAGGCTCAAATCAGCAATGCTGAAAGAAGAAAATCCTACCAAAGCCTGGAGATCATCTCTACAGACACAGGTCTGAGTAGCCCAAAGTGAAATGAAAAACAGATCTCAAAGTATATAAATCATCATAGATCCTGACAGTTAAACATCCATAAGGCAGGAGGCAGGAGGAACCGGACCTGCTGGTTATGAGAGTAATAGCCGTGTGATTCTCAAGCTTGTGTTTGCATACGTGAACCGTAGCTAACATAGTATTGGTTGAGTTAGGTGACAAGTTCTGTGGTAGCCTTGGAGAAGGTGTTGGAGAGGTGAAGCAGAGCAGCTAGGGGGCTTCTAGCGATAAGAGAGATAATGTACATTTATCCTAAATGAAGAAATAAAACAAGGAAATTCAGAGCAAGTGTAGCTATGAAATAAAGGTGAGATTTGATCAACTAGAAGATTAAAAAAATTTTTAACACAAGTATGCATTTACAGTCTGTTTTAGATAGTATTCTGAAAGTCTATACTCATCAGAAATTTATTTATTTTGACATTTAAAAATCATATTTAAAAATCATATAAATGGTTTACATAAAATTAGCTTACATGTAACAGTCGCTTACATAGTGCTTACAATGTGTCTGGTGCAAAGAGATTTACATACTATTGTACTCATTTACCAGGAACAATTCTGAATTACATATATTGTTACTATACCCATTTTACACTTGAGGAAACTGGAACATAGAAACCTGCCAGAATCACACAGTATGCAATGAGTAGAGAGCAAGGCTATAAACCCAGACTAGTTCTGCCATACCGCATGATCTACTAGTTAAGGATATTATGCGATAGGCATATTAAAATTAAAATCCTGGATGAAAAGATATAGAAAGTGGGGAAATAATTGTACCAGGAAGCTAGTGCAAGGGCCACTAACCGGATCTTTGAGTTGCTTAATACTCAGGATGCAAACAGGACCGGGATTTGCAAATCTGCAGATTGAGCATGACTGTTGCCTATGGGATCCGTTATAATAGGAACTAGTTTGTAATGTCACATGATGCATGTTATGGGCTGTCTCAAAATTCATATGTTGAGGTTTTAATCCCTAGTACCTCAGAATTTGACAGTTTGGGGACCTAGGGCCTTTAAAGAGGTGATTAGGTTAAAATGAGGCCCTTAGGGTAGGCCTAATCCAATCAGACTGGTGTCCTTGTAAGAAGAAGAAATTCGAGATACAGAGAGACACCATACATGTGCACACACAGAGGAGAGACCATGTGAGGAGACAGCAAGAAAAATGGCCTTCTGTAAGCCAAGGACTGAGGCCTCAGGAGAAACCAAACCTGCTGACATCTTAATCTTGGACTTTCTGCCTCCAGAAGTATGAGAAACAAATTTCTGTTTTTTAAGCCACCAGCCAGTGGTGTTTTGTTATGACCTCTTGAGCAAACTAATACAATGGAGTTGTAATTTTGGAACGAAACTGTTTAGATGGACCGCAGGGCAAAAGTAGGGATTTTGACCAAGTTTGTTCATCAGTGGGCTGTGTAGGAAGAAAGCTTAAGGCCACATTATCACCCCTGTAGAACCAGACAACCCCAGCAGCTATCCAAGTATGACAGCTGAAATCCAATGGTGATTTTATGTTAACTAAAATTTATGTACTGGCAATTTTCCCCTGCACATTTCAAGGAAATGTGGGAAAAAAGCAGAAGACACTTTCACATTAACCGGGTGACCCTGCATTATATGATTTTCTTTGCCGCCCCCCCCAAAAATAAATAAAATTCAATGACTTTTTAAAATCTCTGCCTTTATTGTAGCTACACACTTTTGTAAAAGCAACTTGCAGAAACATGTTCTGAAAACTGACATTTTCAGGTAGCTCCAGGCACTGCGTGGGGCACTGAAGCAACCCTCTAGGCACGTTGACCTCAGCCTTTCCCTGCACCAAGTTCTGATCGCAGCAGGAGATTTGAATTCATTATGAAAGGGAATTCAGCTTTCAGAACTGGGTACCATATGTCTTCCTTGGTGATAAGTTTGACATTTGCATCCATTGAAAATACATAAGTCAAGTCATTCTTGTGCTAATTCTCCCGGGGAAGAACCTGCAGCTGACTTAAATCCAAGCACTGACAGGTTGCAGCCCTGGGATCCTACAGGTTTTCACATCAGCGCATCTTCCAGCAGGTGTAAGGCAGTCATCCCTTGGAATTTTGAAACAGACAATAGACAAAGAGGTAAAGGGAAGTTAAGGTTTTTGCTTTTTCTTCTTTGTTTCTCTTGGCGCACACTGCTCACATAGAGACTTTCCTTTCTATATAATTTTCATTTGTTTCTGTTTATTATTAAATTTCTCTATCACAAATTTAAAAAATCTGCTTGTGCTCTGTGTTAATTGAAAAATGTGTATATTGCCTTATATCAGCACAGAATTGACAAAAATGCATTTGCTGAGGTTTCTCATTGTTCACTACATTCTATCAGTGATCTATTATGACTTTGGAGTAATAATTTATGGAGGGACCTGAATAAAAAGTAAATAAGTGACAGAAATAATTATTATTTTCTGACTAATATGACCTTGATAAATTTAAAGCATTCATATTCAATTACCGGGTATGAATAAGGACTATTAACATATACTTATTTTTAATTGGTATTTTGTATCTTAAATGTACTCAAGTTCTTGCTTTGTTATTTATTTGACTTTGATCAAACCACCATACATCACCAGTCACAGTTACTTAATACATACATGGTCCTGCAAACAGTAGAAATAATATTTTTAATTATTTAATGATCAGTTATACATCTTGGATCTTTGGACAAGAATGTAATCATTTAACATTCTCACTAGAGGACAGGTAGGGAGGAGGGCTTAATACAACTTCAGTTCATTACTTTAATGTTTATTGGATATTTGAATGTCTAAGACTTCTTTTTTTTTTTAAAGAAGATTATTTTATTTATTTGACAGAGAGAGAGATATCACAAGTAGGCAGAGAAGCAGGCAGAGAGAGAGGGGGAAGCAGGCTCCCTGCTGAGCAGAGAGGCCCATGTGGGACTCGATCTCAGGACCTTGAGATCATGACCTGAGCCGAAGGCAGAGGCCCAACCCACTGAGCCACCCAGGTGCCCCTGTCTAAGACTTCTTTAAGCACTGAAGTTATAAGGAAAAAATTAGTCTTTATTTTGTCATTTTATTACAATCTTTTCATGCAACCGTGCAGAAGATTTTGCATGTACAAAAATATATAAAAGTGTAGGGTAGTGGGAAAAACAAATGGGAAAAACTCAAGAGAGCCTGGCTTTTCATCTTGTTTCTGCCGTTGATTTTCTGTGTGATCTTAAACAATAAACAAGACTTGTCTCATTTTCCTCATTTATAAACAGCAGCGATAAGACCTTTGCTATCTACTGTTTCTTGTGATTTAAATTAGATAATACACAAGAAAACATTTAGAAATGTTATGTAAGTATTTTTACTATTAGTGGAGGTTTGTGCATTGTTCAACCTGAATGGCGAGTTAGCCAAAGCATGAAAAGATTTTTTCATAAGTATTTTTACCTCAGTACAGAAACTGGACTCTGCCTGATTACTTTCTCTGTATTTTAATAACACTCTTATGCATTAAAAAACTATATTCAATGAGTCTCGTTTAATTTTGTGTACATCTTTTACTGAGCAGGGTGCCTTGGTATGGTAGCTACTTGATAGAAGACTGGATGCATTTTAAATGAACGAATCATCCAATAAATGCAGATATTTCCAAGGTATTTGATTCTTTAAAAAGGGAAAGAAAATTAGATAATATTGTCAAATAGGTTTATGCCATATCATTTAAAATAACCATTGAGGGATGCATGGGTGGCTGTCAGTTGAGCACATGATTTTGGCTCATGTCATAATGTTAGGGTTGTGAAATTAAGCTCCTCTTTAGGCTCTGTGCTCAGCGTGGAGTCTGCTTGTGATTCTCTCCCTCTCTCTCTGCTCCTGCTCTCACACTCTCATGCATGCTCTCTAAACAAATAAATAATCTTTAAAAAATAATTAAATAAGCATTGATTCCCAGTAATAATATAAATTGTAAAGGAAAAAAACAACCTCTCTCCCCAAATTATTTTTCTCTATTATTTTAATTATTTATTATTTTCATTTATGTGTCATTTGACAAATTACCCATCATTGCTATTTCTCCTTGTCATACTCTTGAAAGAAAACATGTTTAGCCTCCATCGTGAGACTCCTTGGATGTGCAGTCGGAGGACAATGGGCTGGAGGCAATAGCTGAGCGTGAAAGACTTTCTAAAAGTTGTAGCGGCATTTAGGCAGCCAGGAAGGACATGGGATTGAATATGTAAGACAACAAACATCAACCTAAAACCGAATGGACGTGGCCTGATCAGGTTTAAAATTTGAAAATAGAGCTTTCCTTAATGTAATGGAAGATTCGGGAGATACTCCTTCTTTCTGTCTTCCTTTTCTCCCCTTTCCTTTCTTCTTTCCATTCCTCTTTCCTTCCCTTCCTTATTCCTTCCCTCTTTTTTCCTTTCCTTCCCTTCTTCCTCCTTTTTCCTCTCCCTGCTTTCCTTTCTCCCTCCACCCTTCACCCCCCTCCATTCTCTTCTTGCCCTCTTTCCTTCAGCTCTTCGACTTCTTTTTACCCCCTTTCTGGGTTTATAAATGATTATCCTTTTCTGATATTCCACAGCTATTACCTTTTGCTTTCAGAGAAGTAATTTCTCTGCTTTAGTAGAAGAAACCATGGGGAATGGCCTTATCCATAATTTCCTTTGACCATCTTCTTGCCATTGATACTAAGGTTTATCAACATTTCATAAGATATTACGTTTCACTCTTTTTTTTCCCCGTATACTTAGGTCATTGACTAATGCAATGATCACCCAGAAAATATTGAATCGTGCCAGTAAAACATGAACTTAAATAACTATTTATGTCACAAAAATTACTTATCTTTTTTTTCCCATGATACGTTAGCCTAGAAGGTATAGGTATGTACCTCAGAGTACATTCTGCCTATGGCAGATATTTTATTTCAATGGAAACAGTAACTGGACTTTTGAAAAATTAAATACTTATTAGCTAAAAAGTATTACAGATAATACTGTGAAGCCCTAACATTTTGTGAGGAAACATATCAGAACTGACGTGGGAAACAAAGGCAAAAGAAAAATCAAATTTCCTTAGTACCTACAGCTCATTGGCAAGTCCTTGAAATAGGCAGAGCAACGTTCCTCTAGGAACTCAGCTGCCTTGATGTTAATACTTTGCTGAGGGCACGAGACAATCTTAGCCTGACCCCACAGGATCCTGTAAGTCTACTTTAACATATAAAAATTCCTTTGGAAACATCCTTTATCTCTCCCCCAGTGGATACATGTTGGCAATCATCCTCCAAGCATATGGCCCACTGACAGACCTCTGAAGAATCTCATGACTGAGTTTTAACTAAACAGTAATAAATGACCTTTTTCCAATAATAGCTAGCCTCCTCAGGATCCTGGGAACCTTGTTTCCAAAATACCTTGGAGGCTTAAGCTGTGCCTAACCCCATCTCAACTTGAAAGTATGTAACAGTCACTTATCACAACCCCAGTGCAGCTCTTTTTGCCCATGGGTCCTGTCCCGTGCTTTTTTTTTTTTTTTTTAATTTTATTTATTTATTTGACAGAGAGAATGACATCACAAGTAGGCAGAGAGGTAGGCAGAAAGAAAAGGGGAAGCAGGCTCCTTGCTGAGAAGACAGCTCAATGTGGGTTTGATCCCAGGACCCTGAGACCACGACCTGAGCCGAAGGCAGAGGTTTAACCTACTGAGCCCCCCAGGTGCCCCTGTCCTGTGCTTTAATAAAACCACTTTTTTGCACCAGAGATGTCTCAAGAATTGTTTCTTAGCCATTGGCTCCAAATCCCAACATTTTCCTACACCAAGAACCACATATGGGGCGTCTGAGTGGCTTAGTCATTAAGTGTCTGCCTTCAGCTCAGGTCATGATCCCAGGATTCTGGGATCAAGCCCCATATCAGGCTTCCTGCTCAGCGGGAAGCCTGCTGCTCCCTCTCCCACTCCCCCTGCTTGTGTTTCCTCTCTCTCTTTCTCTCTGCCAAATAAATAAATAAATAATCTTAAAAAAAATACATACGTTGGATGTTTCAGCTCTAGTTTTTCAAGATTCTATTCTATTTTCATAGTTTGGATGATACCTTTTCACACTGGGGAGAGCTATTTGCTTTACTCAGTCCACCAATTCAGATGCCAATCTTTTCTAGAAACACCCTCACAAACACATGGGTTACAATAATATGTAACAAGACATCTGGGCATCCTTTGGCCCAATATAATTGACACATAAAATTAACCATCATGGTTATGTAATCTGCATTTGAACTATCAGTGGTACAATGTTACCTTTACAAAAAATTTAATTATAAAACTTTATATAATATCTCTATAATGATATTTCATAATAATTGCATTTAAATTGAGTTTGTAATATTAATTTTTCTGTAGCTGAAAAATGTAATAAATATCTCATCCAAGACTGGCATTAGAATATTTTATGCACATCAGATTTTATTATTTCAATGGTTTTTATTCTGGTTGCTCTATGCTACACTTGCTTATCTGAGTTTATTATCCATTTCTCTCTCAATATATGCATAAAACCGTTTCCTTGTCCATCAATATAACCTCAATGTAATGAAATTTTTAATTAGTCTCCCCTATCTGAAACCATGGTTTAATTTTCTTCCACTGTAAGATGATTTCTTTTCCCCAAATATAGATGTTTCTGGGACTCAACTGTTTGAAATATGTTTGTCTTTTAAACCTAAAATACAGATTGTTTCCCAGCTATTGTGCACTTGTGCCATTGCATACAAATCAAGGACATAAATTTCTCAAATCATACGTAAACAGCTCATTAATGTAAAGTGTATAACTATATGCAAATTGACTTATTATAAGGGCTAATAGTTTGTACAGGTATTAAAATTAAAAAGTTTGAGCTAAAAGTGTGTTTGGACCATCAAATACTGTGCACTACAAATTATCTTTTCTGAGAGACAGATTTACCTGACTTATTTTTACTTTCTCATCATGACTTTTTATTAATCAATAATGAGATTTAGTTAATAGAAATAATAATTCACTGCATATTCTCGCAGTCCAGTTTTTGACCATAGCACACACTGCATTTTTCCTCCTTGTATTTTAATTTAGGTTTGTTTTCTTTACTGAATTATATATCCAGTCTAAAAGGACCAGGTCTTTTCCTTCGGTGCCCCTCATAACATTTCAATTTAGTGCTTAATGACAAATTGTTAAGTATGAAATTTTGAGGGGTCTTGTAAACTAACAAGTTAAAACACAGAAGAAACATGAGACCTCTGGATCAAAGAACAGAACTTTTACTCATAAAACATCTTGCCCTGTTCTGACATCCTGGTCTATGCAGGCCATGTGGTAAGAGCCAGATTTGCACCACAGGAGAAGAATTCTGAAATATGAAACTTGGAGTTTATTTGGGGTGGCTGGCATGTCTGACCATCCTCCCCTTTGGAAGGAGAAAGAAGACCTTTGCTCTGGAATGTAAACAAATCCTCTCTGAGAAGAGGGAAGAGAGGGTACCACTCTACTACCCTGCAATGTAAGCAAAAGGATCTGGGAAGATACATCTTTTTTCTGTCTTTAGGGTTGCTGTTCAATCATCTTTTAATCCAGGCGCTGGTGCCTTTTGCTCAGAAAGCAATAATCAAGCAGAAACGTGGCAATATTCATGGAATATTTTCTCTCAGAACTTATAAGGTGACATACAATGTATTGTCCAAGTTGGGACACTTTTGAGAGTGAAAAGAGTATCATTAATTTTTTTTTTTTTTTTTTTTTTTGGCCAGAAAAATATCGTGAAAGACAAAGAAAGGCTGAGAAACAACTTCAGATACAAGAAGACAAAAGACATGTCACCTAAATTTAGTGTGTGATCTGGATTAGATTCTTAATTTGAAAAATAAATAAAAAATATTTCATTATGGGGACATTATGGGGACAATAGGAAAAATTTTATTATGTACTAGATGAGATTATGCCAATGTTAAATATTTTCAATTTGATAACCTTACTGAAGTCATATAAGAAAATGTTCTTGCTTTTAAGATATACAATCTGAAGAATTCGAAGTTGGATTGTCATGATGTCTATAACTTACCTTCAAATGGTTCATGAAAAGGATGTATTTGTGTGTGTGTGTGTGTGTGTATAGAATGTATATATGTATATATATATAGATAAGAGAAAGATGAGAGAAAATGAATGTGACTTAAGTTGTAGAACATTGGTGAAGGGTATATGGGTATTGAATATAGTACTTATGCAACTTTTCTGACGACTTAAACTTCTTTGTGTAAGGTTTTGCAGGTAAGATACACTCACCAGGCAAGATAGGCACAAGGCAAGGTTTATTAAAGGCGCCCTGGGGCGAGGTTCTGCGACTCAGGAGAGGAGAGTCGCGGGAAGTTGGGCCCAGGAAGGGGTTGAGTGAGCTTTTATTGGGCCAAGGCAGGGCGGGGGCTCATAACCATATTTGGTAAGGTTAGAGGCTGGGGTTGGAAAGTCCCAAAATGGCTGGTTTCTGTTTCTCACATAGGTTTCGGTTCCTTCAAGGTGACGTGGCAGATATCCTTCTGGTGGGAAAGTCCTGGGTAGGGGGAAGATGGCTGCCTGGCGGCCATTTTATTGTTTCTCCTGCATTCCCAGGGCCGCCGACCTAACATTTGGAAGTAAAAAAAAATTGTCAGATGTTTGCATTGGGAAAATAAGAGTAAGCTGGGGCTATGCCAGGTGAGCCAGGAAATAAGATTATCTTGTTTATAAAGCATAATAATATGGGCCAAGTACTATTCTAGGCTGTAGAGACACAAAGCTAAGGCTTTTTTTTTTTTTTTTTTCCTTTCCAGGATCTCATACATAGAAAAAAATTAAGTCAGTTAATGTGAAATTTCTTCTGGAGAAAATTTTGTGTAGAGAAAATATTTTGTGTGTCCCTGTGCAATTGGAGGCATTCTAAACAAATTTTGCTTAAATTTAAGACCTGTGCTAAAAGATCAAGCTAAGGAAAGAAATTTACAACTGTGAAGATAGTGAGACTTCCAGAGACATTAACCTAATTCCAGAGGTTTGCATTTGTATATCATTCAGGGAGGGGTGAGGCCTGAAACCTTGGAGACATCTTTGTGTTGTAAAGCTGGAGACTCTGGGTTTATCTGACTAGTGGAGAGATTGATTTACATACCAAAGGTTAGTGTTAGAATCCAGCATTCCTCTTCTTACTCCATTCTCAAGATTGTTTAAAGGAGAAAGGGCAGCATATCCATATAAACTAGAGGAAATTTATTTTTAACCATTTTTTATCTATAATACAGACTCCATTTGTACATATAAGATATTTGTTCTGGTTTTCATGGCATTACCTCAGGGATAAGACTTGCACCAGTGCTATTTGCTGTGAGCGAATAGAAGTCTGTCTCTGATCCAGAAGATGTAGTACATGCATTCAGGACAAATTAATAAAGATGAAATTTAAAAATCCAACAGAAATATATTGGGAGTTCTACAAAATAAAAGGTATGAGTATTCTGTAAACACAGAAGAGAGCTACTACTATTCTTCAGAATTTGGTTGAATCTGGAAGACATACTCGTTTGACAGAGAAGGAGGATCCATAACGGTTCTCAGTTTTGTGTGTGTTTCAGTTGGCACACATGGCAAGTTTCACTCTGTAAATTTATGAAGTGGTACCTGTTCATTTCTCCCCTCATTCTGAAAGATTATTTGAGAAGAACAACATAATAATGATGAACATTTTTTCATGTGTCTGTTAGCCATTTGTATGTCTTCTTTGGAGAAGTGTCTGTTCATGTCTTCTGCCCATTTTTTGATGTGATTACCTGTTTTGTGTGTGTTGAGTTTGAGGAGTTCTTTATAGATCTTGGATATCAGCCCTTTGTCTTTAGTGTTATTTGTGAATATCTTCTCCCATTCTGTGGGTTGCCTCTTTGTTTTGTTGACTATTTCCTTTGCTGTGCAGAAGCTTTTGATCTTGATGAAGTCCCAAAAGTTCATTTTCACTTTTGTTTCCTTTGCCTTTGGGGACATGTCTTGAAAGAAGTTGCCCTGGCCAATGTCGAAGAGGTCACTGCCTATGTTCTCCTCTAGGATTTTGATAGATTCCTGCCTCATGTTGAGGTCTTTTATCCATTTTGAGTTTATCTTTGTGTATGGTGTGAGAAAATGGTTGAGTTTCATTCTTCTATACTTAGCTGTCCAATTTTCCCAGCACCATTTATTGAAGAGACTGTCTTTTTTCCATTGGGCATTTTTTCCTGTTTTGTCGAAGATTCGTTCTTTGACTGTAGAGTTGAGGGTCCATATCTAGGCTTTCTACTCTGTTCCACTGGTCTATGTGTCTGCTTTTGTGCTAGTACCTTGCTGTCTTGGTGATCACAGCTCTGTAGTAAAGCTTGAAATTAGGCAACATGATGCCACCAGCTTTGTTTTTTATTTTTCAACATTTCCTTAGCAATTCAGGGTCTCTTCTGGTTCCAAACAAATTTTAGGATTATTTGTTCCAGCTCTTTGAAAATGCCAGTGGACTTTTGATTGGGATGGCACTGAAAGTATAGATTGCTCTGGGCAGTATAGACATCTTAACAATGTTTATTCTTGTTTGTTTATTCTTCTGATCCATGAGCATGGAATGCTCTTCCATCTTTTTGTGCAGAGCCAATCAGTCCAGAGTCTGAATTTCACCTGTGGGAGATGGACTTGTTAATTAAAATCTTTCAGTTTCAGTGTCTTAAAAATGGGATGTTCATGTTTAACTCAAAGAGTTGTTGGGAGAGGTAAATGAAGTAACCCATGTTAAGTGCTTAATGTAGTGTTTAGAAATACCTGGCCCTAAATGGGTGTGTCTTCTCTTTCTTCTTTTTAGTGCTTTCTTTTACCACTTTGTAAAAGACCATCACAATTCTAAAATTGAATAATTGAAGGACATATGTCTGTTATTTACCTGTCTTTGCAAATATTGCATTCTTGGATTGGGGCTTTGTATATGTTGATCTTATGTTGGGAATTGACAGCATATAGTGAGCATGTACAGAATAACCTTGCTTAAGCAGATGGCAGTAGATGAGGAATCAAGAGAACCACTGGATTTGGAAGCCTACTTTACCAGTTACCTATATTCAGGATTATAAATAATCTGAGTGTATTAGCCACATTCTAAATTTTTTAGCTCAAAACAAATTAATAGGAGAGACCATGCCATTTTACTTCATTCACAAATGTGTATACTTTATTGAAATTATTTAAATATTGTAGTGAAAACTTTTCCCTTTGAAATTTCTATAGATACACAATCAAAAAACATAAGATATACAGATTTCTCCAACTATTTGCTTTATAAACTATCTGTTTTCACTTCCAGAATGACCACTTTTTAGTAGTATAGTATTGTTTGAAACTGAGGCTAGCTACCACAGAGCTGTGAAACCCAGACTTCAGGCACTCTTTATTTCTGAAGCTAAGAACTACTAGGCTTTCAGGGTGAATTTGAGTCATGTTTGGTTTGTAGTAATAGGAGCTGAAAGTCTTTCATTCATGATCTTCTGATTACATGGGTTGATCTTTGTTTCTTCTCCCACCATTGTTTATAGTGTAACACCCATGGACGTAAGTATTCCCATGGATATAGAAGATAATCATGTACATATATTGATGGAGAATAGAAGGAAGAACACTAAGGGCAGTGTTCTCACTCTTCTAACTTTCTCTATGTAAGAGCAGGCAAAACAAGAATACATACTATTGCAAGTGGGCAAGAGTAGGCTGTTATATCAACTTTATGCTTTTAATTCAGAGTTTTTTGTTGTAGTAAAGCAGTCTAGTTTTCCATAAATATATTGCATTAATTGAACAGCACTAATTCTATTTGAGATCATGGGCCAACCAAATGGAGTTTTATATGTGATATTTGAATTGCCTTGAATGTGGAAAATGTTTGAAGGAATGCTCAGTCCATCTGCTGGAACAGGAAAACAACAGGTTAATTTAACATTATGAATATAAGTAGTCAGTCATCATCAATCTAATCACTTAAGTTATTTTACTTCTGCTCTCTATTTCCTTGCTGTCTCTTTGTCAGAGACCTCTCACTCAGTGTCAGGTTGGACAAATTACATGAAGGGAGGAAAGCTAAGGCATCTTGGGATCTTTTTACTATGGCAGAGCCCAGAGATTTGTCTCTCCTTCTGTTATATCACTAAAATTAAAGGGTGGTAAAATTATTCCATCATGTAAATCATTAAGCAGAAAGATTTTTAAATATCTGAAGACAATAGTTTTCTAAAGTTAGGACTGGGATATATTCCATCTGCCTGATCCCTCCCCTAAAATATATATGCCTGAATTCTCTTCCTTGAATTAACTCCTAAATTCATCTTCCTTGATAATTACTTTGAAAGTTTTCCTATTGAAAGATTTTTTTTTTTTTCTGTTTCAGTATATCTGGAAATTTTTATCTCTTTGGTGGTGACCAGCACAGGTCTAGTTAATTTTTTTGTTTTCATGGTATTTAATTGTTCTTCCAATAAATATTCATTGGAGAACTACTGTGTGGTTAGCACAGTTTTTGCCCTCAAGAAACTTAACAGACTAGTGAAAGAGACAAAGAGGGGCACCTGGGTGGCTCAGTGGTTTAAAGCCTCTGCCTTCAGCTCAGGTCATGATCCCAGGGTCCTGGAATCAAGCCCGGCATCGGGCTCTCCCCTCAACAGGGACCCTGCTTCCTCCTCTCTCTCTCTCTGCCTGCCTCTCTGCCTATTTGTGATCTCTGTCTGTCAAATAAATAAATAAAATCTTAAAAAAAAAAAAGAGACAAAGAAAGAAAGATATGCTGTGCAATAAGAGGTATGATAGAGGTTAAGAGAGCACATGGAATGGACATCTAATTCAGTCTTTATGGGATCAGGGAATACCTTCCAGAGGAGGTAATGTTTCAGTTGATATCTGAAGGATGAGGAAAGTTTATTTAGGAAGAAGAGGGAAGAGTATTTCAAGCAAAGGGAACAGAATATGATGGAGAACAAATGAAAACATGAGAAGGAAGGCATGGTAATCAGGGTGAGAAGAGTTTGGGTGGTAGAGGAAGAAAAAGTTTAAAAAAAAAAAAGAAAAAAAGAATCTGGAGAAATCTGCTGGGTAGATGTGCCACAGATTCTTTACTTCATTTAATTTAGAAACTCTCTTTCTGGTACTGAGCTGTTACACATATCTTGATGAATTCCTTGAATGTCATAAAAAGTAGATAAAACATAATATGGGCTAACTTGAGATAGTTAACTAAATGTTCTAGTTCTGGTTCTTAATTCTAGTTAATAAGAACTAAGATGAGCTAGTTATAGTTTTCATAAGGATTATCTTAGTAAGTTGTCTCATATTTGTATTACTAATTTATTACTCATCTCTGAGGATATAAATTTCAACTAATCATTTTACATTGTTAGACCTTTTCCATAATTTAAGGTTCAAAATGGTATAAAGGATGAACCACCTTGGCTATAATAGAATTCAGTTTTTTTTTTTAAATTGTTCTGGTATAAATTAACATAGTAAGCACTATATACCAGAACATACACAAAGTACATATGATAAATAGGTTTCATCATATGGATTTTCTTCCTAGAAAAACTACTTAGCTTTATTTTATAAGCTGAAACCATTTGCTAAGGCTTTTGAATAGCTGGACAAGATTTTTCTTCACTTAGTCTTGCATGTGTGCACACTTAATCAGATCATTCTCTAGTAGTTTACATGAATTTGCATAGGTAATCAGTGTATCATTGCTTGTACACCTTATATGTCTATAAATATAATGACTGTTTTGCCTATTACAACCATATTAAGAGTCCATATAATGAATTAAGTAAGGTCTCCTATTGTGCAATTCATTAGCAGTACTCCTGGTCCAGCCAAGTACAAGAAAAAACAGTTTAGGGAAAGGAACTAACTGACACATATGGATGTGGTCATTAGTTTGATAACAGGCCTAATCTTTAAAATGTTTTGTCAAAGCAAATGTTTCGAGTTGGTAAATTCTGCTATTCCAAGGGCATTTCCTCATATAGAAATGTCACATTTTGCCTCCACCAGTGGTACCACATTGAGAGGCCTCTCCTGTCTGCTCTTAAACCTGTTTATATGAACAAACAATAAATGTATTCTAATAGTAGACAAAGTAGAACATTTAAAGGTAAGCAACACTATAATCCCTGAGTTTGTTTTCTGAGGTCATATTTGTCTATCATAATTTTGCCTGGTGGATCAATATAATCTGAGTCATTTCTATGCAGTACTTGGTAGAAATTTTGTTTTTGTTACTTCAGCCCCTTGATGTTCCCATCCAGCAGACTCTTGACTCTTAGACAATTCCCCTGAAGCTTTTTCCTTATATATATCTCTTCTGTGGTGATCCCAAACTCTGGGGTATTTTCCTCCCAGGTTTGTACAGTGAAATTGGCATGTCCAAATTATAGTTAAAGGACTAATTTCTATGATGATCCCAGAATTCGTATATATTAGTAAGAACACAGACTTTGTGGTAGAAAATCAGCAAAATAAAAAATGAGGAACTCACAGAAAAATTATAATCTTATTAAAAGAGGCTCAATGTTATTTATAATTAAACAAATGCAAATTAGAACAACAGTGTACTTTTTTTTTAACCTATCAGATTGGCAAACACTCAAAAAAAGTATAATAATACCTGATACTGGTGAATATATAAAAACAATGATTCTCATAAACTGTTGGTGAACATATAAACTGATGTAACACTGTCTTTTATTTTTGGGTTTTTCATCTTATAAAACCCAAACTCCATAATAACAACAACTCTTTATGTCCCCTTCCCCTAGTCCCTGGCAACCACTATTCTTCCTGTTTTTATGAATTTGACCAGTCCAGATTCTTCATATGAGTGGAATCATACCATAATTGCCCTTTTGTGACTGACTTATTTCACTTAGCATAATGTCTTCAAGGTCCATCCATGTTGTAGCATGTGTCGGAATTTCATTCCTTTTAAATAGGCTAAATAAGGGGTGCCTGGGTGGCTCAGTGGGTTAAAGCCTCTGCCTTCAGCTCAGGTCATGATCCCAGAGTCCTGGGCTCGAGCCCTGCATTGGGTTCTCTGCTCAGTGGGGAGCCTGCTTCCTCCTCTCTCTCTCTGCCTGCCTCTCTGCCTACTTGTGATCTCTGTCAAATGAACAAATAAAATCTTTAAAAAAAATTTAAAAAGCTAAATAATATTCCATTGCATATATGTACACTATATTTTGTTTATTCATTCATCTGTTAATGGACATTGAGTTGGTTCTTCTGTTTGGTTATTGTGAATAGTGCCTCTATGAACTTGGATGCACAAATACCTCTGTGAGACTCTGCTTTCAATTCTTTTGGATATGTACCTGGAAATAGAATTATCGGATCATATGGTAATTTTATGTTTAATTTTATGAGTAACTGCCATATTGTTTTTCTTCTTTCCTTTTTTTTTTTTTGTAAAAATTTTATTTATTTATTTGACAGAGAGAGAGAGAGAGAGAGAGCGCATGCACAAGTATGCAGAGTGGCAGGCAGAGAGAGAGGAAGAAGCAGGATCCCCACTGAGCAAGGAGCCTGAAACGGGGCTCAATCCCAGGACCCTAGGATCATGACCTGAGCTGAAGTCATATGCTTAACTGATAGAGCCACCCGGGTGCCCCAACCATATTGTTTTTCACAGTGGCTACGCCATCTCATGTTCCCATCAATAGTACCAATGGCTCCAATTTCTCTGCATCTTCACCAACACTTATTATTTTCGTGGGTTTTTTTTTTTTAATCTTAATGGGGGTATGGGGAATATTTCCCATTTTTAAAAACTTTAAAACAATTGAAATATATTTTACATACAATGTTACATTAGTTCATGTGTGCAGCATATTCATTTGACAATTCTACCATTGCTTAGTGCTCACCATGCTAAATGTAGTCACTGTCTCTCACCAGACAACATTATTACAGTATTATTGACTATATTCCCTGTGCTGTACTTTTCATACTTGTGACTTATTTTGTAATTGAAAGTTTGTACCTCTTAATCCCTTTTATCAGTTTTGCCCATGCGCCTTCCCCCCCTTTCCTCTGGCAACCACCAGATCTCTGTATTTAAGAATGTTTTTTGTTTGTTCATTTGCTTTCTTTTTTAGATTGCACATATAAGTGAAACCATGTGGTATTTGTCTCTCTGACTTATTTCATTTAGCATAATGCCATCTAGGGTTATTCATGTTATTGCAAATGACAAGATACCATTCTTTCTTTTTTGTTGTTTGGGAGTTGTGGGGATGGGGCAAAGGGAGAGGGAGAGAAAAAATCTTAAGCAGGCTCCACACCCAGCATGGAACCCAATGTGGGGCTTGGTCTGAACACTGAAGTCACAATCTAACCCGAAATCAAGAGTTGGACATGTAACTGACTAAGCCACCCAGGTGTCCCAAACCCCCCCTTTTTAATGGCTGAGTAATATTCTGACAATATTACTGGTGTTGGAGAATTTCTTGGTGGTGTGAGAACTCTCACACCCTACACACACATATTAGAATTGGGTATGGAATCTTACTTAGACTTAGAGAAGTGGGTTGGACCTTCCCTAAGAGTAGATGTAGACCAAATTCAGGCTCAGGAGATATCATAGGAGAAGTATGGAGGAATCTGGAAAAGTTTCCACTCCTTGATAAAGGAGGAGATGAGGCTGAGAAGAAGGCCTCTCTTAGCTCCATAATGTATCCTATTTCCTGCTTTAACTATCAGAGCAAGGATTTGATAGTTGGAGTTAGAGCTCCCTTCTTGTGACCACGAAGCCACTGAGCTGATAACAAAAAACCAAGATGTGGAGGATAGCAAAACAGAAAGAAAGTGGTCTCTGGAACCATGTTGAGCTGCTAAATTGGTCCTGAAGCACCTGTCTCCATACTGGTTCAGTAAACAATAAATATCCTTATGACTTATGCCACTATTAGTCATATTTTTGGTTACTTACAATCAAAATCATTTTTTCCTTGATAAAATGTGGATAGTGTGATCACATTTGTGTAAATGTGTGTATTTATAGTAGTATTTGTTAATTTATTAATTTACTGAATGTTTTTTAAGTTCATCTATCTAAGAGGCTATATGATAGATACTATTGAAGCAGACATTGCTATCCTCATGTAGATTGTAGTAGGAAAGAACAACAATCACCAGACAAAATATTATAGAGATTCTATAATGGAGTAGAGAATGTATTATCCTTTAGGTTGTACTTGGCCATGTACCTCGTTTTGGCCAATGGAATGTTAACATGTGTCACCAGCAGTAGTCTTAAGTTTACCTGTATAGTTTGACTTGAATTTTGCACCTTTTTTAAAAAAGATCTTTTATTTATTTATTTATTTATTTGAGAGAGAGAGAGAGAATGAAAAGGGAGAAGTCAGAGGGAGAAGCAGACTCCCTGCTGAGCAGGGAGCCCAATGCGGGACTTAATCCTGGGACTCCAGGATCATGACCTGAGCTGAAGGCAGTTTCTTAACTAACTGAGCCACTCAGGTGACCTTAATTTTGTACTCTATTTTAAGAAGAGCATGGTTTGGGTGGCTACCAGTGTTAAGCAAATAAATAGCATGTGGAGTAGACCAGAGTCTAATCTGAGACCTGGAGCCCAGAACACAAAGTCCAGTCTTGTCCAATTCAAGCCAGCCCATAGATCTGTGAGGGAGAAATAAATACTTCTTGTTTTAAGCTACTGAGTTTTGCGGTTCTTTGTTACAGAGAATCATTGTGATGAGAGCTGACTGATAAATGAATAGTATTTTCATGTGTTCCTTAATGGACTTGTGTTGCTTTTGGTATTTCTATACAGACAATTTCTAATTCTACGCATCAAACCTTAACTCTGTTACTTTTGAACAATTAACAGTATTTGACAATGAAAGTGGTAATTAGAGTGGGATTTTACATATTACCACTATTTACCCTCAGAGAAAATGGAGACCTCACTGTGGAGCCAAGCTGAGGAAGGGTGAAAGAAAATCTTTTTATCCCAAGAAGTAGAGTGAGCAGTCCATGGGTGGTAGCAGCAAGAGTCAGTGAAATGAACTGTGCCCTTACAAGGTGAGACTGTGAGGGATTTAGAGGGCACTGCCACAGACCAATTCCCATAGAAAGAAGAACTCAAGGGAAGTATGATTGGATGTATATCTTAGTACATGAGGGGTACCTGTTAGAGAAAGAGTGAATTTAGTAATTCTAGCTTTCAGGAAAGGAAGCAGACCAAGATATGATTATGCTGAAAAGATCTAGTTCCTTCTTCAGTCAGTACCTTGAAATTGTTGAATATTATCTGGTCAGTGAATATATGTGTGTGTGTGTAATTGAAACTTCTGCTAATTTCAGGACCATTTAATTTTTTACTTTTATAGTGAAACGTAATGTCCTCATTGTCAAAAATAAGATGAAGATATCTGGGAGGAGTGAAAGTTCTGAACATACAGTCTAGCCAAAATACTTCTCTTTGTATACCTCCTGCAAACATCTACCTTGTTGTGAGATGTATTCAGTCATGGAGATTAAATATTTCTGGTTCTTAAAGGGATCAAAAAATCAGAGTACAAAAACGATAAAATAATAGAAAGTAATATAATAAAATATAATAAAAAGCTATGCTTTTGTCAATGATTACATAAGTAAATAAAATGATTATAAAAATAAAGGTAGTAGTAGAAGACCATATATTCTACTGCTACACACAACACTGTTTTCCAAACATGCCTGATTATATAATCATGTGGGGCTCTTATTAAGCACACAGAGATTTGGTTCCAGCCCAACTGAGTCCGATCCTCTAAAAAAGGGCAATTAATATCTGTAGAAGAGGTCTAGGTGAGTTATATGATTAGGTCAGTTTGGAAAATGCTGATTGATTAGGTTTTATTCCATAACAATTATTTTCAATGTGAGTTTCCTAGACCAGGAGCATTAGCATTAGAAATGTAAACCCTCTGCCCAATAAAAGAGTTTCTGCAAGAGAAACTCTGGGAGTGGGGCCCAGTGATTATTCTTGGTATAAGTTCACTAGGTGATTCTAATTAAGGCTGAAGTTTGAGAACCACTGTTCTACTGATTTCAGAATGGTGAAGAATAACACTTGGGTGTGCCTACAACAAATCTAAAGTAAAAAGAGTCGATACTTGGGATATGTTAAGCTCTGTGATAGACAAGCAGCTTTTAAACATGGATCTTAACATTGCCTCTATAAATAATATATAACGCACAAATTTTGGATTTTCTCCTTTGGGGAAGAGAATGTTGTTCTGCCAATCAATTGAATAGCTATCATGTGCCTAGTACTGATTAAACATTTTCCTACATTGCAGTAATCATTGAGCTCCATTTTCAGGCAAGCACTTCATGGAGGACTTGGCATTTAAGTGGGACCTTGATAGGTAGTGTTTCAACAGGTAGAAGTTGGGGAAAAATGAATTCAGGGCAGAGAAAAGAACATTAGTAAAAGCAAGGACAAAGAAAGAAAAGTGAATTTAGATAATAATGAATGGAGTAGAGCAGTGGGTCTTAAACCAGTTACATCTGAATCACCTGGAGAGTTTGTTTAAAGGCTGAGCTCCACCTCCAGAATTTCTGATTTAGTACATCTGGGGTGGGCCTGAGACTTTGAACTGCCAGTGCATTCCTCAGTTGTGCTGGTGGTATTGATCTGAAGACTACATTTTGAGAATCACTGTTATAGTGTGTGTGACAGAGGATAACAGTGACCAAATACCTAAAGATGGTGGTTTTTGAGGCCAGAGTACAGAGGACCTGAATTCATACCAAGAAGTAGTGGCTTATTTTATGTAGATGTGTATTTTTTCATTTATCTTGGTTTTGTTTAAAGCAGAAACAGTGACATGGTCGGGGTCCCTCCAGACTACCCTGATGTAGTATGTGGGGTTGAGTCAAGGAAAGAGAAATAGGTGTGTTCCTAAATTACTTGACTCTAGTCTCCCTACTTTACTGCTACTACTCCCACACTTTAGCTCCATGTCTCCATTAGAGAATGTATGGAATTCTTTCTGTTTTGAACAAAAGTGAACAGTTGAGATGACAGTGTGAATGACTAATAATTATTTAACACTTTTTTTAAAATTTAACACTTCTTAATTATTTGCATTTTAAAGGTGGTACATAATCATCTCAGTGAACCTCTGTTTTGGAACTTCAGCTACTATAAAGTGTTAAGAGAAAAATGTCAAGCAACGTACATGAAAGGGAAAGGGAATACACCTTTTTGGGTGGGTGGGCTTTCTTGTAGATTGCTCCCAAGTTTAGTTCTCCCTGGCTGTGTCTGCTTTTAGATTACTTGCTTCCGTCTCTCAATCCATACATCTCAAATAACGCCGAGTTTCTTTGTGGTAGATTAGTTTCTGACTGCAGTTATATTCTGATCCATTGATAACCAATCAGTTGTGCTAGCCATGTGTGGTAGTCTGACTTTAGGAGGAATATGGGCTTTCAGAATCTATTTGGAGTTTTTAGGTTTTTCTAGATGGTGAAGATTGAGAATATGGCTTACCGATTTTTGTTACTTTCTACATGAAAATATTCCCATATCTATATGGGTTTGGGTTTGTCTTTCATCCTTATTTTAAATATCCTGTACACATTCCACTTTTATTGTAAGTTTCATGAAATCATTTTGGAAGTTGGTGGGGGATATCAATAAATAAAATAGGGGAATATCATCATATTATTGTTGTCTTTTATGTGCTCCAGTTCCAGTTATCACTTCAATTCCATATTAGAGACATGTGAAAAACAGAAAGAGTTCACTACATAAGATAATGTTATTTTCTCAGGTGATGATATAATAAATAAAAGCCTCTCACAAATTAACCTGTGGAGGTATCATTTGGTTCTCTAATGAATAGCTTCTCCTTGACTGCAGCCACATTCCTCTGCCTATTGCCCACTTCAAGGAAGCCAGCAACAGAGGGACACTGGAACTTTATCCATGAAAAAAATATTGTCACAGACTTTAATAATGATCAGTGAGAAGGGATCAATAGTTTGACAAAGAAATATATAAAATTACCAAGAATGATAATAACTACATGAAGATCAATATCTAATTGTTTGAAAGACAGAGATGACTAGAACAAGGCAGAAATGTGAGGGAAAATGGCCCAGAAATTAAAATAATATGTAGCCATTTGGAAAATAGATTTAAGAATGCTGTAAGTGGGCAGTTTGTTTAAGTTACACCCAAAGGTATTAAGACCAAAAAATCTAAGACTACCTTTCTTGGCTTGTGGTAATAAATACCCCCAAGCTTATTATTTTCTCTTCTCAACAAAGTCAGCTGAAAACTACTCAGAAATATTAGTATATACATGTAGTATTTTACATTATAGAGAAACATTGAGATGAATAGGATCTGTTCTTGAATGTCATGTGTTTTTAAATGAATCAGAAATTGTCCCGATAATGGGTAGTTTTATTTCACTATATCAGAAAATGATAACATGGGCTTTCCAACAACACCATCAGGGTGATCATGGCAGTGATAAGTTGGATGTGATTAAGATTTGAGTGTTATAAATGATACTTTACCAATACCATGCTTCCTGAAATAAAATACAGTTGGTGATACTTCTCTTCTGTCCTTTCATCTCTCAGTATGGAACAAATAATAGTTGAGGCAAGGTCATTGTTTAAATCATGGTGTAAATCTCAGAGGATTTCATATCCAATATCACTTTTTTGCTGTTGACATCAGGGGAAAAGGTTAAGATATCTACTTTCAGCTTATAGGGAATGTGTTGCCTTTTGTTTATGCTGAAAACTCAGAATAGTGGCTCTTTCCCAGCAGATTAATGAAAAAATATTTTAATAGGTCATCAGAATTGCTACTGAACATTCAAATATATTAGTGTGTGTTTCTGTCTTCCTTTTTAAAAATTGAGGTTAATTGACATATCACATAATATTAGTTTCAGGTGTACAACATAACGATTCAATTTTGTATACATTGTGAAATGATCACCACAGTAAGTCTAGTTAACATCTGTCACCAGACACAGTTATAATTTTTTTCTTATGATGAGAACTTTTAAGATATTTCTTTTAGCAGCTTTCAAATATGCAACACAATGTTATTAACTGTAGTCACCATGCTGCACATTAGGTCCATTTGATTTATTATAGACCTGAAAGTTTCTATCTTTTGAGTTTGTTCACCCCTTTTCTTCATCCCACACTCTCTTCCTTTGGCAACCACCAGTCTGTTCTTAGGTATCTATGAGCTTGGTTTTTTGTGTTTCTGTTTTTAGATTCTACATGTGAGATCAGACGGTATTTGTCTTTCTCTGTCTGCCTTATGTCACTTAGCATAATGCCCTCAAGGTCCATCTTTGTTCTCACAAATGACAAGATTTCATTCTTTTTTATGTGACTAATATTCCATTATATATATGTCACATCTTTTTACATGTCATATTATATATATATTTTTCATGCGATATATATGTATCACATCTTATTTATATAATATGATGTGATACATACATCACATCTTCTTTATCATATATCTATATATTTATATCTCACATCTTCTTTATCCGTTCATTCATTAATGGACACAGGTTATTTCCATATTTTGGGTATTATAAATAACACTGCAGTGAATACAGGGGTACATATATCTTTTTGAACTGGTGTTTTCATTTTCTTCGGATAAATACCCAAATACCTATGGTATTTTATGTAGAAGTTTTGAGGATCTCTATACTGTTTTCCACAGTGGCTGTACCAATTTACATTCCCCAAAAACTGTGCACAAGTTCTCTTTCTCCACATCCACACCAACACTTAATGATTTCTTGGTTTTGTTTTGTTTTGTTTTTAATAATAGCCATTCTGACAGATGTGAAGTGATACCTCATTGTGGTTTTGACTTGCATTTCCTTGATGATTAGTGATGTTGAAAGTCATGTACTTTTTGCCCTTCTGTATGTCTTCTTTGGAAAAATGGCTATTCAGATCTTCTGCCCATTTAAAAAATAAAATTGCTTTTTATTTATTAAATTTTAGGAGTTCTCTATATATTTTTGGATATTAACCCCTTATCAAATATATGATTTGCAAATATTTTCTCTTATTCAATAGATTGCCTTTTCATTTTATTAATGGTTTCCTTTGCTGTGCAGTAGCATTTTAGTGTGGTGTAGTGTCAGTTTATTTTTGCTTTTGTTGCTTTTGCTTTCAATGTCAGATTCTCTGTCTTCTGTTTTAAATGGTGAGCATATTTAGAATATAAACAGTATTGAGTTTTTTTCCCTGCCATTTTACCTGTAATGGTGGTAGCCATTCAGTAAATGTTTGATAATACTGAAACATAATACAAAGAAGAGAAAATGATGCATATAAATATGAATAGATTCAGACATTATTAGAACTGAAAAAATCAGTGATCATCTGCAGTGGTGTCACATCAATGCATGAGATTTGTATCATAGCAGACTAATTGTACCATTATGCCTCTGTCATTTATTGGCTGTGTGACTTTGGACTGAATCTCAGTTTCCTTAGATAAAATAAAATGAACTTATTCAAATATACTGGCTTTAGGATGGGTTCCTTCAAAAGCAGAGCCTGAGTCAAGAATTTACATGCAGGTAGCATATTTGAGACATGATCCCAGGATATAGGAATAAAAATGTAGGGAAATGAGACTGAGAAGGAAGTTGAACCAACAGTATTCATTATGGAGTTCGTTATTCCAGGTAAAAGGGTGTTGATTCCCATGGGCTTCTGAAAAGAGTTCAGACTATCTTCTAGAAGTGCTGCTCCAAAGGACAGGATATGGGCATTTGTCTTCCAGTGATTGCACTTAAAACTACAGAAATCAGAGATAAGTTAAAGGGATGTGGGGCATCATAAGTATATGAAATTGTTGAAATACCTAATATGATTATGTAATTAAGGTACTTGATGTTTTATAAGCACTTAGGAGATGTTTCTTTTTCCTTCATTTTATTAATGAGAGAACTTTGGAGGAAGTATTATTCAGGTTTTTTAAAAATTTGAATTCAATTAGCCAACACATAATACATCAGTTGTGTATAACACCCAGTGCTCATCACAACATATGCCCTTTGTAATGCCCATCACCCAGTTGCCCCATTGCCCCCACCCATATTATTCAGGTTTTTTTTTTTTTTTAAGATTTTATTTATTTATTTAACAGAGAGAGATGCAGTGAGAGAGGAAACACAGGCAGGGGAAGTGGGAGAGGAAGAAGCAGGCTTCCCGCTGAGCAGGGAGCCCAATGCGGGGCTCCATCCCAGGACCCTGGGATCATGACCTGAGCCGGAAGGCAGATGCTTAACAGCTGAGCCACCCAGGCACCACCATATTATTCAGTTTTATACAACAATTTAACATCAGAATGGGCTGGATCCCATGTCACCTGACTCCCATTTACTTCATTCCCCTTTTTGGCATACTGTAAACTTGGTTTTAAGGTACAACACTGTATACTTACTATCTTACCTTTGATTAAGCTTAGAATAAATGCTAGACATTTTAATTATGATTTATAATGGAATGTAATTTCTACTTAACATCTTTCCAAAGGAAGTACATGAGCGTAGCATTACTATATGTTATACCTTATTAAAATATGATTAGCTTGTCACATGGATGATATCCTGAAAAAAACTATTTTGAAGATATTTTTGAAAACTCCTTTGTTATATTTTAGACATAAGGTAGCAGTTCCTGCCCCCCCTCCCCCCTCCCTTGTTCACTCCAAGAATAGGTGGCTTATCAAGACTGATTTTGTGGTGGAAAACTATGCTCTGTATGGAACCAGAAAAGACCCTAAATAGCTAAAGAAAAGTTGAAAAAGAAAACTAAAGCTGGTGGTGTCATAATTTCAGACTTTAAACTCTGTTGCAAAGCTGTAATCATCAAGAAAGTAGGGTACTGGCACAAAAACAGACACACAAGTCAATGGAACAAAATAGAGAACCCAGAAACAGACCCTCAACTCTATGATCAACTAATCTCTGACAGAGCTGGAAAGAATGTCCAATGGAATAGACAGTCTCTTCAACAAATGGCGTTGGGAAAATTGGACAGCCAGATGCAGAAAAATGAAACTGGACCATTTTCTTACACCATACACAAAAATACTCAAAATGAATGAAAGACCTAAAAGTGAGCCAGGAATCCATCAAAATCCTAGAGGACAACACAGGCAGCAACCTCTTCAACCTCAGCCATAGCAACTTCTTGCAAGACATGTCTCCAGAGACATGGGAAACAAAAGCAAAAATGAACTATTGGGACTTCATCAAGATAAAAAGCTTCTATACAGCAAAGGAGATGGTTGACAAAACCAAAAGACAACCAATAGAATGGGAGAAGATATTTGCAAATGTTTTGTCAGATAAAGGATTAATATCCAAAATCTATATAGAACTTATCAAACTCAGCACCCAAAGAACAAATAATCCAGAAAAGAAATGGGCAGAAGACACAAACAGACATTTCTCCAGAGAAGACATACAAATGGCCAACAGACATATGAGAAAATGCTTAACATCACTTGGCATCAGGGAAATACAAATTAAAAACCACAATGAAATATCACCTCACACCACTTAGAATGGCTAAAATTAACTAGTTAGGAAACAACAAATGTTGGCGAGGATGTGGAGAAAGGGAAGCCTCTTACAGTGCTGGTAGGGGAATGCAAGCTTGTAAAGCCACCCTGGAAAACAGCATGGAGGTTCCTCAAAAAGTTAAAAAAAAAAAAGAGCTACCTCTGACCCAGCAATTGTACTACTAGATATTTACCCCAAAGATAGAAATGTAGTGATCTGAAGGGGCACCTGCCCCCCAATGTTTATTGAAGCAATGTCTATAATAGCTAAACTATGGAAAGAGCCAAGATGTCTACAGATGAATGGGTAAAGAAGATGTGGTGTGTATATTGTGTGTGTATATACAGACACACACCATTGAATATTTATCAGACATTTAACAAGATGAATTCTTGCCATTTACAACAATGTGGCTGGAACTAGAGGGTATTATGCTAAGCTAAATAAGTCAATCAGAAAAAGATAATTATCATATGATTTCACTTAAATTTGGAATTTAAGAAACAAAACAGAGGAGCATAGAGGAAGGGAGGGAAAAATAAAACAAGATGAAATCAGAGAGGGAGACAAACCAAAATAGACCTTAACCATAGGACATAAACTGAGGGTTGCTGGAGGGGAGGTGGGTGGGGGATGGGGTAAGAGGGTGATGGACATTATGGAGGGCACATGATGTAATGAACAGTGGGTGTTATATCTAACTGATGAATCACTGAACTTTACCTCTGAAACTAATAATACACTATGTGTTAATTAATTGTATGTAAATTAAATTTTAAAAAACTATACCCCTTGGCAAGGAGAGAGAGTTTTTTGTTGGTGGTTTTTATGTTTTAGAGTGGCTTGTAGCTTTGTTTTTCAGTTTTTAATTTGCTTTTTTGAAGTTCGCTGCTTTTACATTCACTTGCTCACTAATCCTTTAAACTATTCACATATTTTTCAAAAATGTATTGCAGTAGCTCTTTTCCATCCCACAGTGTGATCCACAGGCTGCCTATATACTCCTTCTTCCTACCTCACCACCAACTTGCTTACCACCACTTGACAAATAACAACTTCCAACCTTTCTTTATTAGGATTCCATTTTTACTACCTGAGTTAAGTTATATGGCAGGCAGTTACCCCTTGGTTTTCAATTTATTCATACTAGCTTGCTCCCATTCTCTGAATTGACCTGAATGCAAATTCAGTGGTTGTCTATAAAATGGGATATCGAAGGTGATCAGGGGAATAGCTTTAATATTGTGGTGCTAGCCTATCATTAAAGTGGTTTTTCTTCTCCCTGGGCATGTGAGAAAACTATATTTCAGTTTCCCTTTCAGTTAGTTGTGTTGCCAGGGAAATGCCAATGCCTGAGGGAACTCAGGAAGCCTCTTTTTGATGTCAGAAACAGCAGCAACTGGGGTCACTGAATCACTGCAGCAGACTGTCTCCCCTCACCAACTGAACCCAGTCCAGTCTGTTACATAAATGAGAAATCAGCTTGTATGATTTTAAGCCAATGAAAGCTTAGGGTTTCTTTGTTACAGCAGTTGTCCAGCTAATATAGAAATCTTACCTTATAGTTGAAAATACTTCACGAGACGTATTTACATACTCATGTGATAGTTAGAGTTTGTATGACATACTTTTATGCCTATTTCCCAATAAAGGAATTGAAGTATGTAGTGTTACCAAGAGCTTAAGGTCAAGTTCGGGATAGATTTACAAGGCTTGAAAGAATAGAAGTACGAGCTATTGTGACCAGCTGAGAGGTTGAGTGAAATCAGTAAAGTATGACATAGTTCAGTATGTAAACTACAGTATATAAATATTCATTCAGGCAGGATACATAAAATATAAGGGACAAGGATGGAGTATTTTCTCCTTTTCTCCTGTGTATTAGAACTGTGAGGGTTTTCAACAATTTGAGAATGTATAGCTGAAGGGAGTGAAGCATCCCCAGAGGTGCAGCTCATTCCAGCTTAATTTAGGTTAAAAGGCTAGGCCTTCTGGGAGATGCTTACAGTAACCAGAAACTACGCTCACATACTGCATTCCCAGCTACTAGACCTCACTCCGCTCTCCATAATTATTTCCTTTCTAAGTGCTTTTGAGGAATCCCTGTAAAGTCTGCCCTAATGTGATAATTCAGGTTCAAAAATTTTAACAGTATAAAATAAGGGATCATGTTATTGTAAGGATAATGACATCTCTGCGGGAGCCTGTGCAACTTGCTGGCAGGGAGTTGGAGGTCTTGCTGTATGATCCAGAAGTGTCCTTTCCCAGGCACGGTTTGACATCGATGGTTGCTGTTACCCTTCCACTTCATTTCTTTGGGAGCAATATTGGGTCCTGTGGTTGGCTGGAGCCCCTACAACACTGGGCAGTTCTGTTCATGTAAGTGTCAGTGCAAGAATATCTTCATTAATATGGTTTCTAATAATGTTTTTTAATAATGTTCAAGTTAGACATCTGGTAAAATAGGACAACCTACATATAAAATATGTTCTACCACAGAAATGTCTTATTCTTCTTGGCCTTTTGCATTTCTACATAAATTTTAGAATAGGGGCGCTCAGGGTGGAGTCTGCTTGAGATTCTTTCTCCTTCTCCCTCTGCCCCTTGCCCCCCCACTCTCTTTCAAATAAATAAAATCTTTAAAAAATTTAGAATAAACTTGTAATTGATTGGGATTGCATTGAATCTAGAGACATGTTTGAGAATAGTTTATTCACAAAGTTAAATGAAGTTTTCCAATCCATGAATGTATAATATTGCGCAATCTAGGTACGTCTTTTCTAATTTCTCTCAATAGTGCATTATAGTTTTCCATGTAGATCTTAAGGTTTTTTTAATAAACAGTTTTACTAAGATAAATTTATATACCATAAGTTTCAATCCTTTAAAACAGAACTCAGGGGTTTTTAGTATATTGAGTATATTCATCTATTGCCATGTTTATTTTGTAATGTTTTCATCCCTCCAAAATCAAAACAAAACAACTCCATAGGAATAGTATTCACATTTCACAATCCCCTGAACACTGGCAACCACTACTCTATTTTCTGTCACTATGGGTTTACATATTCTGGACATTTCATATAAATGAAATATAATGGGGAGTCTTTTGTGATCAGTTTTTTTCACTTACCGTGTTTTCAAGATTCGTCCTATGTTGTAGCATGTACCAGTATTTAATTCCTTTTTACAGCTGAATGATATTCCATCATATAGATAGATACTCTACATTTTTTTTAATCCATCCATCTACTGATGGACATTTGAATTGTTTCTACTTTTTGGCTATTATGAATAATTCTTCTATGAACATTTGAGTACAAGTGTTTTTGTGAATATTTTCCAATTTTCGTGGATATATATGTAAGAGTTCACTTGCTTATATAGTATATAGTTTATATAGGTTTATATAGGTTTATATAGGTTATATAGTATATCTTTTTTTTTTTTTTTTTTAACTTTTTGAGGAACTGCCAGACTGTTTTCCAAAGAGGTCACACTATTTTGTATGTCCATCAGCAATATATGAAGTTTCTGATTTCCCCATGTACCTTCTTTGGAGAAATGTTTATTCAGATTTCTTGCCCATTTCTTAAATTTAGGTGTAATTGACGTGTAACATCCTATTTTCAGATGTTCAACATGGTTCAGTAATTATACATATTGCAAAATGATCACCACACTGCTCATTTTTAAGTTGGGTTATTTGCCTGTTTTTTACTTGTCAAACTACTTTCTATTTTATCTGTAAATATTTTCTCCAATTCTGTGTGCTGTCTTGGTACTTTCTTGGTAGTGTCCTTTGAAGCATAGAAGTTTTTATTTAGTTTTTATGAAGTCTAATTTATCTTTTTTTTTTGCATTTTTACTTTTGGTATCATATTTTAAGAAGTATTACCTAATTCAAAGTCACAAAGATTTACTTTATATTTTCTTTTAGGATTTTTTTTTTATAGTTTTTATTCCTTATATTTAGGTCTCTGGTCCATTTAGGTCTCTGTTCATTTTTGTATGTGATTTGAGGTAGGAATCCAATTTCATTCTTTTGCATGGATATACCCAGTTGTTACAGCACAGTTTGTTGAAAGACTTTTCTTTCTCTATTGGATTGGTTTGATAACCTTGTCAGAAGTCAGTTTGCAGTAAATGTGTAAGTTTATCTCTTAACTCCATATTCTGTTCCCTTGATCTACTTATCTATCTTTATGTCCTTACCATACTGTCTTGATTACTGTAACTTTAATGTTGATGACTAATGTATACAATTGCAGTGGGTTTTTTTGCATACTGATCCCGCAACCTTATTGACCTTGTTTATTAGTGCTAATAATATTTTTGTATATTCTGTTAAAGTTTCTCTATTCAAGATGTGGTCATATGAAAATAAATAAAATTTATTTCTTCCTTCCAATCTTGGATATTTTCTATTGTTTTTTCTTGTCCAGTTGCCCTAAATAGCATCTTTAGTACAATGTTGCATAGAGGTGGTACAACTGAGACATCTTTGTCTTGTTCCTGATCTCAGGAAAAAATATCCAGTCTTTCTCCAATAAGCATGTTGTTAGCTGTGGGTTTTTCACAAAAATGCCCTCTACCGGGTTGTGAAAGTGCTCTCTATTCCTATTTTGTAGAGTATTTTTTATCATAAAAGTATGGATTTTATCCATTGCTTTCCTGCATCTGCTGATGGGTGATCATGTGGGGTTTCTTCCCCTTTATTTTGTTTATATGCTGTATTACATTGATTGATTTTAATATGTTTACTTGATCTTGAATTGCTGATAAATTCCACTTGATCATCAAATACAATCCTTTTTCTTTGTTGCTGGATTTACTTTGCTAGCATTTTGTTGATAAGTCTTGTGGCTATATTCAAATGGAACATTGTTCTACAGTTTTCCTTTCTTGTGATGTCTTTCTGTGGTTTTGGTATTAGGGTAATACTACCGGCATCATAGAATGAGTTGGGAAATCTTCCCTTCCCATTTTTGGAAAGAGTTTGTGAAAGATAGGTCTTAATTATTTTTAAATGTTTGGTAGAATTAATTAGTTAAGCTATCTTGGCCTGGCCCTTTCTTTATGGGAAGTGTTTTGATTACTAACTAAATCTGTTTACTTAATATAAATTTCCTCAGATTTCTCTCTCTCTCTCTTTTTTTTTTTGAGTTAGTTTTGGTAGTTTGTTTGTTTCCAGGAATATTCCCTTTTATCTGGTTTGTCTAATTCACTGGCATACAGTAGTCCATAGTATTACCTTTTAGTTCTTTTTATTCCTTTAAGTCCAGTAGTAATGTCTACTCTCTTATTCCTGATTTTAGTGATTTGAATCTTTTTTCCCTTTTTATTTGGTGGGTATAGTTAAAAACTTGTCAAATTGTAGATCTTTTTAAGAACTAGCTTTTAGTTTCATTGATTTTCTCTATTGAACTTTTATCCCCTATTCCCTTAATTTCTCCTCTGATTTTATGTCCTTTCTTTTTCCTTTAGGCTTATTTACAACACCCCCTCCATTTTTTTTTATTTATTTTTTTTTGTTTCATAAGGTGAGAGTTTAGGCTGTTGGTTAGATCTGACTTCTTCCCCCCCCAACCCCTACTAGCTTTACCGAGATTTGATTGACACATATAACATTGTATATACTTAAGGCATACAGTGTACTTATTTGATATACTATATACTGTGAAAAGATTGTTATAATAAAGTTAGTTATTAACACACCCATGGCCTCACACAGTTTCTAAATACATACATATGTATATGCGTGTATATGAATATATATATTATTTTTTAAAAAAAATATATATATAAGCAAAGAGAACTTGTAAGATTTACTTTCTTAGCAAATTCCAAATACACAATACAGCATTATTAAGTATAGTCATTATGCTGTACATTATATCATTACATCTTCAGAAGTTACACATCTCATAACTAGAAGTTTATATCCTTTGATCATTTTCACCCATTTTCCCATCTACTCTTGCTCCCACTCCTGGCAACTACCAATCTGCACTCCACTATGTTTTTTGGAGTTTTTTTGTTTGTTTGTTTTGTTTCCTTTTTTTTTTTTTTAAGATTCTACATACTTGTGAGGTCAAACATTATTTGTGCTTTTTTTGTAGGACTTATTTCACTTAATGTAATGCCCTTTAGGTTCAACAGTGTTGTCATAAGGCCAAGATTTTCTATTTTATGGCTAAAAATGGATATTTATATACACAATGCATATATGTATTTATATTATATTATATTATATTATATTATATTATATTATATTACATATCATCAATTAAAGGATACTTAGGCTGTTTTCAGGTTTTATTTTGAATTTTTTGAGAAACCTCCATACTGTTTTCCATAGTGGCTGCACCAATTTACATTCCTAGAAAAGTGTACTGGGGTTCTCTTTTCTCCTCATCCTCACCAGCACCTGTTATCTCTTGTCTTTTTGATAATAGTTATTCTGACAGGTCTGAGGTGATACCTCATTGTGTTTTGATTTGCATTTCCCTGCTAACTAGTGCTGTTGAGCATCTTTTCATGGACTTGTTGGCTATTTGTGTGCCCTTTTTGCAAAAGTGTCTTTTCAGGTCTTTTGCCTACTTTTAAATTGAGGGCCTTTTTGGTTTTTTGTTTTTTTGTTTGTTATTGAATTGTATGGGTCCTTATATATTTTGGATAGTAACAACTTACCATATATGTGGTTTGCAAATATTTTCTGTAATTCTGTAGGTTCCCTTTACATTTTATTAGTTGTTTCTTTTTGAGGTGCTGAAGTTTTTTTAGTATGATGTGACCCAATTGTTTATTTTGGCTTTTGTTCCTTGTGCTTTTGATGTCTTATCCATGAAATTATTGCCAAGACAAATATCAAGGACCTTTTACCCTATGTTTTCTTCTAGAAGTTTTTATGATTTTGGGTGTTGTTATTTAATTCTTTAATCCATTTTGTGTTAACTTTTTGTGGGTGCTATAAGTAGGGGGGTCCCATTTCATTTTTTGGCATGTGTCCAATTTATTCAACACCACTTATTGAAGAGATTATCTTTTCCCCATTGAGAATTCTTGCCTCCCTTGTTAAATATTAGCTGACCATATATGCGTGGGTTTATTTCTGGGTTCTCAAGTCTATTCCATTGTTTTATATATCTGTTTTCATGCCAGTACCTTAATGTTTTGATTAGTGTAACTTTGTAATATAATATGTAGTCTGGAAGTGTGGCTAGTGTTAATGAGGAATTGAATTTTTAATTTAATTTTAATCCAAATAAATTCAAATTTAAATTGGGACATGTGATTATTAGCTACTGTGTTGTATAGTACAACTCTAGTGGGCTCAGTCTGTTTTCTTTCTGTACTCAGTTTATATGATATCTTTGATTGCACATTTCTTTGGTGGCAACATCTACTTTATCCTTATTTAATTTTGATACGAGATTTCTTTTATGGTTCCAAAAATGATGCTTAGTGACAGACATACACATTGTTTGGAGGCTGTGCCACTTCTGGAATGCTGCATGAAGAAAGAAATGCTAATGGTTTCAAGGAACCCAGCCTTCTTCAGGGAGGTTAACTTCCAATCAGTTAACATTAATACCCTTACTCTTCTCTCATCCACAATACTTTCTGAATCCTCTATTTATAAAAACAAACTCCTCTACTATAGGGCAGAGGACACTCTTATCTCTAAGACCCAAAGCCCTGACTCCTCATTTTCAAGGAAGGAAGATGGGCAAACCTCTCACATTATTTTTTTTTTTCATGCTGAGATCACAATAGTGAAAACGAAGACACAGTTAATTTCTCAGTCAAGCTGTCTTGCTACATGTAGATCAATGTGACAAAAAAATAAGGAAAAACCAACAAATGGGGAAAGTCATGTGTATTCTATATTATATGCTCCTATTTGTAAATGCTAGTAATGTTACTGCATTGCAAAGCACGTGGTAAATGAGAAAAAAATGCTTAGAAATATTCTTTGCAGGCATGAGTTTTGCATTTCTGGGAACTAATGCAAGGTAATAACTGTAATAATTTGTGAATTATTTTAGGAGGCTAGCAACTTTTCTATTTGAGTAAATTTGAAACATAGAGAGATTGTAACATAAATGGTCATAAAGAGTCAATGATGATGGTCTTAAAATGTCCTCGTTTCCATGGCAATTCTGGAGTAATTATCTTATGTTCTAGTAAACATATAAATTTGGGTTTAGTTACAGAATATCCTGATTATATGTGTGTGTCTCGTTATAAAAAAAAACAACAACACCTTTTTATGTTAGTGAAAACACTGTCATGTGACTATTATAGTTTACTTTGGACTCTTTACTAACCACCTTTTGCAAATTAGCCAAACAGAATTTATTTTAAATGTTATATATGACTTATGAATTATAATTGGAAATAAAAAATAAATATAAGCCACAGTAGTTGTTGCTAAAATTATGTTGCACTCATAATGTAAAAAATTTCTATGGGGTAAGTAATATTATCATATTGGTCACAATTAACTGGTAAAAATAGGAAAATCACAGAATCAACTTGGCTGCAAACATAAAAAATAATATGGCTTCTTCTTTAGTAAACATCCAGAATGTAGATTAAGATGATGTGATTTCTTTGCTGTTATAGAGATGATGCCTCACTTAATATATATTAAAAACATTACTACTTATTTTGAATTGAATATGACATAGTGCAAATAAATAAATAACATATGAAATACTGGAAATAAGGTGTTTTAAAGGACTTGGAAATCATTATGTGTTAAAATGCAAGGTTTTTTTTTCTATTCCATATTGGTCTTTATTATATGTAGGTGCTTATTCTGATATATATTAAAATAGTAGAAATAGGGAACAGAAGCCAGAAACCCTAATTTCTAGTTCTGAAATGTAACTTGCCAGCCATGAGACAAGGAGAAAATAATTTTGATATTTCTCATTCATAGTTTATTTACTTATTAACTTTCAGTAATTTCCATTCTGCTCACCTTAATACCTGGCAGTAATGATCAGCTGATACTAATGGAATATAGAGAATCTGTAATGCATTTTGATTAAATAGAGAGCTACTGAATAGTCAAAACACAACTGATTTCAAGGCAAAAGACAGGTATTCTTGTTCAAAGAGGCCTTGGGATAGTGATTACATACAATCAAGGTAAATTTATTACCTATCTATTGGGTTTAGAAAGGGTAAAGACTGCATAAATATGTATAAAAGTTTTGGTGGCTGCTTATTGGTATGTATACCAAAAGCCATATTTCAGAACATAATTCCTTCTTAGAAATATTATGGATAATTCAACATGGTAAATATGAATATGCAGTAAACAATATATTGGAGGATGTTATGGGATTGATAGGATTGAGGATGGGATATAAGAAGACTTAGGTGTCAGTTGAGATTCGTTTGGCCTGCAAATACGAGAAAACCTAAAATAGTGGCTATACAAAATAGAGGTTTATTTCTCTCTCATTAACAAGCAATACAGAAGCAGACAGTACTCAACTGTTTTAGCAGTTCCACTGTTGTTCAAGACCCAGGATTCTTCAATCTCTTACTTTACTATCCTTCATTAATGACTTCTCTCCCCAGGTTTGACACATTTTCCAAAATAGCCACAAGTCTTTGTTCCAAGGAAGTTGGGTGAAGGGTATTCAGAATTTTTTGTACTAATTTTTTGCAATGTTTTGGAAACCTGAATTCATTTCAAAATGAAAAGTTAAAAAAATACAAAAGGATGGAGAGGGTTCTTGAGGAGTGAGGAGCATTATGATTTGACATATAGTGTATAATAGCCGAAAGAATGTACTGTCTTAAAAAAATAAAGATTATTTATAACTGTTTTTAATCTTAATATGAGGGGAAGAATTAAATGTTTATCTGTGCATTTCATAATTTTGAGGGGAAAGAGTTCATACTTTCTTTAAAATTTCAGTAGAGAGTAATTTAGAACAAATGGCTAAGTTTTGATTTTCATACTTAAACAACCTCTTCTTATTCAGTAATTCAGAAATTCTGTTCTCAAATATGGGTCAAAACAAAACCCATGAGTTCATATGACACAAAAAAGAGAAAAGAAGAAACAATATAAATAAAACCACAAAATAAAACCCACTTCTCACTGGTCATAGGAACTGACTAGAACACACTCCTTATTTTGAAAATTGGCAATTTAAAGGAAAACGATTAATTCTGTTTTTCTTGTATAACTTCTGTAGGATAACCAAATAGTTCATATTGATAAGAGAATGTTATTCTTTATAGAAGATCCCATAATAAATAGAAGAAATGATAGATTTATAAAATTGTGATTTTGCATTTCTTAATAATAAATCCTTCATCGTATAATACCCATCAAGTTGGTGGGTAACTTTATAGTAGAGGGATTTGTTTCCTAACAGATAGGTAACAATTGAGTTTCAAGCAACACTTGTGAAGTATTTATATTAAAAATGTTTTCTTAATCCAACTAAGCCTTCGTAAGTAACTTAGAGTTTATTAGGAATATGAAGAATAAAAACAAGTTAAAGAACACCACAAAATCATAATGTAGGATAATCTACAGGAACCTTGGTCCAGTTCTTTAATAAGTCAGTGACATTAAAAAAAGAGAGAGAGAGAGGACTTAAAAGATACAACTGTGGCAGAGATCTACCTCTTAGGTCCCTCTTAAGTCCCCCTTAAAGAAAGTGCCGTTGCCTAGCTTTGAGCAGTATGGCTAGCTGACAGCTTCCGGATGTGAGTTCCTGTAGGATAGCCTCAGCTTTTCTCTGTGCTCTGGCTACTGAGTTGAACAAGAATGTGGTACAAGGGCTGGCCTTTTTTGCCAAGACAGGGTGCCTCTAAAGAGTAATCTTTGCTCCCGAGCTTCCTGTTGGACTGACAGAAATTTTGTTACAGTTGCACCATGGCTATACACCTCTCCCTGTCTAATTCCACTTTCTTTCTTTTTCTAATTCCTAATAAATTAATGGACTCTTAGTGTCTACTGGTTTATATTCTTTCATGAGATGTTCAGTCAGGTGTGACCACAAGAGGGGACACAAGACAGGTGCAGGAAAAGTTTATTATACACATAGTACTGAAGAGAGAGAGAGTCACTGCACTCCACTAAGAGGGGGTTGCACAGGCAGCAGGGGGAGCATGGAGGGGCCAGGCTCAAGCAAGCAGGTGGGGAGAAAAGGGAGAGGGAATGGAAGGAGGTGAACTTGTGGACAAATGCCTTTATTAGGAGTTGGGGTAGAATGCACAGCAAAAAATAGGAGAGGATTTGGGGGCATATGTGTGGCTCAGTCAGTTAAACGTCTGCCTTCAGCTCAGGTCATGATCCCAGGCTCATGGGATCGAGTACCGCATCAGGCTCCTTGCTCTTTGGGGAGTCTGCTTTTCCCTCTCCTTCTGCCTGCCACTCCCCATGCTTATGCTCTCTCTCGCTCTCTTTCTGTCTAATAAGTAAATAAAATCTTTTAAAAAAAATAGGAGGGGATTTCATTGGTGCATTTGAAGTCATTAGGTCACAGTCAGTGGAGGGAAAGAGGGGAGTTCATAGCAGGGGCCAGCCTTATTACACTGGCGCTCTTGGGAAAGAGGGGAGTTCATAGCAGGGGCCAGCCTTATTACACTGGCGCTCTTGGTCACCTGAGCAGGGTGCTTATAGCTTATTTGTGCGGATTTGAGGTAGTAGGAAAAATAGGAAGTTTTAAAATTGACAATACACCAAATTAATCCTATTTTAATACCATCTTAGTTCTCCCTAGTGGTGTAAACTGATATAATTTCTAATGCAATGTGAGGACCTTATGTGAATTGGGAATCAAAATTAATGTGATAACCAAAATGTTGTATATTCTGAAAACCATAAGATGTTGATGAAAGAACTAAAAAAAGACACAGATAAATGGAAAGATATTTCATGCTCAAGGATTATAACAATTAATATTGTTAAAATGTCTATAATACCCAAAATAGTCTATAGATTTAGTGCAATCTTTATCAAAATGCCAGTAGTATTTTTCACAGAGCTAGAACATATAATTCTAAAATTTGTATGTAACCACAAAAGACCCCAAAAAGTCAAAACACCCTTGAAAAAGAACAAAGCTTGAGGCATCGTGCTCCCAGATTTCAAACTATAGTACAAAGCTATATTAATCAAAACAATATGGTACTGGCCCCCCAAAACCCACATAGATCAGTGAACAGAATAGAGGCACTGGATATAAACTCACACTTATATGGTTAAGTAATCTACAACAAAGGAGGCAAGAATACGCAATTGGGAAAATATATATAATAAATGGTGTTGGGAAAACTGAACAGCCAAATGCAAAAGAATGAAACTACCATTTCTCACTCCATACACAAACATAAATTCAAAATGGATTAGAGACCTAAATGATTAAATACCTGAAGCAACAAAGCTTGTTAAAAAAATGTAGACAGTAATCTCTTAGACATCAGCCTGTAGGGGCATCTCTCCTCATGCCAAGGAAACAAAAGCAAAAATAAACTATTGGGACTACATCAAAATAAAAAGCTTTTGCACACAAGGGAAACCATCAACAAAATGAAAAAGCAGCCTACTGAATGATGGAAAATATTTGCAAATCGTATATCTGATAAGGGGTTAGTATCCAAAATAAACAAAGAACTCATACAACTCTATGCCAGAAAACCAAAACAATCCAATTAAAAAATGGGCAGAGAAACTGAATAGACATTTTTCTTTTTCCTTTTTCCCCTGGCTTTTAAATTTGTTTTTTTTTTTTGTTTTTTTTTTTTTTTTTTGCCTTTTAAAAAAGGTTTTTAATCTTAATTCTAGTGTAGTTGATTAACAGTGTTATACTAGTTTCAGGTGTAACAATATGGTGATTCAGCAATTCTATACATTACTCAGTGCTTGTCATGGTAAGTGTAACTCTTTAATCCCCATCACCTATTTCACCTTCTCCCATCTTCCTTCTGGTAACTACCAGTTTGTTCTCTGTAGTTAAGGGTCCATTTCTTGGCCTTTCTCTCTCTTTCTCTCTTTTTTCCCATGCTCATTTTTGTTTGTTTGTTTCTTAAATTCCACATATGAATGAAATCATATGGTATTTGTCTTTCTCTAACTGATATATTTTGCTTAGAATTATACCCTTTAGCTCTATCCCTATTGCTGTGAATGACAAGATTTCATTCATTTTATGGCTGAGTAATATTCTGTTGTGTATATATATACCTCATCTTTCTTATTAGTCAATAAACACTTGGGCTGCTTCCATAATTTGGCTGTTGTAAATAATGCTTCAGTAAACATAAGGATGCGTATATCCTTTCAAATTAGTGTTTTCGTCTTCTTTCGGTAAATACCCAGTAGTGGAATTACTGGATCATATGCTGTTTCTATTTTTAATTTTTTTTTTTTTTAAAGATTTCATCTATTCACTTGACAGACAGAGATCACAAGTAGGCAGAGAGGCAGGCAGAGAGAGAGAGGAGGAAGCAGGCTTCCCGCCGAGCAGAGAGCCTGATGCAGGGCTTGATCCCAGGACCCTGGGACCATGACCCGAGCCGAAGGCAGAGGCCTTAACCCACTGAGCCACCCAGGCGCCTCTCTATTTTTAATTTTTTGAGGGATCTCCATACTCTTTGTCACCATGACTATGCCAGTTTTCATTCTCATGAACAGTGCATAAGGGTTTCTTTTTCTCCACATCCTTGTCAACACCTGTTGTTTCTTATGTTTTTTATTTTAACCATTCTGACAAGTATGAGGTGATATCTCGTAGTTTTGATTTGCATTTCCCTGATAATGGGTGATGTCGAATATCTTTTCATGCATGTGTTAGCCATCTATATGTCTTCTTTGGAGAAGGTCTGTACATGTCATCTACCCATTTCTAAATGGGTTTTTAGAGTGATGAGTTGCATACATTCTTTGTACGTTGGATACTAACCCTTTATCAGATATTTAATTTGTAAATATCTTCTCTCAGTCAGTGGGTTGCCTTTTAGTTTTGTTGATTGTTTCTTTTGCTGTGCAGAAGCTTTTTACTTTGATGTAGTCTCAATACTTTATTTGGCTTTTGTTTCCCTTGCCTCAGGAGACCTGGCTTTGAGTTTTGTATGTTTTTCTTTTTCTAGTTCCATTAGTATAAGGTTAGGTGGTTTATGTTAGCTTTTTCTTGTTTTTTTTTGAGTTAGGCCTATATTGCTATAAACTTTCCTCTTAGAATGGCTTTTTCTGCATCCCCAAATTTCAGACCATTGTGTTTTCTTTTTCTTTTCTTATTTATTTATTTATTTTGGGTCTCCTTGTATTTGTTTTTATTTCCTCTCTGATTTCTTGGTTGACCCATACATTGTTCAATAACATGTTATTTGACCTCCATGTATTTGTGCTCTTTCTTGTGGTTGATAGTGTTTCATAGTGTTGTGTTCAGAGTAGATGCATGGAATGAGTTAGATCTTTTTCAATTTGTTGAGACTTGTTTTATGGCCTAACCTGTGGTCTGTTCTGGAGAATGTTCCATGTGTACTTGAAAAGAATGTGTACTCTGCTGTTTGAGGGTGGAATGTTCTAAATACATCTGTTTTAGTCTATCTGGTCCAGTGTATCATTCAAAGCCATTGTTTCTTTGTGATTTTCTGTTTGGATAATCTGTCCATTGATGTATGTAATTGGGGTGCTAAAGTCTCCTACTATTATTGTATTACTATTGATATCTTCCTTTATGTTTGCTATTAACTGCTTTAAGTATCTGTGTACTCCCATGTTCCATGCATAGGTATTTACAGTTGTTGTATCTTCTTGTTGGATTGTCCCCTGAATGATTATAAAGTTTCCATCTTTGTTTCTTGTCACAGTCTTTGTTTTAAAGTCTATTTTGTACAATTTAAGTGTTGCTACCCTTGCTTTCTTTTCACATCCATTTCTACGAAAAATGCTTCTCCATCCCTTCTTTCTCAATATGCACTGTCTTTAGGTCTGAAATGAGTCTCTTGTAGGCAGCATATACGTTGTTTTTTATACATTCTGTCACCATATGTCTTGATTGGAGTGGTTAGACCATTAAATTCAAAGTAATTATTGATAGGTATGTATTTATTGCCATTTTGTTACTTGTTTTATGATTATTTTTGTAGTATTTCTCTGCTCCTTTCTTCCCTTGCTCTCTTCTCTTACAGTAAGTTGGCTTACTTTAGTGATATACGTGGATTCCTTTCTCTTTAATTTTTACCCATTACTCGTTTTTGATTTGTGGTTATCATTGAGCTTGTATATAACATCTTCTGTATATATCAGTCTATATTAAATTGCTTCATTTTGAACCCATTCTTACTTCTCTCCTCCCCACTTTCTCAGCATATGTTTTTTTACTTTACATCCTTTTATTTTGTGAGTCCCTTGACTGATTTTTGCAGATATACTTATTTTTACTTCTTTTGTGCTTTCTATTTTCCTTATTCTTGCTTATGGTCTTTCTTTTCACTCAGAATGCCCTTTAACATTTCTTTTTGGGCTGGTTTAGTGGTCATGAATTCCTTTAACTTCTGTTTGTCTGGGAACTCTTTTTCTATTTTGAATGATAACCTTGTTTGTTAGGGTACTTTTTGTGCAGATGTTTTTTCTCCCCACCAGTTTGAGTATATTATGACACTCTCTTCTGGCCTGATGAAAAATTTTCTGATGAAAAATTAGCTGATAGCCTTATTTGGTTTTGTTTACATGTAACTGTCTTCTTTTCTCTTGCTGTTTTTAAAATTCTCTCTTTATCATGACTTTTTATCATCTTAATTACTATGAGTCTTGGTTTTGACCATGGTGGGCTGATTTTGTTGTGAGCTCTCTGTGGCTTCTGGATCTGAATTTCTGTTTCCTTTCCCAGATTCAGGAATATTTCAGCTTAATTTCTTCAAATACATTTTCTGCACACTTTTCTTTCTCTTCTCTTTTTGGGATCCCTACAAGGTGACTGTTATTATACTTGATGGTGTCACTGAATTCCCTAAGTCTATTCTCATTTTGCATAATTAATTTTTTCTCATCTGTTCAACTTGATTACTTTTCATTATTCCTTTGTCCAGGTTGCTGATTCATTCTTTTGTTTTGTCTCATCTAGTATTTATTCCATCCATTGTATTTTAAATTTCATTTATTGTATTATTCATCTCCGGTTATTTTTTTATCTCACTGTTAAAAGTCTCACTGAGGTCCTCCACTCTTCACAATTCCAGTGAATATCTTTATGATCCTTACTTTGAATTCTCTATCAGGCATATTGCTTATGTCCATTTTGCTTTGGTCTCTTGCTGTGATTTTGTCCTGGTCTTTCCTCTGGGAACTATTCCTTTGTTTCCTCATTTTATCTAACTCTATGTGTCTTTTGCACTTGAAAGTAATAGCCTTATGAAGAAGAGGTCCTATAGTGTCTCACTGTGTAATGTCCCATGTTCACCAGAACCTGGCTCTTTAGGTTATCACCTATGTGATGTTTGTGCCCAGCTGTTGTGTGCCTTTTACTTTTTCTTTCAGCCCAGCCATCATGGCTGTTTTCGTTGTGGGTAAGGCTAGGTCCCTGTTATATAGCAACCTAGTTGTGGAATGCCTTGGACTTGAGTTGAGTTAGACCAGGGGTTTGTCAAGATGTTGTACCATTAAACTGCAGGAGCTTTCCCTCTGCTGTTCTCTGAGAAGCTTTGATTGATAGGTGTAGCCTGAAGTCAGACCAGTTTCTGCCTCCAGCCTACTCCTGGGTCTCTATCAGACTGGTGTGTCTTGTTCATTCCTTCTTTCCAGGGCAAGAGTCATTTTGGAGTCATGCTGGCCACTGTAGGGGCTGGCTGCTCAGTGTTAGGCCTGCAGCATCACCCTGTATGGGCTCTGGACAAAAATGTATTGGAGAGGGCAAATCTTTGAAGCACAATTAGGGGGCATGGTCAGAGGTGCTAGCTACCCTTCATGTTGCCCTTCCTCTGTGCAAGAGGCCCTGCAGTGCCAGGACTGAGGCAGGGTGTGGAGGATGGATTGGCAGAAGTATAGCACAGCTGAAAGGGGGCAAGGTGGCAGTGCTAGCAAATTAGGTAACAAGACCTGCAAGTAGCTATGTGTTTGTGCTAGAGGGTGGGACAGGGAAGGAAAATGGCACCTGCCAGTTCCATTCTTCCCAAGGGAGTACCCCAGTGATTTCTGTCCTTTAGGACATGTTCTAAGACTAGTAATTAACTTCCCCTTCTGTATGTCCCAGGCACCTTTCAAACTTGCTTCTAGGCTGTATCTCTGCAGGCTCTTTGTTGTGCTGTGTCTTTAAGGGGGAGAGACTCAGTTTCCTCTTGCCTTCCTGGATTTCCCCCAAAGCAGAGCCTGCTGATTTTTTTAAAATCCAGATTTTAAAATCCCACTGGTTGTAAGAACTCATGAAATTCAACCTGTCTGGTTTTCAAAGGTAAATGTTATGGGGATTTGCCTTCCACATTTGCGTAGTCAGGCCTGAGGATCTGTTTCTCTCCCTTCTCTATGCCCATGGTATCTCTTCCTCCTGCCAGAGTCCTGAGAATCTGTTTAGTTCCCAATCACATTTCTGCCCTTCCACCCTCATTGTGTGGGCTCCTCACTACATTTGGTTGTGGAGTTTATTCGGGCAGTCTTCAGCCCATTTTCTATTTGTTTGTGTTTTACACGGATGTGAGTGTTATCTAGTTGAGTCTGTGGGGCCAGGTGAGCCTAGGGTCCTCCTACTCTGGCATCTTCCCCATGACACCCTGAATAGCCATTTTTCTAAAGAGGAATACAAATGGTTAACAGACACATGAAATGATGTTCAACATCGCTAATCAGGGACATGCAAATCAAAACCACAATGAGATACCATCTCACAGCAGTCAGAATGGCTTGTATCAAAAAGAGTAGAAATAACAAGTTTTGGCAAGGATGTAGAAAAAAGGAAACCCTTATGCACTGTTGGTGGGAATGTAAGTTAGTGCAGCCATTATGGAAATAGTATAGAGATTCCTGAAAAAATGGGAAATTGAATTACCATGTGATCTAGTTATTCCACTTCTGGATATTTATCGGAAGAATGTGAAAATATTAATTTGAAAAGATATGTGCACTCCTATGTTGATCGCAGCATTATTGACAATAACTGAGATCTGGAAGCAACCAAAATGTCCACTGATGGATTAATGAATACAAATTATGTGATATATATTATGGGGGAATAATACTCAGCTATAAAAAAGAATGAAAAATTCAAAAACATGGAAGGATCTTACCATAAGTGAAATAAGGTAAAGGCAAATACCATATGATTTCACTTGTACATGGAGTCTAAAAAGCAAAAGAAATAAAAACAGAAACAGACCCATTAATACAGAGAACAAACTGGTGGTTAGGTGGCTGCCAGAGAGGAGGGTGATATGGGGATGGGTGAAATAAGTGAAGTGTTAAGGGACACAAACTTCCACTTAGGAAATAAATGAGTTATGGGAATAAAAATTATAACATAGGGAATCTAGTCAATAATGTAATAACTTTGTATGGTGACAGATGGTAAATATACTTATGGTAGTGAGCCTTTCATAATGTATAGAATTGTCAATTCATTATGTTTTACACCTGAAACTAATACAATATCATATGTCAATTATACTCCATTAAAAAAAAAATCAGATGTGACGCACATTTTTTAGTCAAAGAAATTTGAATATGAGCTGAGTATTTTACTTTCCAAGGTATTATGTAAATTTGGTTATATATGATAATGGCATTACAGTTATATCAGAGAAGATTTATATTTTTGGGAAATATATACTAAAATGAGTAGTGAAGTAATATGATACTTGGAATTCGGTTTAAAATATTTTTGCTAAGAATGAGGGGCAGACAAAAAAATAGAGAAATAATCTTAATAATCTTGGTGATGAGATCATTGTATTATTTGTAGGATGGTGATTTTAAAACACTAGGACTACTTTTGGGGCATTGAATATGTGACCTTGAGTGAACTGATGATGAAGAGATCAAGCAGGGATCAAGAGTACGTGAAATGGAAAAAACAAATGAGATGGGTAGTTTATAAAGACAGAAGAATGATAGGAAGCTGTTGGAAATAAGAACATACGTATCTTTTTCGTTACACTTACAATTTGAAAATGAATTGCTATGAGGGAGAATACATATCCCTTCAAATGAAAGGACCTAGACTTTATTATTACCTACAACACTGATAGATTATCTCTCAGAATGAATAATTTAATTATATTGAGTTTCAGCTTTTAAAAATACAAAATGGGAATAATGACCTCTACTCTTCTATTTTATTATCAATGTTTATAATAAATAGACAAAAAATGCAAGGTACAACATTATATACCAAATGAAATTGATATTTTTGTAGGTCTAAAATTTGCATATTGCCATCACATAGTTTTAATTTATTATAATCTCAATGAGACAAAAATATGCACAGAATGTAAAAAAAGAAAGAAAGGAAATAAACAAAACTACTTATAGTGATTGTCTTTAGAAGTTTTGGGTGGTTTTGTTTTCTTCATATTTTATTACTTCATATTTATTTCATATTTTATTATTTATTGTATTTTCTAGGTAGTTAGAATGAACATTTTTTGTCAATTAAGAGAGAAACTTTGGAGAAAAAAAGATCTTGTTCCCTTAAATATAAAGGTACCACACATGATAATATAAAAAGTTATTTTAAAAATATAAAATATTATACAATAATAATAGTTAGCATTTTGTGTATAAGTGTTTTGCATACATTATTTAATCTCTGCAAGAACACTGTGATTTTAAAATGATGCATGTAAGACTGAGGCACAGAGAGGTGAAGCAGCCTGTTCAAATTTATCTGGCCAACAGCACAGTTAGAATTTGAACCCAAGCATTCTGGAGCCCAAACCTGTCCTTCTAACAATATAAATGTAGATGAGAATGACACCCTGTTATTAGGACAAAGGAATGTGAGAGTGGAATGATATGTTTGTAATTGTAAAAAATCATTTTAGAAAATATATTGATAGTCTTTACCTTTTCTTGAAGCACAATCAACACTGAAACTGTTTTTGAGCAGAAAAGAATAAATGTAAGCAAATGGAATTCCCCTGATTTTCAAGACTACCTGAAACCTCTCACTTCATTGGCATGTGTCCAGGCCTTATACCTATTCATTTAGCCAAAAAACATACTTGAGGTAGCCCTATTCCCTGTAAACATGCTGGTAAACTACATTTTTCTACTTCTATATAATCACAGTGATGTCCCATTCCATCCTCCTTAATTTCTTCTCACTGTGAGAAATGTACAGAGCTATTAAGAAGTCACAGTTGGCTGATATTTTTTAAAAATATTTTATTTATTTATTTGACAGAGAGAGATTGCAAGTAGGCAGAGATGGGAGGGGGGCCAGCGGGGGAGCGGGGGGAAGCAGGCTCCCCACCGAGCACAGAGCCTGATGCAGGACTCAATCCCAGGACCCTGAGATCATGACCTGAGCTGAAGGCAGAGACTTAACCCACTGAGCCACCCAGGTGCCCCCACACTTGGTTGATATTAATTTCACCTTTTTCTTTTGATGCTTACTCTCAGGAGTAAGTGCAAACAAGCACTGAAATGCAGAAGGAGAGACCATGGCCATTGCTGCTATAAACATTGGGGTACAGATGGCCCTTCTTTTCACGCCATCTGTATCTTTGGGGTAAATACCCAGTAGTGCAATTGCAGGGTCGTAGGGAAGCTCTATTTTTAATTTCTTGAGGAATCTCCACACTGTTCTCCACAAAGTTCTTTGCCTCTTTTTATTAAAACTGGGTCATTTGTTCTTTTGTTAGTTCTGAATGTTTTTATATGCTGTGTATACTATACCCTTATCAGATATATGATTTGTAAATATTTTCCCATTTTGTGGGTCATCTTTTTTTGTTGATACTGCCCTTTGACGCAAAAAGTTTTAATTTTGATGAAGTCCAATTTATTTTTTGTTATTGTTGATTGTGCTTTTGATGTCATATTAAGAAATTATTGCTTGGCCCAAGGTCACATAGATTTAAACCTATGATTTCTTTAGAGAGTTTTATGTTGTTAACTCACACATTTAGATCTTTCATCGATTTTTTAGTTCATTTTTATATACATTTGAGGCAGAGGCCAGCTTTATTCTTTTGCTTATAGACATCCTGTAGTCCCACCAACAGTTGTTGAAAAGACTATTAACTTTCCCCATTGAATGGTCTGTGCACCTTCGTTGAAATCAATTTGCTATAAACAGATGAGTCTTTTTTCTTGACTCTCAACTTTATTTTATTGCTCTATCTTTATGCAAGTACCACACTGTTTTAATTACTGTAGATTTGTAGTAAGTTTTGAAATTGGAAAGGGTGAGTTCTCCAACTTGGTATTTATTTTCAAGACAGTTTTGGGTTTTCATGGTGCTTGAAATTCCATACGAGTTTTAGGACCAACTTGTCCTCTTCTGAAAAAGAAGCAAGTAGGATTTTTATTGACTAATTTGAATTTGTAGATCAACTTAGGGAATATTGGAATCAGGGTAATACTTGTTTCAGGGAATGAGTTAGGAAGTGTTTCATACTATTTTATTTTTTGGAAGAGTTTATGAAATATTGGTATTAATGATCTTTATATTTTTGGTAGAATTCATCATCTAAGATATTTTGGACTTGGTGTAGGTCTATTCAGATAGTCTCTTGAGTTGGTTTTGGTAGTTTTTATGTTCCTAGGGATTTGTCAGTTTTCTAAATTATTGAATTAGTTAGCATCCAATTGTTCATAATATTTCCTTATATTCTGTTTATTTCTGCAACACTAGTAGCAATGGTCTACTTTCATTCATGATTTTAAGAGGCTGAATCTCCTCTCATTTTTCCTGGGTGGTTTATGAATTGGTAAGAGAAACTAATTCTAAAGAAACATTGCCAATACAGACTTTGTAGTAACACCTAGATTAGTGTTTGTTGTTGATTAACACTAACAGCTTAGCCAAATTGACATACATGACTAACCATCACAGTCTAATTAAAGGTCTGTTGGTTTTGTTAATGCTTTCAAAGAATCTACTTTTGGTTTCAAGATTCTCTTTGTCCTTGTCTTTCAAAAAACATTAATATTATTGTAATTTATTTAAATATAGAAATCTCAGTGAATTCTGTTTACTTTCATGTGTTTTAAAATACTACTTATTTGAGGGGCGCGTGGGTGGCTCAGCGGGTTAAGCCTCTGCCCTCGGCTCAGGTCATGATCTCAGGGTCGTGGGATCCAGACCCACATCGGGCTCTCTGCTCAGCAGGGAGCCTGCTCCCCCCCCACCCCCCCGCCTACTGCTCTGCCTACTTGTGATTTCTCTCTCTGTCAAATAAATAAATAAAATCTTAAAAAAAAATACCATTTATTTGAGTAATAGCTACCATTATAGAAAAATGAATAAAGTTTTTTGTTTTGTTTTGTTTTGCATGGTACTTTGAAAGGAGAGTAATCCAATTCAATTTTGAGTAATTACTGGCTAGCTCAGCTGGGGGAGTGTGTGACTCTTGATCTCAGGGTAGTGGGTTCAATCCCCATGTTGGGTGTAGAGATTACTAAAAAAAATAAGAATAATTAAGCAAATGAAATAAATTAGGTAATTACTGATAGAAAAGACTTCTGCTACTTTTCCATTTGTTTTCTACATGCCTGACAGCTTTTTGGCCCCGTACTTCCTGCATACTGTCTTCCTTTGTGTATGGTTGATTTTTTACAATGAAACACTTAAATTCCTTTCTCATTTCTTTTTTTGTACATCCTATAGGTATTTTCTTTTGGTTACCATAGGATTACATTTAACATTCTAAAGTTATAGGACTGTAATTTCAATTTATACCAACTTAACTTCAATAACATACAAAACCTCTACTCCTTTAACAGCTCTGAGCCCATCCTTTTTTATTGTTGATGACACAAAATTATATCTTTATAGATGTGTGTCCAAAAACATAAACTAATAATTTCTTATGGTAGCTTTTAAACGATTTTATTTAAATATATTTGTCTGCTAAATTATATAGAAAACAAAAAGTATAGTTACACACTATTGTTACAATAGTATTTGTTTATATAATTGCCCATGCTTTAACCTTTACTAAGACCTTTATTTCTTCATATGCCTTTCAGTTACTGCCTAGTGTCCTTTCATTTCTTTCTGGGAAGATCTAGTGGCAATGAATTCTTCATCCTTAATTTCTCCCTCACTTTTGAAAGACAAATATAGGATTCTTGGTTCATAGGTCTTTTAGCATTTTGAATATAGCAGTACACTACCTACTGGCCTACAATTTCTGATGAGAAATCTATGGGTAATCTTATTGAGAATCCTTTGTATGTGACTAGTTGTATTTCTCTTGTTGCTTACAAAATTCTGCCTTTGGACATTTTGACTGTAATGTGTCTTAGTGTAGGTTTCTTTGAATTCATCCTAATTGAGTTCATTAAGCTTCTTGGAAATTTATAGTCATGTCTTTCATCGAATTTAAGATGCACAAATAATAGAGACCGTGAGTGAGGAGCCCAATGCTGGGATTGATCCCACAACCCCGAGGTCATGACTTGAGCCAAAATCAAGAGTTGGTAGCTTAACCGACTAAGCCCCAGGCATCCCTATTTTCCACCATTTTTTTTTAAATTAAATTTTTTATTTATTTTCAGCGTAACAGTATTCATTGTTTTTTCACCACACCCAGTGCTCCATGCAATCTGTGCCCTCCCTAATACCCACCACCTGGTTCCCTCACCCTCCCACCCCCGCCCCTTCAAAACCCTCAGATTGTTTTTCAGAGTCCATAGTCTCTCATGGTTCACCTCCCCTTCCAACTTCCCTCAACTCCCTTCTCCTCTCCATCTACCCTTGTCCTCTATATTATTTGTTATGCTCCACCAATAAGTGAAACCATATGATACTTGACTTTCTCTGTTTGACTTATTTCACTCAGCATAATCTCTTCCAGTCCTGTCCATGTTGCTACAAAAGTTGGGTATTCGTCCTTTCTGATGGAGGCATAATACTCCATAGTGTATATGGACCACATTTTCCTTATCCATTCATCCGTTGAAGGGCATCTTGGTTCTTTCCACAGTTTGGCGACCGTGGCCATTGCTACTATAAACATTGGGGTACAGATGGCCCTTCTTTTCACTACATCTGTATCTTTAGGGTAAATACCCAGCAGTGCAATTGCAGGGTCATAGGGAAGCTCTATTTTTAATTTCCTGAGGAATCTCCACACTGTTCTCCAAAGTGGCTGCACCAGTTTGCATTCCCACCAACAGTGTAAGAGGGTTCCCCTTTCTCCACATCCTCTCCAACACACGTTGTTTCCTGTCTTGCTAATTTTGGCCATTCTAACTGGTGTAAGGTGGTATCTCAATGTGGTTTTGATTTGAATCTCCCTGATGGCTAGTGATGATGAACATTTTTTCATGTGTCTGGTAGCCATTTGTATGTCTTCATTGGAGAAGTGTCTGTTCATATCTTCTGCCCATTTTTTAATATGATTATCTGTTTTGTGTGTGTTGAGTTTGAGGAGTTCTTTATAGATCCTGGATATCAACCTTTTATCTGTACTGTCATTTGCAAATATCTTCTCCCATTCCGTGGGTGTATTTTCCACCATTTAAGTTTTAACCTATTTGTATCTTTATACTTAAGAGTGTCTCATGTATACAGCATATAGTTGGTTCTTATTCTTTGTTCTAGCAGACAAACTGCCTTTTAGTTGAGCTATTTAGATTATTTATATTTAATGGGATCAGTATATGGGCTATACGTAAATCTACTATCTTGTTGTTGTTGTCTATTTGTTCTGTCTGTTTCTGTTGAATATATTTGTACCCCACTAAATGTTCTTGAGATTTGTCTAGAATGAAATTATTTGGAACCCATTTTATCATTTTGTCTTTCGTTTTTATGATTTGTTAGATGGGCGTGGTGTAGTTTTCTGTCTGGGCCTAGTTACTCCCCTCTTTTGAGTTTAGTTCCTTCTGTGTATTTTGCACAGCAGTCCATGAGCTATGTAGTTTATTTCATCTAGCTATTGGAAACAAACACTATTCCTGGCCTTGCGTGAGCATCACGCATTGTCACCTCTAATTAACTAGGATGTTTCTTTCCCTGACCTAATTTAGTTTTTTTAAATTTTGGTGATAATTAACACTCAACTATTGCCCAAAAATGTTCAGAGCATGGAGTATACAAATAATTTTCTGTAGGTTAATTTTTCTTTTGCATCAGTCTACATCCCACAAATCTAGAAAAACCAGCCTGCTAGACAATCTAGTGCTCTGCTTTCAAAGCAAAATATTAACTCATAAAATATGTTTTAATAACAACAATAACCGCATTTGCTGTGACTTCAAAAGTAGCAGCGTGGTAACCTCTCTCCATAGGTTTCTGGGACTCTTCAAAGTCCTTTACATTTATAGCCAGTGCTAAGGTTTATCAGTTTCCATTAAAGCAGCTTCTCTTTACTTGGTTTTCTGCTACTTTTTATTTGGCCAGTGTTAATGGCATGTTAATAATCACAACAAACACTATTACTGGTTCTCTTTAATGTGTCATCTGTTGTCTTAAGGATTTTATATACATGGTTTTATTTACTCCTCAGAAGCCCCATTTTAAAGTTGAGGAAACAGAGAGAATAAATGACTTTCCTAGGGTCACACATAGTTGGTAAGAACTCAAACTTAGTTTATTTAATTCTAGAGTGCTTACATAGAGTGGTGGTAGGGTACTACCCTTACCGTGACAAGAAATAATAATGACAGTTAACACTTGTTTGATTTTACTACATGTTAGAGTTGTTCTTAAATAAATCACAGATACTAAATTATTTAAAGGTGGTCTTACAACTACCTGATGGATATGGTATATGTTCTATTATTATCCTTGTTTTATATATGATGAATGGAGGAACAGATAGGTCATATAGGTAGGACGTGGCAGAGCTGGGATCTGAACCCCCACACTTTGTTTTAGGAGTTTATGATCTTAACCTTTAATCTGTGTTGATTAGATTATATGCTACCACATGATCTGCTGGTTTCCATTTTACCTTTTATTTGTCTCTGTGGTTTTTGTGTGATTATCCTACAGTCAGTAACTGGCCAAGGCAACAAAGTTTTCATATTTTTCTATCCTTTTCATCGTATTTCCCATTTTATTGACTTGTTTGAGAAACAGCAGACAGCTATAAGGTCATCTCAGTTAAGGTCACATTTGACCCACTTTAGCTTTGTGTTATTGGAGAAATCAGGCTGCCCCACCCCTTGTATGCTAGGAGTTGTTTGTCTTCTGTTTCTGCTAAGAGATAGTGGGGCATGTTTTCCAAATGAAGTACACACACACCATATACACACATAAAAGTTCCACAACAAACCACAATGGAGTGTATCAGTAAAGAGTATAAATGTTAGTGTGTGTGTGTGTGTGTGAAAAATATGAAAAATATCAAGAAAAATATGAAAAATATCAAGAATGACAACACATCAGAAGGTGTTTTTGGAGAAACTAATTCTTTTAAAAGATTTATTATATTCCTCTTTAATCCAGTTTATCTTTCTTTCTGAAATGTATTTATTCCGTAGCACCTTTATGGAACCTTTCTGGGCCTACTTCCTCCTGTCAGATGAATATAATAAGTCTGCCTGTGATCCTTGCATTTATTTAGTCTTTCCTTGTTCCTCTTATTAGACTCTAAGCCTCTGAATATGAGGAGCTTTTAAACTAGTGCAATAATAGAAGTTAAAAGCAATCTTCAATTCACTTAGTAAAGGCTGGGGAACTTTAATGTTTGTGAGACTATGACTTTGATCTATTTGCAAATAAATTTCTTTTTTTTTTTTTTTAGATTTTATTTATTTATTTGACAGACAGAGATCTCAAGTAGGCAGAGAGGCAGGCAGAGAGAGAGAGGAGGAAGCAGGCTCCCCACAGAGCAGAGAGCCCGATGCGGGGCTGGATCCCAGGACCCTGGTATCATGACCCGAGCTGAAGGCAGAAGCTTAACCCACTGAGCCACCCAGGCGCCCCTGCAAATAAATTTCTGACAACTCTTTCCCTCCCATACATCATCACCCTCCCCATCCTGCCACAATTCTTTCCCTTAAGTTTCCTCCCAGCCCACTGTTTATTTTCTCTTATTGATGTGTTTGGAGCTTGCAGGTTCTCTACTATTTTTAAGTTAGATATTCTACTTGTGTCATAAGACTTTCAACCTAAAAATGATATTGAAATCCAGAAATTATTTCAAAAATCAAGTTTAAAAAATAAATTCAATTTAGTGTGATTCAAAACCTTCACTATGGGGTCTCAATTAGTTCTTGGCCTTAAGACATGTATTTAGGATCATCCATCAATTTCTTTGTACCACAGAGATTGTACTTCTGTTAGCAAGAGAGAATTCAGGGAGAATAGGAGTTTTGAACTCTAGTGTTGGAAAAGAGTTGGAGGCCTCTCAACTTTTACTTCTGGGGGGAAATTGTCCTAATCCTTATTGGACAGCTGGGTATATGTACTATTTTTCAAGAGAAGGAAACTCAACTCTTGTAACTCATACTAATATTTGTTAAAAACTGTCCAGGCTTGACAGTGGAGAAAGATGACAGATACTACCACCGTCATATAATATAGGTCAACATTAACAGTCATGTTGGTTACATATACCCTGGATATGTTGAGAATGGCATTTTACTTGTGTTACCTTCCTACTCCAAACCCATAACCCTACTCTAACCACAAGAAAAGCATCAGACAAACCCAAATCAAGGGACCTTCTACAGACTATATAAACCACACTCCTCCAAACTGCCAAGGTCATCAAACACAAGGAAAGCCTGAGAAATATCACAGCTAGGAGAGGCCTAAGGAGACATGACAACTAAGTGAGTGACAACTGAGTCATGACAACTCAGTGTCCTGAGTGGGATCCTGGAACAAAAAATGGTCATTAGGGAGAAAGTAATGACATCTAAATAAAGTGTAGATTTCAGCTAATAATAATGTATCAATATTGGCTCATTAGCTGTGACAAATGTACCATATAATAGAAGATGTTAATAGTAGGGAAAACCAAAGACAGAGTATATGAGAACTCTATACTATCCTTGCAACTTTCCTATAAAAACTGTTCTAAAATTAAAAATTTATTTAAATTAAAAAAAAAAAGCATCCAACTATATGAAGGTACTTTTTCATTCAGGTTCAAGAATATTTTGAAGCAAGCAGAAGTACATGTTTGTCCTGTTTTACTATAATGAATGAAGCTGTTACAGAATTTTAGATTATGATAAATATTAGTATTTGAGTCTGTTACTTTTTCAGAACTTTGAAAATCTAGAAGGTATTAATTAGCATCTTAGCCTTTTTAAACTAAATCAATTTTTCCTTAACTTTGAGCAATTTCTATGAAAGTAGGAGTCCAGTTACAGTGAAATATTTCTTGTTCATGCTCAATTTGTTGTAGAGAGAGTTAACATCAATGGAATGGATAATTTCTTCTAAAAGTTTTGGGAAACAATATTGATATGTTCATTTAACATAGGTCAAGAGTCCTGACACTTCTTGAGGTGATGTCCTAAAAATAGCACACTACTTAATTTTTGTATAATCAGAGCAATGGTTATATTTTGTCTTACCATTCTAAACTCTTTTTTTTAGGACTTGTGCCCTTGTACTTTAAAAGTTGTATATAAACACTTCTGTTTTGATCATATTTTATTCCTAGAATGTGTGTAGTTTATGTTGGTTTATTGAAGAGTGTACTTACAAAGCCATCCTGACACATCATACTTTCTCTGCACAAATAATATAAAGGATAGCAATTGTGTATATTAGAGTCCTGTGACTATTTTATTTAATTTTTAGGATTGCCCTTTAAATTTTATCTCTCTGACAAATGGAGTGGTAGCACTTTCAATATTTTGTATACAATTTTCTGCTACTTAGAAATACATAAATCCATTCATCTGACCTTCATAATGAGGCAGAGTTGATACCATAAGGTTAATGAGGCAATTATTCTTATAGAGAACATCAGTCATGAAAGCATAGTTTCTTCCTCCCTTTAATATGCACATTAATTAAAATAATTTTTTCTTTGCTGTTTGCATTGATAAGTGATCATCAATGCTGAGAGGGATAATTAAGATTCTAAGTATCTCCATTGTGATTTTGGGCCCTAAGTTTCATGGCATAAAACTTTTTCTGATAAAATATGTACTTTCATATTTACCCGCAGTGACTTGATATATACTTTTTTCCATTCACTACAGAGACAGAAGCAATGGATGTTGCTATGGGAGTCCGTCAGTTATGTGGGGAAGAACATACACTGAAAGTATTTTCAGAATCTGCCCTTGACTGCTACCTCAGATACAACTCACTTGGTTAGGCATGACATTTAATTATAAGCTAATAGTTCAAAATTACTGGGTTTTCTTACAGATAGGAACCTAGTTTAGGGCAAAATAAACATTGTTTTCTATTAACATCAAAATATGCTTTTATGGATATACTGATCAGAACACAGATCCTTAATAATTTTTCTACTAACACAAGATGATTCTATCAGCAATGAACCAGCCAAACCTGCGGGTATGTAAATTTATAAAAAAGTTTAATTAGATATTATTTGGTTTGTGTACAATAACTTGTTGTAGTAAACCTAAACCAAATTTAATTATTACAGTTTAAATATACATATTTGTGTCAATAAATATATTTAGAAATATATTTATACTCACATTTTGAAGAGAAAATATAGATAATGTAATTGCATCTGTAATTTAGATGAATAGAATAATTTTCCTCAAGTTGACATTTTTTGCCTGGCAAAATGCTTAAATGAGGCATTTGCTTGAGAACAATGGGGCTTAGGCATACCTGGGAGGGCTGAGAAGAAAGACAAGCAAACATTAAATTGCCCTTCATAATAAAATGAGACTTTTCAAATTTCCAACAGAAGGTGAAGAAAGGGGAAGCAGGGGATGGAGAGGGTCACTGAAAGGAAGGTGGAGAACGTAGACCAACCACCCAAAGAAAGCCAGAACGCTCTGCAGTTGGATGGTAAATGAGCATAGCTGAAGGATGATTTATACACATGAATGTCTGGTTTCTCATAATAAGCTCTTGGTCACGTAAACTCTTGGTTGGCTCTTCCTTGCCCCTCTCTTTGTAACTTCTGAAACTCGAATGACAGTCTGAGCGGGGGGAACACCCACTTGGGGATTGGATACATAAGGCTGCTTTTCAGGATTGGGAAGACTCAGAGAAAAGCAGCAGTCTTGGATAAAGAGAGGATCCAGCGGGGAAGAGCAGAACTGAGAGCTAGCAGCGTTCAAAAGCCAGTGAATACGTTCTCTCCTGTGGCTTGCACACATTTCATTTGAATGTTAAAGTACATTAAATACCTCCAGTGTATGCAGTACCTTAGCTGTGTCCAGGATGCATTTAGAATGTATTTAATACTCGGTGTAGGTGACCTGTTAGACTTAGCTGACTAACAGCGTCACCATATTCCTAAAGAATATTATCTAAGGATTCATTAGTGAATATCCTGACCTCTATAAAGTAGTGAGTTCTGATTTTGAGAAAGAAAATACCCCGCACAGTAAAACCCCAAGCCATCATCTTCACATTCAGTAACTGTGAGATTGAAGGGCCACGTTTCTCTAAAATCGCTAGCAGAAATCTGGGGAGGAAGGTGTGTTAGTGTTCATAGCCTCACAAACCAGATAGAGGGAAATTGAGCTCAACTTTGATTTTTCCATTTAGGGACAATATCATAAGGAGCCTTAAATTTTACTATTTCTTCTCTTAAGATATAGGATATAAGAAATTATTTAGGATCATCATTGAAAATTGATCTGTGTTAGAATCATGATTGTCCTTGCCCCACATGGCTGGTAGTCCACCAAAGTCCTTGCCAATCAGGTTGGTTGCCAGTTGTTATCATTTGAAACTGATATATTTTCTTGTTTATATATTTTGAACAAAAAATAACTTTTGAGAAGCACAATATATAAGATACACTGTTGGTTGGGTAATTTTTCCCCCCATCAGATTAGAAAGAAGACTGCATTTGAAGTAAAATTTCACTCTCACCCATCAGATTAAAATTTCACAATTTAGAAACTCATTTAGTTAGTAACTGACTTCTTTTAAAACGGAAATTTGGGGGGGGGATTAGTCTTTCATACTTTAGTCTGGGTTGTTTATTAGATGACCTGTCTTCTAACATGCAGGTAAAATTAGCCACAATGAATAGTTGAGGGTGTTAATAGAGCTCTGAAGAGAGAGGTTAATTTTTGAGTAAAGTCCATGACAATAGCATCCCTGATTGTGACCCTGTGGGGGAGCCTATGGGGCAACAAAAAAGATGAAAGTGAAATAAGAACATACTAAGGTAAACTGTATTCTTTACAACTTGCTTATAGTAATTCGCATACTAATAATACTCAGGTATTAAAATAGACATAGATTTAAGATAACCAGAGTGAAATAGGGGAAATGCATTCTTCTTTTTTTAAAAAAAGGTAATGGAATAAGAATTTTAAAATCTATTTCTGTCCAACACTCCTACATTTAAAAAAAAATCGCACTATTTCTGTGTATCTCCCTTCTAGACACCTGCATCTTCCAACAGTAAATCATTAGCAACCTTATGAAGTGCCACAGAGAATGGGCTTTGTGGTAGAAAGATGAACATAAAAGGAGAAGCTGAGAGCAATCAAACATCCACTTAGGAAGCAGTTTTACCTATGGGAATCTTCATTGGGTGCCTTTATTTCATTTTGATTACTGCCTTTACTGTTTCCTGGAGAACAAAGCCCTGATTTCTAGAAGTATGCTTTCTCTCCTGAGCACATAATTTCTGAGCCCACGGGTATCTTATAGACATTAACTACACTGATTCAATGGACTCAGGCAATTTTTGTATTTCTGAGTTTTTTTCTTGGTGGGTTCTAAAGACTTACGGTAGCTTTTTTCTTCATAAATATATAAAATAGTGTAAAAATAAATTTGCATCACTATGGCTATCTTGTAGGATACCTTTCTTTCCAGAAGCTCAACAGAATTTTTGGTGTGAGTCACATTCATTTGGTACCTTGATTACAGAGTAGATACAGTATATACTGAATTTTATTCTGGTGCCCCTAAATGGTAACTAATGTCCACAGGATTGTGGAAAGACTCATTGGGGGAAAAAAAGAATCATTTAAAAATGTTTATGAGGGTGCCTGGGTGGCTCAATGGGTTAAAGCCTCTGCCTTCGGCTCAGGTCATGATCCCAGGGTCCTGGGATCGAGCCCCACATCCGGCTCTCTGCTCGGTAGCGAGCCTGCTTCCTCCTCTTTCTCTGCCTGCCTCTCTGCCTACTTGTGATCTCTGTCTGTCAAATAAATAAATTAAAAAAAAATAGAAATAAAAATGTTTATGAGATGAGACTTATAAAAATGCCGCAAACTATAAAGTGCATATAGCTATCCATGCAATCTCTTCTCATCACTTGATAAAACACACTTTTCCTCACACTATAATACAGAATATACTAAGGTATGGGAAACACATCGACATAAAAAGATGATAATGTACACATTGTGGTATATAAGGTGCTAACTATTTCTGTCAGTAAATTAGATAACCCAACTAACTTATTAACTGTTAGGAATTAGATTTGAAGTCCTAGGCTTGGGTGTAGGCTGTCATTTAAGTTTTCTGAATTTCAGTGTCCTTTTCTGCTGTACAAGGGCAGGAGTTTCTGCAGGAGCAATTGGGATAAATAACCCCTAGGATCCCTTCCAGTTCTGTTGTCTTATCATCTGAGGACTAACCTGTATTCTGTAAGAAGTAGTGAGCTTCCCAACTATAGTTAAGTTTGGGGAAATTTCCTTTATTATTCTAAATATTTTGGCATTTCTATTAGGTAGTATGGTAAACTATTTTTAGTTTGAGAAATGTCTATTTATAGAAACTAAGTGAGTAATTTGCTCATGGTTGTGCAGGATTGAATCACAGAAGAAATTCTTGTTTTTGAACCGTATCTTAACATCTTTACATTTCTATTGGGTCAGGATTCACTAGAGGGAACAGAAACCACCTTAGGAATTTTAAGTAGAGAGGTACTTATGTGCTTAGGAAATCACTGAAAGGGCTGGAAGAAACTGGAATTAGGCTGGGCCTTTAAGAGTGACTCCCAAACACGTGGAACCCACCCGTCAGGGAGCTACCATTGCTGCCAAGTCAGAAGTTGAGGTGCCAGTGAGAATCCCAGTGCTGATGCTGTGTTCTAGGGAATAGGAAGCTGAAATGGGGCCACCTTTGGGGCTACTGCTGCTGCCACTGCCACTACAAAGGTCTCTCAGTACCCAGCTGCCACCTCTGCGGGAAGCTAGACCCAGGAACGTTACTGTGGAAAACCCTAGTTCTCTGTACACCTGCTTGCTAGCAGAAAACAGCCAGAATGAACATGAAATGAGCTTCTGCCTTTTGTTCATTTTCCAAATCCCAGGAGATGGCATCTAATTGATGGAACCCGAATCACATCCAGATACTTAGCTGCTAGGGAATCTGGAAAACATAGTTTTTGCTTCCCAGTGTCTGCAGCACAATGAGACAGTGGTTGTCAAAGTGAGATCTTCGGAATGGTAGCATTAGCATCCCCCTTGGAATTTACGAAAAGTGAAACAGTTTTGGCCCACCCTTTACTGGCTGAATCACAAACTGCGGGGATGTGGTCCAGCAGGCTGTGTTTTAACAAGTCTTCCAGATGATTTTCATGCACACTGAAGTTTGAGAACCACTATCATAAGGCAAACTAGGAACAACCGGAAAAGGATGCTGCTTGCCATTCAACCATATTCAAGAAATATGTCAAGAAACACATGCAATAACACACACGTAGTCCAAAGAAGGGAAAAGGAACATTAATTAGGGTTGCTGAAAATTTAAATCATAGTTCTGTTTATATTAGCTGATTGTATTAAAGGTATAGGGCCTTAAATTCTTACTTGTAAAGTGGGGCATCTACTGTGTTCAAGAAAAGTGATTTTTGTGTTCTGTTTTTGCTTTCCATTACATTAATACTTTCATTAATATACCGTTACCTAGCACATGCTGACTTGAAGAAGTTAGTTTCCAAAACCCCAGCAGAAGAATCAACAAAGCTTATTAGCATTTTATTTTATTTTATTTTTGTAATTTATTTTATTTTATTTTATTTTATTTTATTTTTTTATTTATCTTAGAGAGGGGAGGAGTGGGGGAGAGAGAGAGAGGTTGAGCCCATGAGCGGGAGAAGAAGTAGAAGGGAGAAGGAGAGAGAGAGAGAGACGGAGAGAATCTCAAGTGGACTCCCTGCTGAGTGTAGAGCCCTAAACCACCCAGGTGCCCCAGCTTATTATCTTTTACATACTTTCTCTGGAAAAAAAAAACTTATTACAAGGATATTTGGATTTAATATTTCTTTTCAAGCCAAATCAATAAGCTTTCTTGAAAAGTAGACAGTTCTGTTCATACTAAGAAGGCATAATTTTGTTTGATGTAATACATTGTTTTTTCCCAAAGAAAACTAATTTTCATTGCTAGACACACACACACACACACACACACACACACACACACACACATTTAATTTCCAGGATTTCCGAATGTGAAAATAAGCAAAAAAGTGAAAATCTCCTCATAATCTTACCTCTTAGAGACAAAATGAAGTTAATCCCTCTCCTTCATCCTTTTCTTCTAATCCTCTCTTTCAGAAGGAACTACTGATAACAAGACCAGAATTTTTTGTGCTTACATAGGTAGACACATTAAGATAATAATTGAGAGACACCCAGATGGCTCAGATGGTTAAGCGTCTGCCTTCAGCTCAGGTCATGATCCCAGGGTCGTGGGATCAAATCCTGAATCCAGCTCCCAGCTAGGCAGGGAGCCTGCTTTTCCCTCTGCCTGCTGTGCCCCCTGCTTGTGCTTTCTCTGACAAATAAATACAATCTGAAAAATAATAATAATAATTGAACAGTTAGTGTATTCACTCATTTGAAGAAAAGTACTTATTTTTAGGAATTAATGTATTTTTTCAATTATCAATTCATTGGTAGATTTCTTTATGAACCAGTAATAATTTTGATGGCTGTATGATATGTTGATTATATGAATGTAATTAATTTATTTAACTATTCTCTTTTTCACTACATATTTATATTTTCCAGGGTTTTTTTTTAAGATTTATTTATTTTATTTTTAAAGAGGGAGAGCCTGGGTGAGTGTGGGGAGGGGCAGAGGTAGAAGGGAAGCAGATTCCCTGCAGAGCTTGGAGCCCTCCCTGAGCTCTGTCTCTTGACCTGAGATCAAGACCTGAGCTGAAACCAAGAGTAGGACGTTTAACCCACTGGGCCACTCAGGCGCCCCCAGTTTTTTTTTATATTGAGAACAACAATATCTTATACCTACATTCTTGTGTATTGCTCTTTTTATTTTTTAGGCTAAATATTAAAAATGTATTTACTGAACTCACATTAAGAAATATTAATAATAGGGGGGTGGGGGGTTGGGTGAGCCTGGTGATGGGTATTATGGAGAGCAGGTATTGCATGGAGCACTGGGTGTGGTGCATAAACAATGAATTCTGGAACACTGAAAAGAAATTTAAAAAGAAAAAGAAATATTAATATGTCTGCTAAGTTATTCTCCAAAAAGATTGCTCTTATTTAAACTGTCAGTAATAGTGTACCTTTTGAAACTTTATTAATAGTTATTAATATTTCAGTTAAAATGAAATTTATATGGTGTTTAATTTTCATTTCCTTAATTAGATGTAAGGGTGAACAACTATTTAAAAGTCTACTGGTTATTATTTGGACTTTGTGAGTTATTTGTTCTTATCCATGACTCATTTTTTTTTCTATTGCACTGTTTTTCTTTTCTTTGTAAATGGGAGGGGTGGTTTTTTTTTTTTTTTTTGTATGTTTGGGACATCAACTACTTGTTACATGTAATGCAAATATTTTCTGTCAGTGCAATGCTTTAAATTTTTTTAACTTTTTTTATCATATGTTAGCTTTACATTTTGGAAAGTTAAATTTGTTAGAATATTTAATGGCTTCTGGGCATCATTCCTTGCTTAAGAACCTGTTCCCATCTCAGGGCTAGTTTTTAAAACTATTTAATATTTAATTAATTGTAATTTTTTTATACTTTGATAGCTTTGTTTCATACATTATATCTTTAAACTGTCCATATTTTTTAGTGTACATTTGCTTGCATAAACTGTTAGACAAGATGATTTATTAAGTAAATAATTTGAAATGACATCTTAGGATATACTCAGTTCTCATATACTGTTGGTCCTATACCTTACTTTCTAGTCTGTTCTACTTACCTTGTGCTTATTCCTGTCAAACTTACTCTTTTAATGACTGTAGTACTTTTTAAATGTTAAATTTTCCCCTCTTATGGTGATTCTTGAACTGGCAGACTAGTAAAACCAATCTCATTCCCCTTGTCTTTCAACAATCTTTAAGAATTACGTGTGTATGGCAATTTCTAATGCATCTGAATTGTCATTTTAAAAAAGTTATTTGACCACTGTTTTTGCAGGCTTCACCAGAAATATTAACTGACTTCAATCAGATATAGCAAAAAACCCTTGTATAAATACTGGTTTATAAATCCCTGAGAGTGCCTCTAGTATAATGTTTTCAATTTAACAGTGCTTATATATAAAGAATATTTTCAGCAATGTATCTTCTCAAGGAAAACCAAAAAAATCAATAACATTTCAACTACCTGACTAAGAAAATGGAGTTGTCCTTGTTAAATTCTAAGCTGTTATTTAGTAGTGTTCAGTCTTATTAAGAGCAAGTCAATAATACTAACTTCTAACAAATGTATATTGAGCACCCAAAGGATATGTGTACACTGCAAGAATTCTCTGGAGGACAAAGTAATTCTCTAAAGAATTCTCTGGCTTCCTAACTTTTCAATAAGATCATCACTTATTTCTGAAAAGCTCAGAGTAAAACTGTATTTGCCATAGATTTTTCAGGAGAGGAATTTCAAGGGGTGAGAGTGGGCAATTCGAGGACGGGAAGTTCTTTCTTGAGATAGAGTCCTCTGCCTCACTGAAGTATGGGTTCTTCTTGGATCTGATCCAAACTGAAATTTACTTTAAAAAGTTAGCGTAAATCCTTCAATGAAATAACTAACATTTCAGAACTTCCAATTCTGCAGCCATGCTCAGTATGTCAGTGCTTATGGGTTAGCAATTAATCTATTAGGTTGGAATCAACTTTTCAATTGATTTATATTAGAGGCTTCTAGTTTTCTAACATTTACATGTTTACTGTTGCTGACTTTTGCATGATTATTTGTGGTTTATTATTTCTTTGTAGTATTTATGTATATAATTATTTAAATTGACAGTGTCATAATTAGAATGATGACACCATGGAAATATTAATATTGCCTGCTTTTGAAAAAGCCAGAAAATGAAATAATTATTTCATTTAAAAATAAATGGGTAAACATAACTATCTCATTTTTAAGGAGGGTAGTGTAGTTTTTGTGTAATAGTATGCCTTAAAATGAAATCTTTAACTTTATATCTGGAAAAAGATCTAAATAAATTTAAATCATCAGATAAAAACTATTTTTGTTATTTGTTAATCAAAATGCTTGATTTTATAAACACTAATAGATGAACAAGTTAATTCCAACCATAATTTATGCAGTATACATGAAGTTTCTTTGATTTGCATGTCTAAATATGCTGGTATGAATCATAATATTTTTTAACTTCTATTTTTATTCAACTGGTGTTTTCAGTTACATAATCACACTGTCTTGCCTATTGTTTGTATATGTCTTCCTCTATACTTTTCACATAGATACAATCTCATTAAAATGCTGTTTTACAAAATCAGATATAAATGCAGTTCGGATAATGTCTCCTAAAACATAAGTACATGCAGTGAAATCTTGATATAAGACAGCTTAAACAAATGGGTGTTTTTACTGTTCTTTGACAGCATCATAAAGAATTTCTGTGAATATCCATGTATAATCCAAGAGTGGGGAGACAGGATAGAAGAATATTTTGTAAACAACAGAAGTTTCCTAAGAATCATTCCTTTCTTTGGTAAGTAGCTTCAGTAACCTTGGGCGAGATCAGGACTTGTAGTAGGTGGGAATATAAGGTTTGTTGCATTGAATTGTATTTATTGAGCATGTACTGTCTGCCCATTTCAGTATGCTGTTATGTTGGGGAAATTTCAACAGAGATTAAGAGATAATACCTTCTCTTTTCCTACCCAAATCAGTGATTTTTGTATACTTTGCTAGGTCATGATTCAGATATTGAAGAGAAAAATTATAACAGTGTTTCTCAAGCTTAAATGTGCCTACTAATCACCTGGATATCTTGCTACAATGAACATTTTGATGCAATAAGCATGGGGCAGGCCTGAGATTGGAAGCATAGATGAATGCGTAGATGAAGAACATTCATCTATGCTCTTTTCTACTCAAAATAATGAGCAATAATCCTATACTATATTGCCTTCAGTGGTGTCTCAGCCCTCTACTGGTAAAGTTACTATTTTGTTTAAAAAGTAAGTCTGGTGGACACTACCCCTCTTCACCCTGCTGTTTTAGTATGTGACGTTAGAGATCAAAGTTTTAGAAATGACCTGGTCACTGCTTCTAAAGGGCAAGATGAATTGATTCTGTCTTTATAACAAAGGTGGTAAAAGTGTACCAGGGAAATCCAACATTCTTCTTCTCCTTCGGGAAACTAGTGGGTTGGCTTCCTGTATTTCCTAATGGACACATTACAAATTAGAGGTCATGCATAATTTTTCAGGACACAGAAAAAGATACAAGAATTTTTTAGAACATGCCATACCTTCACTTCTTGTGTTGAAACTTGAAGTGAATGTTTTTGGAATTAAGCACTGAAGGCCTTGTGCTATCACACTGTAGGAATTTTAGTGGGAGTTTACCTCCCAGATGGAAGAGTGACAATGTGGCAAATGGCCACTGAATCGTCTTTATCTAGAAGTGCAGAATTTTCAAAGGTCTTCAGGATATATGGGAAATACAAAAACAAACAAAACAGAAGTAATCACTTCTATATGATATATTTACAATCTAGCTACCTTTAAAAATCTTAGCTGTAAGATATATAAACTATTAGGGTCTGGGTTAAAGGACAGAGCATACCATACATCTGAATTCACAGAGAATCTGTCTAATGATTTCCAAAAGGAGACTTTAAATTACCTTATTTTTGTTCTTGCTTTGTGATTTGCTTGAAAATTGTCATTTTGTCAAATCTAGCAAAGGCTGAGATTTCCCAGTCATTTGGTGAAAAAAGAAGTGACATTTCCTAAATAGTATATTTATTACCTGTGGTCCTTTTTCTCATTGATCCTGACCCTTCTCTATTAATCACATAAATAAACTTCTTCCCAATGTCTCCTTTTCTGTGTCCTCATATTTAGCAATGGATTAGCTTTGAATTTATCTTCATCATAATAACTATCCTCCTTTATATAGTAACCATCAGTCTTGTTTCCTTCCTTCTTACAATTATCCTGATCTGACCCCTCTCCTTTGTATCTCTCCTTTATTTCTAATTTTATTATTTTACCAGTCAAATGACTCCCAGGGCCTTAGTTTTTTCTCAGATATTCAGATTTTTTCCCAGAAGTAACACAGCATTTTGCTTCATATGTATTTCTACATGTAACTTTTTAAAATATCTTTTTACTTCTTAAATTATTTGTGGAGATTTCCTTTCATTCCTCTCATATCTCATTCTAGTGTAAAATGATTGTTGTGAATATTATCTTCTGATTTTTTTAGTAATTGATTCATTGAGAAATCAGATACTGAGAGCTTTATCAGATTCATTGCAGATGCCATAAAAGAATATTCATTTTTTTTAACTAGAGATTTTCTTCTCTACAGGTAGCATTAAAGTAAAAAAATGGGGTCACTGAAAAAAACAACCACCACCACAAATGAATGAACTTACAGCAACTTCTCCCATCCAGAGGAACAGAATTCTCCTCTTTGGTAAAGTCTCAATATGCCATTCTCATTGCTGATGGGTTACAAAATTGACCTCCTTTATATAGGAAAGATTCTAGATTTTTTGGCCTTTCATATGTGAAATTGTCTTGAGAATCAGCATTTATATGTAATGTATAATTCATACCTCATTTTCTTCCTAACATGGTTTTGAGTCCATTTTTAATAAAAGGTCCATCTAAATAAGATAATTAAAATCTGTAGTTAAAATTCAATGAAGAAACAAGTATAGAAAATATAGAGGGAAAAAATCAAACTAATATTCCATTTATTTATTCATCAAACATTTTCTGATAATACCCATTGTCTGCTAGGTATTCATTAGGCACTGGATCAGAAAATAAAACAAAAGTAAAGGATATGTTATAGTTCCCAATTTTCAGAAGACCAAAATCTAGAAAAAAGAGAGACAAAATTAATTAAATGCCAATATGTTGAATGCTCTGTCAGATACATATGAATATTGTAGTGCATGAGGTCAGAGGATATGATTTATGTTTCATTTAAAAAATAAGTCAACCTACCTTGATTATAATGCGGGACAATGGCTGTTTTGGCTATATGTGAAGGTGAGGCCCACTAAGATACTTCAATGATAAAAGGAAAAATACTTTCACTGCATTTTATGAAAAAATACCCTTACTCATTTGTTTTTATCCTTTTATACCAGTTTATGAATACATATGTACTATATATTTCAATTAAATGAAGGAAAAGCCAGGTTCAGGCTTCTAATGCTCTTAAAGACTGATGAAAATTGCTTTGAGTCATAGTCAGAAATAGTTTGTCACCACTGTACATCCTGAAGAATTTAGCTGTTTTTGGAATTCTATCGGATTTGAAGGAAGCTTGTGGTGACCCTTATTCTGCTATAGGATTAACCTGTGAGTAGGCTGTTGCCCTGTAAAGTCAGGTCTGGATTGAATTTAAGAACACACCATAATAATGTTGAGACAGAATTGCCAAATTGTTTCTATCTGAGAAAAGTAAGGGTTGAAGGATGTGGTTATGGAATATCAGGAGACATTGAATCAGGTGGATTGTATTCTTATCTGTGGATGCCGCCTCTCTTGAATTCCAGGCGTGGTCCTAGTACTGCTAGAGTTTTCTTTCTATCCAAGAACAAAACTCGTATGCATAGTATTGGTTAATTCGACTCCTCATGATTGCTCCTAGCATTTTTTTTGCAAAAACTACCTAATGTGTTTTGATCCTTGCCTTTATTTTTTCCACTCTAATTCATACTTCCAAATGATGCCTTTATGGTCTCTAAGGCCTCTCTAGATATTTGCTCCCTGTTTGCTTTCTGAAAGCCCAAACCCTCTAGCCAGTCCTTGATGACTGACTGATGTTCTGTTTCCAAATTTGACCCCAAGTACCCCTTATCACCCACTGGATATTCTGTCCCAAATATACCTACTTAACATTTGCTATTGACACCTAGCATGTCCACATTTTCACATTTATGTTTTTATTCACATGATTCCTTCTGTACTTCTCTCTATATATCCAAGTTGTACATCTCTTTCAAACTGGCTCAAACTTCAGCCTCTGTGTAGACTTCTGGTATTTCAAGTTGGAAACAAACTTTTTATTATTTCATCATTAATAGGCAGGAATAGAACTGCCTCTGTGTCTCTTTACATATACCAACTGCTTTCTGGGTAACATGAAAATTGAGTATCTAAATCTTGTCTCCTTTTAAGATTCTTTAGGAAAACGATCTGTGACTTACTCATTATTGAAATGGTAATAATAATAGTTGACATTTATTGAGGGCTCACTGTGTTATTTTAATATGTTTAATACAACTGGACAGTAAAGATCACTGACTAGAGAGTCTATTTAAAAAATACAACTAAAAGATGACTAGAGTAACTGCTCTATTCAGTGTGAGACATACATTATCAAACTTAGTGCTTACAACGGCCCTGTAAGACAAATATTACTATCCCATTTTAAATGAGAGGAACCCAAAGCTCACAGAGTTTAGAAACTTCCCCAGCATCACATGTATCTGACTTCAGATCCAAACCCTTGACCATTATTCTATACTGCTGCTTTTGCATTCTCACCTACATTTTTGTTCCCTTTTGCCACTTGGATTACATATGCACCGCCCCCCTCCCCCCAAGAAGTGCTCATTAAGATCCCTTGGGTAAACAGATGAGTGACTCAATTAAGAAAGATACATATTTAAGGATTATATGTTTATTTATATGCAGGCTGCAAGATAGAAAATTTCATTCTTTGTACATGGAAGATAATTGATACAAAAATTTCTCCCTGACACATAAACTGTTAAGATTTATGCCTGAGTTCTGATTTGTGCTTTTTATTACATAAAATTGGGGAATTATAGTCTTTCAAAATAAATTTACTTCTTGGAAATTTTTAAGAGCCTCAGGAAAAAAGGATGTGGAGACTTCATTCCTCAGAAGAAAGATACTAGACAAACCTAAATTTTTGTAAAACATCTTTCATTTAATGTTTGATCTAATCCTTGGCTTATTTGCCCTCAGATCACTTTCTTCTTTCTTCCTCTGTTCTAAGTCATGGTGCTGGTCTCTATAGACTATGTTTCCAGGCTCTCCTGTCACTGGGTTCTAGCTGTGTTTGGACAATGGGGGATACTTGAAGAAAGGACAAAAGAAGCTTGAGTGTTTCTTGCCCTCTTGATTTCTCTGAAGTGGCATCTTCTATGTTAGCTGCCTATCCTCTTTGGCTCTAGTTTCTTCAGACAGGCCCATTAAGGTTTTAGCTTCTACCAGGTTGCCCTGGCCCCTGGACTCTGGTAACACCATCCATCCTTTGCACCTCCAATTTAGAGATGGTACCATCTTCCGGTAGTTGCTAATCTCTGGGTTGCTTTACTATCCCTGGTTGGCTTCTTAGCAATTCTATCACCTGTGTACCAATCCTGGTATGAAACCCCTTCTGCTTTAAACACTAATAGTGAGTCTTCTTTTTCTGTATTGGATCCTGATTGATAAAATATCCTATGAAATAATTGGTAATATTACTAAAGTTGACAAAATTTTAGATTTAATACTGGGAAAATTTTAAAAATAATTTAAGTATGTTCTCTTACATATATGAAGATAAACTGTATAAATATAGGACATGTTGTTTTCTTTCTTTCTTTAGAAGAGAAATATTAAGTTAGATTTATTCTCACACTACTAGTTTGTCACCAATGGTATGTGATGATCCTGGGAAAGCTGGCCACTGTTGGTGATATAGTCTAGGATGAATGGAATGGCAGTATCTCAACTATATGGGAATCAAAGGTATTGCTTGAAGCACACTGACAATGAATTTGAATCAACTTAACTAGTCAACTAATAATACACACTAGTAGCACACATTTGACAATGAATGGTTTAGATCAACTTAAATAATGGTTTAGGACAATGAATGGTTTAAGCCAACAATAATTACATATTTTGAATTACAGTTTAACATCTAATTCAGTTAGCAAAACTACCCATCGTTGTACTGATTATGACATGTACCATATTAGCTAACCTTTATTTTGCTACCTGTTGTCGAAACTGAACAAGATCTTCATCAAACAGACATACCAGAAGGAACTCAACTATCATTTCATTTCCTCTACAATGTATGCCTCAGATGTTGGGAAATCTTTATATGCATATGTTCTTAAACGTGCCACTGAATGACAAAAACAGTGAAAAGTCATAACTTTGGTTGAAAGAGGGAATATCTGAAATCATTTCTTTCATATTTACACTTTAATTTTAAATGAGGGTACAGAACACTGCAAAGTGCCAGAGGCCCATATTTGTGTATTATGTGAAATGGTTTTAATACAGCTGGGTAGGGAATATTAGCTAATGGGTAGAAAGAACATCCATTAAGAAATACTAATTTTATGACTATTAAATTAGGAGTAGGTACCCAATTTCAAATTTTCAGGGAAAGTGGTGAAAAGAGTTTTAGATTACAGTATTGGAAGACCTTGATTTGAGTCTTCATTCTGCTGCCTTACTAGCTGCGTGACTTTGGGCAAGTCCTTTCGTATATCTGAGTTCAGGTTTCTCATCAGTAAAACTGGGATAATACCAGTGCTACCAGGCCAATAGTAGTTTATTCTAATAACCACATTCAGTATCTCTAAGCAGATCCAAGGATTTGCTGAGTTTTCATGAAGTGGAATGTGGGTTATTTTATCTTATTTTCTTTGTAATATTTCTAAAAGTAGATGTGTTTGAGCCTTATAGCATTCTCTCTCATTTTCTTCTTTATTCTGAGGATTACTTTTTCTGAGAATGAATGGAATCCATGAACATTTCTGCTTTCATTACCTTGTTCTATTTAGACTTTTTTTTTTTTTTTTTTTTTTTTTGGAGTCATGAAGGTGACTTCACAAGAGGAGCATACTTCATTTCACATTTGGGAGATAATCTACTGTCGTGAAAATATTATCCAAATCAGAAAAAGTGTTCACTTTCTTTCTGAATCTGAGAAATGTTAAGTGAGATTTCTCTTTTAATTATTTTCTGCTTGTTTTTATTCTTTAGCAAACATCATGATGTTATATACCAAAATAGCCCATTTTTGTAATTTCTTAAGTACATTATTTTGGAAGCATCAGAGCTGAATTCAAACTTCTTTAATGACGTATATATTTAACTTCACAACTAATTCTAAAATGTTTCTTCTTCTAAACAAGAATATTATAAATCTGAAAACATGACTTACAGTTTTTTCAGATATACTTTTATTAAAATGCTAGATTTACAGCCTGATTATGGAGTATAGTTGAATATATTCACAAATTTTCACAAGCACTCTTTAAAAAGGATTTTTTTTGTAACATTGATAATTTCATTAGTATTGCTTGCATATTGTGTTGTATTTTTCTTAAAACAGGCACAGTTGGAATTAAGAATTTATTTTGAAATACTAGGTATTTTTATAACAGCATTGCATGAACATTTGTAGAAAAGTCAAATAACACTAAAAAATTTATAACCCAAACCATTTGAATCTGAATCACTTATCCTTGGGGAATGGGAATGGGTCCTTCCCAAGGTGTATGTGGGAGGGGGGGGCTTTTAATATTCATATTTCTAAATAATATAGTAATGATCAATAATTCCAAAAGCTTCGTTTTACACATTATTTGCTGTCCTTCAGTGTGGTACGTGAGGATATTGTTCCTTTGTACTGTAAATCTTTGCCTCCTTCCATAATACTTGAATTTTTTTGTTAAGATTTTATTTATTTATTTGACAGAGAGAGTGATCACAAGTTGGCAGAGGCAGAGAGAGAGAGAGGGAGAAGCAGGCTCCCCACCGAGCAGGGAGCCCAACGTGGGGCTCAATCCCAGGACTCTGGGATCATGACCTGAGCAGAAGGCAGAGGCTTAACCCACCGAGCCACCCAGGTGCTCCAATACTTGAATTTTTAATTGAATTTTTTGCAGTTTACCAGGCCTACATAAATATTGTTAATTGCTAAGCCAAACAGTGTATTTTTATTAAATTTTCTTTCTTTTATAATTTTTTTTCTGGGCATTTACCCTTTTTTTTCCATTCACTAATTTTTTATCCACTCAGTTTTTATTTTTTGCACACAATTCAGAAACTCCTTAAGTGTAATTTTTTGTAGAGTTGAGTCCATCATATAATCTACCAGGTAGAGTAATTTATCAGATTCATTTTCTGGGAGGTCTTGCTCCTGGATTCTTCCTGCTTCATGGGCTACTTTACACCAGTTATTCTCCATACAACTTTGCTTTTCTTTACATGTCCTGAGAATTCCTTTTACCTTTCTCTTCTCTTGAGTTCCTAGTTTCCTAGATCTCATTGTTTTTCTTTCTTGGTTTTATACTCTGGATTTGAGGGTAGGTACTCTCCAGTAGCTTCCACACAAAGGATACATGAGAGGTAAATGTTTGGAGACATTTTATCTCTAAAAACATTTTTATTTTGCCCTCACACTTGATTCAATTCATCTGCATAAATTTGGGTTAAATCTCAATTCCTGTCAGAGGTTTTGTTTCTGAAATTCCATAATATGCCCATAATATGCCCTGTTGTCATTGGACCCTCAATGAGCCTTTTCAGTTTGGAAAAATTTTAGCAGAGTAATTTCTCAGATGCCAATGGCTTGTCTCTTACTGGTGCAATTCATTCTTCAGGCACTTTCTTTTCAACTCCTTTGCTGTGCTATTGCAGTTGTGTCTTAGTTTTCCATCTTTTAAAAATTTTTTTCTTGATGTTTCCTGTTCTCTCATCCATGAGGATTTACATGCATGGAACTCAGGGAGAGAAAGAGGGATAAGTTTGCCGCATTTAATGCAAAGTCTATTTTTACAGTTATTATACTCCAGTCTTACATTTTAGAGTGCAAAAAAAGGGAGATAAAGAATCTCCTCCAATGTATCAGTGTATTTTAAAATTGCATTGTTAGTTGTTCTAGTTCAGAAATATTTTAAACAAGGCATGTATGAACATTTTCATTTCAAAATATAACCTGCTAGTTTATCTTCAGGTATTGAAAAAAAGGACATAAGTCCAAACATAATAATGGATGTCTGTAACCAATGTCTATAGCCGTAGTTTGTAATTTAAAAAAATATGGATCAATAAGACATTGTTTACAAAAAAAAAAGACAAACTGTTTCTCAGCAAAGATTGTGGATTTCTTCCTTAAAGGATAAAATATTTCATGAACTTTAGTCTCCTGATGTCAAAATCAGTGCGAAATTGTGCCGTTAGTTCAGTAACAGGATTTAGTCTTGGATGATTTTATCTAGCTCTCATGGAGAATTGGCCTCGTGAGCCTCTTGATTTTGTTTCTTTCAGTCTTATCACTTAGTTTAGAAAGTACAAAGACTTCATTCCAGTCTTGGAGTGTGAAAGAATGAGATAAAGATCAAATTACCTGTACAAGAAAGAGAAATGGATGACTTATCATGTTTTCACATTCCTAAGGTTTCTAGGTGAAATTTCCTACCATAAATGTCAGTTAAATACATGTCTGAAACAACATGACTTCCTTCTTCCTTCCTTCCTCCCTCCCTCTTTCTTTCTTTCTTTCTTTCTTTCTTTCTTTCTTTCTTTCACTAAGAATGGCATTAGAATTGCTATGAATTATTTTGCCTGTGGGACTAAATTACAGACAAAGTCCCAGAATTTGTTCTGCTATCACCTTTATACTTTTAGGAATAAGATTTATTTAATTAATTTGATTGTAAAAAGCTCATTTACGTAGTGAGGAAGTTACAATCAGTCTCTTACAAAAATTTTATTTGCAGAACCAATCATTTAATTCTGTTTCATGACTTTTTCCCTCTTCCATGAAGAAATAGCTTGTATAATTTTCTATGAGAAGTTTTAAGGCAGTGTAAAACACATACACATACACAGACACAAAGAAAGTAACAGCTAGTCACATATTGTTGCCTCTCTGGCTACTTATTTTACAGCATATGAAGGCAGGTATATAATACCAGAAAAGAAATACACATATTAAAGGGAAAAACAAAGCCACACATTTAAAATAATTTTAGGGGCGCCTGGGTGGCTCAGTCGTTAAGCGTCTGCCTTTGGCTCAGGTCATGATCCCAGGGTCCTGGGATCGAGCCCCACATCAGGCTCCCTGCCCAGCGGGGAGCCTGCTTCTCCCTTTTCCACTCCCCCTGCTTGTATTCCCTCTCTCACTGTCTCTGTCTCTGTCGAATAAATAAATAAAATCTTTAAAAAAATAAAATAAAATAAAATAATTTTAAAACCAAATCCTACATTTGTACTTCTAAAGGTGAGCTCTTAGTGTATATATTTTGTACCTATAAAAATGTGTATCTCTGTCCACAAATTATTTTTGATTTCTATCCGAGTAGTGAATACTGCCAGTTGAATATAAGGAAAACACGTTTTGTGATTGAGGCTTTGAATGTCTATCCTCATTCTTCAAATGCATATGCATACGTGCTCCTTACATCAGGAATGGTAGAGAATAAATCAAGGTGGACCCCAGACCTTGTCCCACAGCATCCCAACTTTTTTGTCATGGAGTGATCTTGAGAGCAACACAGATGAATATGACGCAGATGTTATATGTCCTCTGGAAGAACTGTTACTGGATCTCTCATTAATAACTCACAGTCCTTCCAGACTTATATGATATAGTGTCCTTGATCTTAAACTACTTTTGGTAGTCTCAGGGTTTGTAAATCAGAGAATCTTCTAGTCAACCCTCTCTGATTGATACATTCAAATCTTGGCACAGTGGGGTCTGCTTTAGCAGGGTTTATTTGCATATTCAAACCAGTCATGAATAGCCAAAGCACTGACTTAACATGCCTAACCCTACCATAAATGAGAAGAGGCCCACAAAAGGGCGAGACAGCAAAACTAATGAGGACCAGGCAGGGAGTCTGCAGAGAAGGGAAATAATACTCTACTTCTCCTTCATATTCTTGTGATTAGTTTTTTTATCAGGCTCTGGGGAGCAAATTCTGGAGTATATATGCAACAAGAAGATACTTACTCTCTATAGACTGGCATTATGGGAGCAGTAGCTGGGGATTCTTACTTAATATGAATGGGAATAATATAAACTTTGTAAGTTTTATACAACTTTGTGAATCTGTAGAGTTTTTGAAAACTCTGTATGGTCTTATTACAGCAGGAATGCATCATTATGGTCTAGTAATTTTAGTTAGATCAAATGACCTCTAAAGCAAAGGTCAACATTTGGAACATTTTTTTTCCTCAACATTCAAGAGGTAATCTAGTTGGTATTGTTTGAACCATTTTCTGTAAGTGTAATTTCCTTATTTAATTGGTTAATATAAACAAAGATGCAAAGATTTAGCTTTCCTAAAATTCCCAACAATTTCAATTTCACATCAAATTATACTAGTTTGGAATGAAAATATTGTATCTGCAGATGGTGCTGAATTGCATAAAATTAATTACTACATGTGCAAGTTTTCAGTAATTAATTCCAGTGAGGCCTGTAAAAATCTATTGTGAGCAGAACTGCATGCTTTTTAGCCTCTTCTTTTCCAGTCTGATGGCTGCTCTTTCACTCTTGAGAACAAGTTAAAGTGATATGGAAGCGTAAAGATCATTCAGGGAAAATTTGCATTGGGTTTCTTAGGGTGTAAAAGAACCAAACACTTGGGTAATGGCTAGTTCCCGTAGTTTCCATATGCCTGTAGGTTTTCGTTTAAAGAGTGATTATCTTCTGGTGATGGGATGAGGAAGTCAGTATTGGTAAACATATGCTCTTGCATTCCATATGTTTTCTACCATGCCTGGACACAGACTGACAGTGGGAATTGTCCAGTGTTTTACTCCTTGGCCTTAGTACTGCTATGTAGTGTTATTTTCCCATCATTTTCTGTGGTCTTCATGAGTAACTCTGCAATACAAAAACTTAATTCATGTAATTGAATATTTTGAATGTAATATTAAGTGTACTTTGTCTATAACAGTGAAGTTTCTGGGATCACTGAAAAGGCTGCTAATATGGGATAATGAAGAAATAGGAGAATTTCAGACTAATGATTATCAAAAGTAAGAGTTTTACTAGGCGTTTAGATTTTGTTTTGAATCACGTGCCTTCAAAGTCTTCATGAAGTTCTAACTACCTATCTCAGATATCAATACAAATTTTTGAAATATTTGCTAGATTCTGTGAATAATAATTAGGGTCTAATTAGCCACTGTATTAGTCTTCTTTGGCTACAATAACAAAATATAATAGACTGGTTGGCTTAAAAAATAGAAATTTATTTTCTCACAGTTCCAGAGACTGGAGGTTCAAGAGCATGGTGCCGGCAGAATTGGTGTCTGGTGAGAGGTCTTGCTTTGGGTAGTAGGTGGCTACGTTCTCACTGTGTGCTCACATGATTTCTTGTTTGTGAATTCACAGATCTCTACCTCTTCCTGTTTTTATAAGACAACCAGTTCTATAGGATTAGGACCCTACCTTTATTACCTCATTTAATTTTAGGCTCTTTTCTCCAAATACAGTCCCATTGGGGAATTAAGGCTTCCATATATGAATTTCGAGAGACACAGTTCAGTCCATAGCAGCCATAAAACTCAAACATAGTATTTTTAACATAGTTCTATCTAATTATACTTTATGTATATAAGCATGACTTTAAGCATTATAGGATACTGACGTACCTTCTGAAGTATAAGCAATGAATTAAATTATGTCCAATATACTTCTTGTGTTAAATTGCCTTTTAAACTGGTAATTCATATATAGAGCATATTGCAATATTTAATAACTATTAGATAATAAGTTGGCCACCCCATTTCACTTTTTATTACTTATGAGAAAATCAAATTCACCATGTTTTCACTTTGGGAACAGATCTAACTTATGAGCTACTTGAATGTGTTATAATGCAAACATTCATTTAAGCTAAAACTTTTCTAGTATGTAGAATAGCTAGTAAGTAGGAAGCTACTTTATTTAGCCATGCTCAGAATCATAATCAATAAATTATATATACATAATTAGCATAATATTTTCAAACCATTATAATTATATGATTTCGTTTCTTGTCTTTATAAATCACATTCCCCAGCACTCTACTGCCATTGTAGGCACAGTAGTAGGGGGAAAGCAAATGCTTTTTTTTGGAGGTGTTATTCTATAGCTTGGGGCTGCCACATACAGCTATACAGGTTGTATACTGCATAAGTATGTCACATTAAGCAAGGCTCCATTCACATAATAGATAACATAGTTTGCATATTTATTTTAACAAAAATCTCCCAGCAGATGGCAGTCAAATGTCTTATTCTGAGGAAATCAACATAAAGCAACAATTTTCTGACAGATGGAAATAAAGTTTTTTGAGGAAAGACCACCTTTTTTCTGATTCACAAAAAGGCATTCAACAGGCTAGCTAGTGGGGGATATACCTCATCGGGGAATTATAAGGATTAAGTCAGGCATAATAGTTCCTGGCTCATAGAAGTCTCTGAATGAATGTTAGCTGCTACACTACACAATTACTGCTGTGAGTACTGCTGTCATCATTTTCATTTTCTCCGTGAGGACAAGCAAAGAGTTTTCAAACATATAGGCAATATCATTTGGGAGAAGAGAGGTGGTATGGAAATCTGTCTTACCTAAAAAGACTGAATGTTCCATAAAATGGTATTTAAACAAGCCCAAATGAAGATTTAAACTTTGAATAGAATGAATATTCAGAAAAAAAGAGACTTATAAGTTTAAGTCACTCCCCTCCCAGTATGGGGGACAGTGAGAGTCAAAGACTTGTAAGGAAGATGATATCAGTTCTGGAAAAGTTACTATTTTCTGCTTCCAAGTGAGGTGCTGTGTCAGTTCAAGTCTTCTGAGAAGAAAAGTCTAAGACAATATTCCAGTACAGGAGATTTAGAGAGTAGAACACCTATAGGGGTAAAGAGAGAGGGAGCAGGAAGGGAAAGGTTTCAATGGTGGTGTAGGACTGATAGCCGTGAAAGGAGAAACAGAAGGGAGGGGAATTGGATAGCAATAATTTCAGACTATAATGCATTTCTGAGAAAGCCTCAGCTAAACCAGTGGAGAGTCTCCAAGCAAATGTTACCCACTGAAGGAGTCCCACACTGGACAGGAGTAACTTGGCTCTAGATCTCTCCATTCTTCACGTTCAGTTATTGGCTGGGAACAGCCCATAGGAATTGTGTTCTCTGACAAATACAATGGTGGATCCAAAGGTATAGCAGCTGGGACTGTTAGTCAGCCATGTTCTTTATTGGCAGGTTCTCTTGAGGGGACATCTGAATGAGACACCCACATGGCAGCCACAGAACCTGCTTCATGTGTTTAAAAGCATAAATACAGTCCCCTCTTTGAAAAAATACATAATACTATGAGCAACCATTTACAGAATTGAAATGAGAACTAGGCAGCTATGCAATAATAGTAGGAAACATGGACACCCCATTTGCAATAAAAGGAAGAACAACCAGACAGAAGATCAGTAGGTAAATGGAGAAATCGAACAAGCCTATAGAACAATGGGACCTAACAGACATATCCAGAACACTTCATTCAACAACAGTAGAATATACATTTTTTTCAAATGTACGTAGAACATTTTCTAGGACAGACTGTATGTTAGATCACAAAATAAGTCCAAATAAATTTTAAAAGATTAAAATCATACAAAGTGTATTTTCTGATCACAAAAGAATGAAACTAGAAACCAATTGCAGAGGGAAAATTGGAAAATCCATACAAATGGAGAAATTAAATTGCATACTCTTAAACAACCAGTGGGTGAAAGAAAAATAGAAAAGGAAGTTAGAAAATACCTCGAGACAAACAAAAATGAAAAACAGCATAGCAAAATGTATGGGATGTAGCAAAAAATGGTGTTAGTAAGGAAGTTTACATTTATAAATGTCTACATTAAAAAAAGAGATCTCAGATTGACAACTTAATTTTACACCACAAGGGACTAGAAAAAGAAGGACAAATTAAACATAAAACTAGCAGGAGGAAGAAAATAATGAAGATTAGAGTAGAGATAAAATGAAGAATAGGATGACTAGAGAAAATCAATGAAACCAAGAGTCGATTCTTTGAGAATTCAACAAAATTGACAAACTTTTAGCTGGATTGACAAAGAAAAAGAAAACTCAAATAATTGAAATCAGAAATGAAAGAGTATACATTAATACTAATATTATAGAAATTAAAAGGAATATGAGAGTAGTGTGAACAGTTGTACACCAACAAATCAGATAACCTAGATGAAAAGGATAAATTCTTAGATACACACAACCTACCAAAACTTAATCATGCAGAATTAGAAAATCTGAATAGACCTATAACTAGTAAGGAGATTGAATCAGTAATCAAAAATCTTCCAACAAAGCAAAGCCCACAGCCAGATGCCTTTCCTAGTCTAAAGAACAAATAACACAGTGGCGCTTGGATGGCTCAGTTGTTAAACATCTGCCTTCAGCTCAGGTCAGGATCCCAGGGTCCTGGGATGGAGCCCCGCATTGAGCCCTGCATCGAGCCCTGCATTGGGCTGCCTGCTCAGTGGGAAACCTGCTTCTCTCTCTTCCGCTCTCCCTGCTTGTGTTCCCCCTCACTGTGTCTCTCTGTCAAATAAACAAATCTTAAGAAGGAGAAGGAGGAGAAGAAGAAAGAAGAAATAATACCAATCATCCTGAAACTCTTTCGTAAAAGTGAAGAGAAGGCAATAGTTCCAAACTCATTTCATGAATCCAGTGTTCATCTGATACTAGAATCAAAAACAACTTCAGGGCAAGTACAGACCAATATCCCTGATGAATATTGATGCAAAGATCCCAAACAAGATATTAGCAAACAGAATTCAACAGCATGTTGAAAGGATTATACACTATGACCATGTGGAATTTATTCCTCGAATGCAAGAATGGTTCAACATTTGAAAATCAATTAATGTAATGCACTGCATTAATAGAATGAAGGGGGAAAAACGATATGATCATCTCAGTTGATTCAGAAAAAGCATCTAACAAAATTCAACATCCTTTCATTATAAAAATTCTCAACAAACTAGGAATTAAGGGAGACTACCTCAACATAAGAAACACATTTATGAAAAATCCATAACATCATCTGCAATAACGAAAGGCTGAAAGTTTTCCTGTAAAATAAGGAGCAAGATAGGAATGCCTACTTTTGCTATTTCTATCAACATAGTCCTGGAATTAGGCAAGAAAAAGACAAGTTATCCAAATTGAAAGGAAAAAGCAAAATGATCTGTTTTCAGACAACATGATCTTATATCCAGAAGGCCCTGTAAATCCCCCCAAAACTTAGAACTAATAAACAAATTTAGTAAAGTACTAGGATACAAAGTCCACATGCAAAAATTAGTTGCATTTATGTACATTAACAATGAACAATCTGAAAAGGAAATTAATAACTCTATTTACAATAGCATCAGAAAGTATAAAGTCCTTAGGCATAAACTTAGCCAAGAAGGCAAAAGACTTGTACACTGAAACTCACAAAGTGTTTTTGAAAGAAATTAAAGTAGACAAAAATAACTGGAATGATATCCCATGTTTTTATGTTGGAAGATTTAATATGTTAAGATGTCAATACTACCCAAAGCAATCTACAGATTCAGTGCATTCTCTATCAAAATCCCAACACTGTTTTACAGAAATAAAAAACATCCATCCTAAAATTCATACTAAATCTTAAGAGACTGTTTCAATCTTGAAAAACAGAAACAAATTGGGAGGTATTACACTTCCTGGCTTCAAAGCTTATTTAAGAGCTACATTAATCAAAACAGTGTAGTGCTGGTATAAAGGAATAAATATAGATGAATGGAATAGAATACACAATGCAGAAGTAAATCATCACATATATGGTCAAATGATTTTTGACAAGGGCACCCTTGGGGGTGTGGCAATCTTTCAATAAATGGTGTTGGGAAAACTGGGTATCTATACATGCAAAACAGTGAAGCTTGTCCTTACCTTACAGCATATACAAAAATTAACTCAAAAATTGATCAAAGACCTAAACATGAGATCTAACACTATTAAACTCTTGGGAAAAAAACATAGAGGAAAAGCTTTATGACATTGGATTTGGAATGATTTCTTGGTTATATCAAAAGCATAGGCAACAAAAGGAAAAATAGGCAAATTGGACCACATCAAAATTAAAAACTTGGGTGCCTTAATGGCTTGGTCAGTTAAGTGTCTGCCTTCAGCCCAGGTCATGGTCTCCGGGTCCTGAAATCGAGTTCTGCTTTGGGCTCCTTGCTGAGCAGGGAGCCTGCTTTTTCCTTAACCTCCGCCTGCTGCTCCCCCTGCTTGTGCTCTCCCTGTTTTTCTCTCTCTCTGTGCGAATAAAGAAATAAAATTTTTAAAAAATTAAAAATGCTTACGTATCAAAAAATACTGTCAACAGAGTGATAACACAACCCATGGAATAGGAGAAAATATTTGCAAATTATATATCTGATAAGGGGTAAATATCAAGATTGTACAAAGAACTCCTATTACCACAACCACCAAAAACAAATTTCTTGATTAAAAAGTGAGCAAAGAACTCAAATACATATTTCTCCAAAGATATACAGCTGGCTGATAAACTCATGAAAAGATTCTCAATATCAATTATTAAGGAAGCATAAATAAGTTTCATAATGAGATACTACATCACACAATATGTGTGATATTAGGATACTATTATCAAAAAAGGAGAAAATAACAAATTTTAGCAAGGATGTAGAAAAATCAGAACCTTTGTGCACTTGATGAGAATATAAAAATGATGCAGCCATTATGGAAAACAGTATGGTAGTTTCTCAAAAAGTTAAAAATAGAATTACCATATGATCCAGTGATTCCATTTCTGGGTATGTATCAAAAATATTTGAAAGCAGGGACTCTAACAGGTATTTATACATTTTCATATCAGCATTATTCATAATAGCCAAAAGGTGAAAGCAACCTTTTTGTATCTCTGAATCTTTCTGTCTTCTCTCTTCCCTCCCTCCCTCCCTTCCTTCCTTCCTTCCTGTTTTTCTTTCCTCCTACTTTTCTATTTCTCCTCCTCCTCCTCCCTGTTCTTCCTTCATTTCCCTTCCCCCATTCATGCTGACATTTCATTGATGTTCTCATCTCTGTCCTGCTCATTGGTGGATGAATGAATAAACAAAATGTGGTATATACATATAATGGAAAAATTATTCAGCCTTAAAAAAGAGAAGGAAGTTCTGACATGTGCTCTAACATGGATCAGCCTTGAAAACGTTACACTAAGTGAAATAAGCCAGCCACAAAAGGACAAATACTACATGACTCCACTTATATGAGGCTCCTAGAGATTAGATAGAGATGATAAAAAGAAGAAAAGTGGTTACCAGGGGCTGGAAGGAGGGGAAAGTGTGGCATTATTGTTTAATGGTTATGGATTTTTGGTTCAAAACCTGAAAAAAATTCTTGGGAGAAATGGTGGCCATTGTGGCACAACATAAATGTACTTAATGCCACTGAGCTGTACACTTAAAAATGACGAAAATGGTAAATTTTATATCTATTTTACCACACACATCCTAAAAAATGTTTAACCAAAAATATATTAAAATTCATAGAATAAACCAACTCACTTCAGAAAAATGCAAAATAGTTTAACAATATGAATCATAAGTAATTTAAGCAATGATAATTTGGTCAGTAGAGGTGGATTGGATTTTTAAAATATCAGTTTAGACATTAAGTTGTCAGGTGAAAGAGAAACCTAATCATTCCATTTCTTTAAGTCTTCTTGGATATATTTGTATTACAAAATGAGAAAAAAAAAAACAAATAAAACCAAAAAAACCCTCCAAACTCAATATAAGGAAATGTCACTTGGATGACTTAATCCCATATTCTCCAAGGAATTTTGGTGAAAGAATTGAAGCTGTAATGTTTGGCTATTTTCTGGACTAAAACTTTGTAACTATTTCAGAATACTTCCTTTCTATTACATAATAATATAAAACTTTTGTGGCTAGGATTTATTCAAACACTTTAGCAAGCTGGGAAAAAATAGTACCAACATTAGGTGATTATTTATTCTACTCCTTGATGAGAAATTTCCCTATATACCAGAATATTTGAAATCAATATGTGGCTAAAGGAAACATAAGATTATTGAAAAACCACTGACCCCAAATTGTCATTATTTAGCAACCCGAAGAGTATCTGATATCATTTCTCATTGTTTAATTGTTTTGTATTTTAAGGCAGTCTATTAAACATGATTATTTCTTACTAATCTGTAGTATTTTCAGAACATTGGATAAATGATGAATATAGATACTTCTCTTACTTCCCAAACTTTAACATTTATAAAGAAGAAATAATTTTCAAATTTCTTTTTTTAAGTAATTGTTTTTTCTGATGAGAAGTCAGTAGAAAAATATATGTATAGACACATACATGCACTACATACAAAAGCAATATGCTAATACCTCTTTTAAAGGAAAATTACATAAAAATGACATTTTAAATAGTTTATATAATGGCAATCAGAGACTGCTGAGTCCATCTGAATATGTTAGAGTCAAAATGAAATTTAGCTCTTGGGTCTCTAAACTCCGTATCCTCTACATCTTTTCCCCAAAAGTTAAGATTCATGTGTTGGGGAGGGGGATTAGCTAATGTGTGCTTAGGACACATAGAATAGTTTCTGGCCCGTGGAAAAGTCATTGTCGTCGTCGTCATCATCATCATATCATCACCATCATCATCATCATCATCATCGTTTATACCAGGGATTCTCAACCTCGGGTATTTTTTGCCTCCTAGGGGGCATTTGGTGATACCTGGAGATAATTTTTGTTGTCATGACTTAGGGGCAGCTACTGGCTTCTACTGGATTAGAGTGCAGGATTCTGCTAAAATTCCTACAATGCACAGGACAACCCCCAAACAAAAAATTAGCAGACCCAAAATATCAATCGTGCTGAGGTTGAAAAACAATGATTTAAGTTATTCTGTTTTTGGAAATGAAGTTTAAAGGCCAGCAAACATTTACAAAATGTTGCAAATAATGCTGATTAATCCTAACATTAATTCTGTATTTTCTAAGCTTCTGTTAAGCAAACTGTGAGTTATCAAGGATCAGAAATCTCTATGTATATGTAACTATGGGGTGGGAAAAGTTTCTGCGGGAGTAATAAGGTAACAAGGGTGCTCCTACAACACAGAGTAAGAAAGTAAAACAGAAGACGCTGGAGGAAAACTAATGGGAGTGGGGGCCGAGCAGGAAGAGGGAATCTCAAGAACCTGATTTTAGGGCTTCTGTTTTCCACCCTGCCCCTCAGCATCTGATGTAGGTTTATAACTTTTTAGTTAATTTCAGACTTTGAATGAATGAATGAAAAGAAACCTGATTACAACTCCCATCCCTTCACTCTCCTCTTAAGTTCTCACTGCCCTAACTATTCCCCAAAGCTCTATAGTGCTCTGTGTTTTCTCCTAATCATCAGCAAAATGAGAAGAGACCCAGTGTGCTCCCTAACTACTTTCCATTGAGGAGGAAAATTGGATTGAGAGGGGATTGGCAGGAATATATGACAGAAATGGTGAGATCAAGTGGGACCAATTCCTACCCATATGTAAAGCTCCCTTCAGCCAGCACACAATTGTATTTATTCTATCTATTGAATTTACAGACTCCTTGACCTGATTTTGGTAGCTGTTATTGATCTATTTTTATGGAAATACTTCTTTTGCTATGTTTTAAACCAAATCACCATGATTCAAATCACAGATGGTGTGCAATTCCTGTGATTGGAAATCCCCATCATCCTGAGATTTTGATGTGATTTTGTGTGTGGGGGAGTTCTTTTCTTAATATAATGCTATTTTAAGTGGCTTTACTAAACCATATAATAAGGAAAAAAAAATAAGAAAAAATATAGTAAGAACTAAAGGCATTTTCTGTGTTAAGGGTGCTCACATTGTGACTCAGTGGCCATTACTGTGTTTGCTCGACCAAGATGTATGCTTTCTGGCTGCTTTTGTTAACTCTGTACATCACATTTCACCACATAAATACCCAGTAAGTCATTATCTGGTTTCTAATCAAAAGACATGTAGTGAGCCGAAAAGCAAAGCCAATTTACGCTTTTGTTATCCTATAGTTGTACTTTTATTTCAACCAACTAAATACTGATTTGATTTTGAAGTTTCTTATGTTAATGAGATGGAAAATTGTGTTTTCCAGAAGTATGCACCCTGTAAGAAAAGTGGTAAGAGCAGAAAACTATGCAGTGGGGTAGGTGGTGGGCTTTGGGAAGGCAATAGATGGTAGAGACAGAAAGGAGGAGGAAGAGGAGAAGAGGGGATGGAGAATAAGGGACAGTGATAAAAATAGGGATGGTGAGGGCACCTGGGTGGCTCAGTTGGTTAAGCAACTGCCTTCCACTCAGGTCATGATCCCAGAGTCCCAGGATCGAGTCCCACATCGGGCTCCCAGCTCCATGGGAAGCTTGCTTCTCCCTCTGACCTTCTCCCCTCTCATGCTCTCTCTCTCTCTCTCTCACTCTCAAATAAATAAATAAATAAATAAATAAATCTTCTAAAAAAATAGGGATGGTGAAAGAAGAGAGCAGAAAGACATAGAGAGGGAAACAGAGAAAGATATTTAGTGAAACAGAGACAGAAAACAGACACATCAGAAACAGAGAAATTTGTTTAGCAGCTCTGAAGGATTAAAAAACCTCAGGAAAAGAGTGATAGCAATCAACGACAAGTAGAAAATGTGAAATGTTAGTTGCTCTGTAACTTCTCTTTCTCTGAGACTTTTCTGAAGGTTTGGTTTCTCTAAAATTTCTGCACATAATTGCTTTTGGAGTTGGAATTTTTTAAAATGTGGCAATGTTTGTAACCGGTCCCAGAAGTGGCAGAAAGAGCCAAGTTACATTTGAGTTATACTTATATAGCGTTAACTTAATGGTGTATAGAAAACTGGGAACAATTTTTAAAGACTTATAAAATAATATGCCCTCTAATGTTATTTTTACTTACTTGGCTCCATCCAATATTTTAAGATCACTTAAAATCAGTCTTACAATTTTGAAGGCCCATTACCATGTTCCATACAGCGCAATTTATACTCGAATGTCACCATTAACCCAACTTTATCCTAATAATTTTAAGCTCTTTCTGCAAAGAGAAGTCACATTTAAAGAAAGAATTTCAGGCTTCTTCCCTTAAATTATCAATAATCAAATTTTTACAGATTTCCATAAGTACAGAACCAACAAGCAAGCAAAAGCACAGTTGTTTTTACGGTGCAAATAAGGACCATCTATATAAGACGAAAGAAATTTAAATTAGAGTGTGAGAGCGAATGGTCTAGGAGCACAGATACTGGAGTCCCAGGCACAGCTCTGCCTCAAATTAGTCAAGGGACCTTAGCCACCCCATTTATACTTCCTTGGTTTTTGTTTTATCTTTTATATGAGAAATGTTATTAAGATGACTCTCTAAATTTTTAACCTTTATGTGTATTCTGAGGGTTGGTCACTGGGAAAATCAGGAGTCAAAGAGTATAAGCCCAGCATGTGCAGTGAGAGGTGGTATTTATGGTTTGCTGTAATTTTGATATTTAGTTATAAAGTAGTTAATATTCTATAGTATAGAATATAGTATAGTTAATATTCTATAGTATAGCCTGTTCCATAAATTACTTTTAAAAGTAGTATGAATTATCACTTTCTACATGCACTATGAAATATACTTCCTGGAACGTTTTCTAAAATTTTTTGTGTTCATGTAAGCTTAAGGGTTAGTGGAAAGAGAGGAGACCCTTCCATATTTTTTTCAAGTTACACTTTTTACTTAGAGATCATTTTAGATTCATATGCAGTTGTAAGAACTAGTACAGAGAGATCATATGTACCTTTTAACCAGTTTCTCTTGATGGTAATGTCTTCCAACACTGTGGTACAACATCACAGCCAGGATTTTGCCAGTAATAAACTCAAGATATAGGACATTTTCATCACCACCTGTTGCACATTAATAAACACCCACATTCCCTTCCACCTTCACTTCTACCTCCACCCCAACCGTTGGCAACCCTGAATCTGGTCATTATTTCTCTATTTTTCATTTCAAGAGTGTCATATAAATCAATTTACAATATTTAACCTTTTGGGGTTGTAGTTTATCACTCAGCATGATTTTCTGGTTTCATCCTGGTTCTTGCCTGTATCAGTATCAGTAGTGCATTCCTTTTTATTGCTGAGTAGTATTCTATGCTATGGCTATGTTGCAGTGCTTACCAGAACACCCACTGAAGGACATTTAGTTGTTGTTGTCAGTTTTGACCTACTATGAATAAAGCCTATATAAATCTTTGTGTACAGGTTTTTGTGAGAACACAGATTTTCATTTCTCTGGGTCAAATGACTAAGAGTTCCACTGCTGGGTTGTATGATGGTAACTTTTTTCCATTTTTTAAGAAACTGCCAAACTGTTTTTTTAGAGTGGCTATACCATATTACATTTACATCAGTAATGTATGAATGATCCAGTTTCTTTACAGCCTCTCCAGCATTTAATATTGTCACTATCTTTTATTAATATACTTTAAAAAAAAACAGTTTTAGATTTATATAAAAATTGAGCAAGTAATGCAGAATGTTTCCATATGCTCCTCACACACATTTTTCCCTATTATTAACATTTTACATTTGTGTGCTACATTTCTTATAACTAGTAAACCAGTGTTGGTGCATTATTATTAACTAAAATCAATAGTTTATTCAGATTTCATTAGTTTTTACCTACCAACCTTTTTCTTTATATCCAGCTGCCACATCTCCTTTGGCTCCTCGTGGCTGTGATAGTTTTTCAGACTTTTCTTGTTTTTGATGGCCTTTATCTTGATGACCTGATGTTGTCATTTTACAATTCAAGTTAAGTGTAGAAATTTCTACTTGCATCTTAATACCTTTTTCTGTTTATAATATAATCATCTTAAAAACTTCCTCTACATACATTTGGAATCGTAAGATAATTCTCAAGAGGAGAAGGAAAGTCTGTTTCAGCTCTCTCTCTCTATATATATATATATATTTTAATTTATTTATTTGACAGAGATCACAAGTAGACCGAGAGGCAGGCAGAGAGAGAGAGAGAGAGAGGAGAAAGCAGGCTCCCTGCTGAGCAGAGAGCCCCATGCGGGGCTTGATCCCAGGGCCCTGGGATCATGACCTGAGGCTTTAACCCACTGAGCCACCCAGGTGCCCCAGCTGTCTATATTTTTGCTTACTATGTTCTTTCTTCTTTCCTGATCCTCCAACACACCTTAATTTATTATTTTCCTTTCCGTTTAAGATTTCTTTAGTGACTTTTTACAGGAAAGTATGCAGATGCCAGATCCTTTCAGTTTTCCTTTATCTGAGTGTGTCTTGATTTTCCCTTCATTCTTGAAGGGTATGGTGACTAGATATAGGAATTAAGGTTCACAATTCTTTTTCCTTTTCAGCCTTAAAAAATATTACTCCACAATTTCCTGACCTCCATGGTTTCTGATGAGAAATTCCCTGTTATTCAGATTGTTTTCTACTATAGGTATAAGGTGTTTTCTCGTTTTTAGATGTCTGTCTTTAGCTTTTGAAAGTTTGACTATGATTTTTCTTGGCATCAGTTTCCTTGAGTTTTTCATGTTTGGGGTTTGTTCTGCTTCCCTAGGTTTATGGGTTTTTGCCAAATTTGAAAGATTTCCACTATTACACTTCCAATAATTTTTCTGCACTGTCATCTTTTTCCTCTTTTGCTGGGACTTTGATAACACAGGTCCCTGATGATGTACTCTCCCCCCCCACACACCTTTTTCCTTCAGTGTGTTTTCTCTTCATTCTCCAGATTGGTTGATTTCTCTGTCCTCAAGTTTACTGATTCTTCCCTCTGCCCCGCCACCCCCCATTCTGCTTCTGAGCCCGTCTCTGACAAATAAGTAAATAAATAAATAAATAAATAAAATCTTTAAAAACAAACAAACAAACCTGAAAACTTTATCTAGGTATAGATGTGTGGAGGAAGGGGTGGGCTGAAGAGATGATTAGGCCAGCAAGTAGTACTTTTCAGCCAAGTGTATTTATTTTTTCTTACCTGCAGTTGTTGCCCTATTTTAGGGTTTTAAAAATTCCATGGACATCCCTACCTACATAGCTTGTACACCTAGTGCAAAAATAAAAATATAGGACCCTTATTTGAAAAACAGGAAAGGGGCCATTAAAGGTACTAAAATACAAAGCTTTAATTTTTTTCTGCTGTCTGTTTTGGATTGTCATGGTGATTTTTTTAAAGTATGCTAATGGTTATTCTAAGTAGAAAAAAAAAACCTTACGAATCTTACCATTCATTTTTATATTCCTACCAGTTTTAATGCAGCTATATGAGGCTTTAACTCATATGTAGAATCTCTAAAAGTGCAAAATTTATATATGATATGGATTTTGTTCTTACCAGAACAGTGGGAATGCTACACAAAACTAACTAAACTGTTTTTATTTTACTTCTTGGACACATGCATTCTATTGACAGCCTATCTTCAGCTTATTAGTGGGTGAGTAACAACAGAAAAGAAAGGGGACTATGGGTTTTTGTATCTTTCTCTATTCTTCTATGCCATCTTTTAGCATAATTAGTTGGATAATACAAGGAAGTAGCATGCATAAGAAAGGATATGATTATGATTCTTAGTCATTTGTGTTCTTCAGAACTCCATTGCTTGCTTTCTGCATTTGAAGCAAGTTCTGGTTAAAATGGATTACCTGGTTGCTTAGAGCTGTCTGTGCCTCTGCTTATTCAGTTGACTATGTAACACGTAATCTGTACTTGCTTTGAGTTTCACTGAACTCTCATGCCTGGTGGGTCCACAAGTATTGTGTATGCCTGGTGGATAGGCCTAGTGCACATTATGTATATTCTCTATTCACATGCATGCTCCATTGCCCCACTGGAATTCACTTACTAAAGACAAGTTCAAAAATAAAATTATTGAGGGGACACCTGGGTGGCTCAGTCAGTTGAGTATCCAACTTTTGATTTCAGCTCAGGTCATGATCTCAGGGTCCTGAGACTGAGCCCTGCGTTGGGCTCTGTGCTGAGCAGGGAGTCTGCTTAAGATTCTCTCTCCCTCTCTGCTCCTCTCCCACCACTCACATGCATGTTCTCTCTCTGTCCCTCAAAAAATCAAACAAACAAACAGATTTTCAAGACATTGTTAGTGAAGCATTTAATCAAGCATAGCTCTGAGCACAGAGCTCTGGCTAACTGCATAGCTCATGAACCATGAAATTTGCCCTTATGAGTCAGTAGCAAATTTTCCTGTATTTTTAGTGTCCTATACCTAAATTTTCTGATACTCTTTTCTTTGCCCACCTAGTTTTCCTTTAAGTTATGAAATCTGGCCCTTCAAATTCCTATTACCAAAAGGGTTTATTAGTTGAGCACTTTGCTTAACCAATTTTTGTTTGAGTATTTACTTATTTCCTACCTCTATCACATACATTGCCCCTTGTTATCTCTGTGAGTGCAGTTGTCTTTTTTTCTCCTGTTTTAAACTTTATACTTCAATTCTGCTACATGTGAACTTCAGACTTTCTTTTTTCAGGATCATCATCTAGATTAACACTCATACTTCCTAGTTGTGCCCTAATTAACCTGTTTCTTGTTCCTTGATTTTTATTGCAATCTAGTAATGTCTAGGTTTGGTGCTGATGTAGTCTAGAGCGGTGTTTTTTTCAAACTGTGGCAACTCATATTCATGTAGATACTGCTTTTTAACACACACACACACACACACACACACACAAAAATTGTATGTTGGTTCTTAGGATTAAATGCATTTATTAATGTGGGCTATGGGTCATGGTCAAAATGTCTGAAATCTGGTCTACTATAAACACAGATTATTTTCACATTGGGAAAAAAGTCTAAAACATTGCATAAATTGCAACATATTATAAATTAAATGCATAACATCTGCTGTACTAAAAGGATACTGCAGTGATGATTGTGTCATAAAGGAATGATCATCATACCATAAGTTTCATCCATGATACTTCTTGTTACTATAATCTTCAATGTGGACTACCAGCAGTATTGAAGAGAAGGAGATGGGGTGAATAGGGAGAGGAAAAACACATGTGAAGGAACAAGATGGGATGTACAGACTAGTTTTACTAAAGGATTCAGGGCTTTATGGAAGCAGAGAACAATGGCATTTGAGTTCAGGAAATAGAAGGACATTCTTTGTTAGACTATGATGTATGTTGGATTCTGAATTTGATACAGTCATTTCATTAGAAAGCTACTGGAGATTACTAAGTATAGGAATGATGCTATAAAAGTGGGGGTTTGGTTTATTATCTTAATAGCAGTTTATGTATCTTGGGTTAGAGAAGAGAAAGGCTAAACTTTAAGAGACCATCTTGAGCTGTGCTATCCAATATGGTGGCCACTGGCCAAACATAGCTCCTGAACAGTTGAAATTTGTGCATGTAACTGAAGCCTCAATCTCTTTCTCATCTGTAAATAGAGAGTGATAATTATACCCATGTTATAGAGTTCTGTGAGGCTAAACTGACTCATCCATGTAAAGTCTTTAGAAAAGTACCAGATTAAAAAACCAAAAAACAAAAAACACAAAAAGAAGAAGAGCACCAGGTACGGAGTAAGTGTTTAATTAATATTGAATCTTATGTATATTATTCACAAAAATACTATATATTTAAACAAATGTCCAAATATGTTGTAGTCCCAGACGTATTTAGCATGAGCACTGCAGGTGAAGAAATTCTAACTATCCTTATAAAATATTTGTCTATTGCCATCAAACTATTTCTTTATCTATTTTGAGTTAGAATAATTACATAATTGAGTCAAATCTTAGGAGTCAGATTACATGAACTTGAAGTTTGATGAGAACTGACTGAAGGCAAATTACTTGACCTTAGCAAGTCTCTGTTATCTCATCTCTGCAATGAATGTAAACATGCTTCCTCAGTCTGTGTGCCCATTGTTAGGAAATGATTAATGGAAAGAGTCAAGCATAGTGCCAGGCACAGGTTATTTTACTGTTACTCTTATTTCTTTTGGAAGAACCCTTTGCAATCCTGTAAACCTAGAACTTTTTATTTTAATCTCATTATAAGAATATATTTTTGAACCATAGTCACAAAATCTGAAAGACAAACAGTTCAATTTTTCTTTTCATTTTCTCCTTTATCACTTAAGGCTGTGTTTATTATGAAAAACATATTTCTATTGAGTCTTTTAACCTATCCACTGGCTTACAAAAATGTTAATTGGTTAGGAAAACAGACAGCTAAATCTATTTTTCAGCTTAGCACCCCCATTTGAATCTTTGTTCTGCTGTGACGTTTTTAGATTTATGTATCTTTAGCTTTTCTTCTCTAGATATATAGTTTGCTTAATTAACTCTTATTTCTGTTGATTTGGCTGTAATGACCTTGCATTTGGAGGTTTGGGACAAAATACCTGAATGAGAATCATTATTGATAAAAAATGATTTTAGGATTTGTTATTCCTTTATGTAACAATATATGTTTGCTTTTTAAAAACATTTTTCATTAATTTATTTGAGAGAGAGAGAACATGAGCAGGGGAGAGGCAGAGAGAGAAGCAGACCCCCTGCTGAGCATGGAGCTGGACATGGGAATTGATCCCAGGACCTCGGATCATGACCTGAGCCAAAGGCAGATGTTTAACCAACCGAATCACCCAGTCACCCCTAACAATACATATTTGTTTTCTAATACAAGGTTAACACTCCAGGTAAAGGAAGTTTTTAAAGATTGCTTCTCAAATGAACAATTATTTTATATGTGTAAACAAGAGGAGATACTTTGTAAGAAACACTTACTGTGTCATTGATTAAATAGCTATTCCTTTCTGTCCAGTTATAGCACAGAGCTCTAAAGGACATAGAACTCTAAAGGACATAAACACTATTCTCTCATTGATCAAATAGCTATTCTTTGCCCAGTTACAGCATGGAGCTCTAAAGAAATCTGGTTTGCAAGTTCTCTTTACTAGCATCCTCAGTTGCTGTCCAACACAAAGTTAAGGAGCTTGAAACATTACAATGTTACTCTTGGTATAAGCATTATAGGGCCTTTCTCAAAATGGGTTGAATTATTTGATTTATCTAATGCCAGATTTTACCCTTATCTATTAAGTGATCTGCCCTAAATATGATCTAAATGGGATCACAAAATAATTCTAAGATATATTCATCTCTTCAGGGCTCTCCACGGGGTTTGCTTGATAGACGTGTTATTTGTTTACATGGATTCTGGCCTGAGAATGAGGGTTGGCTTATGGAACAGAGACCATATGCTGAATTTTATGTGTTGTGAAATATGCCTTAACCAGAAATGGCTTTAAATATTTTTTATTTTAGTATAGTTTACATACAATATTAAATTAGTTGCAGATATATGCCATAGTGATTCAACTTCTCTATTGTGTTATGGTATGCTCCCCACAAGTGTAGCTGCCATCGGTTACTATTCATGGTATTACAGTATCATTGACTATGTTCCCTTGCTCAGCCTTTTATTTATGTGACTTAATTTATTTCAGAACTGGAAGCCTGGATCTCCCACTTTCCTTCTCCCATCTTGCCCATTCCCCTACCCCTCTCCCTTCTGACAACCATCCATTTGGTCTCTGTATTTATAGGTCTGATTTTGCTTTTTGTTTGTTTATTCATTTGTTTTGTTTTTTAGACTCCATATATGAGTGAAATCATATGGTATTTATCTTTCTCTGTCTGACTTATTTCGCTTAGCATAATACCCTCTAGGTATATCCATGTTGTTACAAATAGCATGTTCTCATTTTTTTATGGCTACATAATAATTTATTGGACATATAGCTCCCTTATCCATTCATTTATTGATGGACACTTAATTTGCTTCCATATTTTGGCTATTGAATAATACTTCAATACATGTGGGGGACCATGCATTTTTGGCAAATCTTTTAAATTTATGTGTCCCCTCATTTTAGAGGAAAAATACTATCATCCTTCCAATTGGAGTTAGCTTGAGAATTCTCTGTTGTGAGATTAAGTTAATAGTAGATCCTCAAGCATTATATTTTTATTATCCGAATAGAGCTTGGGAGGTAATAGAGCTGCCAGGAGAGAAGAAGTAAAGTAAGAACCAGAAAATTTTATAAGGTTAGAAATAAAGTCATGTTCTAATTATAAGAGCAAGGCCAAAGATAAACATATAAAAGTGTGTATGAAAGGAAGAGGAACTGTTAAAGTAGAAGGTCAGCTGGATGAAAAGCAAGAAGTTTCTTCATGTCTAAAATGGAGCTAGGAGCTAGTCATATCTTACTGTTAGGTTTTTTAGTATATTTTTGTTAGTGCTCCTAATAGTGCCTGGCACCTATTAAATGCCCAGTCAATAACAGGCATTATTATTATCATCATTATTTTTATTTGAATTGAGGAATCTGACCCTGATAATATTTTCCAAATATGAAAATATAGAAATGGGTTCTTATATCCCTTTCCAAACTTAAATTCATATCTGGTGTGTGGAATTCAATCCTAATGCCATTGGAGTTCATGTCACATGTGTTCCTTCTTTATTTTCATCACAGAGAGATGCAGCTCTCCTATCCTCATGATGAGTTTAGCGATTTAGAAATCAAGCCAGTAACTATGTTACCTATTCAGTTGGTGAACTGTGATGCACTGTTTCATTAGTCATACCAGGTTATTTTGGAAATATATCCTATCAACCTATAAATTATGGAGCTGCTGTTATAAATTCATAACACAACTATATGGGAAGTTTTGGATTAAGTTCATATTCTCTTTAGCTGAATTAAAATATGAATGAGCTACTTTGCATCCCAGACTTTGGTTCACTCTAAGTCTGAGGTGGGAGGATGATGTTAAGAAAAAAAGTGAGAACACAGTATTATTTGAAGTCCATATCCAACCTGTCATTTTGACAGATGCATGTTCTTGGCTTATTTTAATACTTAGATTGAAAAAAAAAATTTAGCTTGGGCTTCTATGGCTTTTCAAATACATAAAGATTTTCACTCCCATGGGGAAAAGGAGATTATGAATTCTAAATAATAGGAGGAAATTTTATGTTTGATGATGATTTAAATTAATCCAGGATGTTGTTTATGGCTCTACTAGCTTATTGTGTTATTTTGCCCAGTTCCTAATTCAACCAAGTAACAAGAATATATTGAGTGCTAGGTTATATATTTACCATGCTTGACACCCCTCCTCCAAGAGGATGCAATATAACAGCACAGAACACAGATACATAAATAGACAACAATGGCAGAGGGTCTGTTGTGTTGTTAAACAAATGATGCTGATAACAAGTGCTGTCAAACTTCAGAGACTGTCTTTTGCTCTAAAAATGTTTCAGAGATTTCATTCTTAGGCTAGAAGTAGCACTTCCTTATGACTCCAGCCCTGCCTCCAGCTGTGAATTCTTTACCACACTCATATCACTCAACTGTCATCACTTGTGGGGATAAATCAAAGTAGGATTTAATGAGGCTAGGAGAAAAATTATGTAGTAAAGTCACATATAGATTCTTTACATTATCTTAGGTAGCCCTCCACTTATGGTCCCCCCAAAATTTGTTGTCAGATGATATCAGTTTCCCTGATTGTAGTGATAGTGCTTAACATTAGTGCTTGACACAAAGAAGAAACTTAACAGGTATTTGTGTAATCAGTGGTTTCTACAGTTGTTTTAACCTGTATTCAGATGTTATTGTTTATAAATTTTAAAAAAATATAATTTTTTTGAATTGTATTTTCAGAGAATCTCAAGGATCACAACCCATATTTATAGAAGTTCACTAGTTATAAACAGCTTTGTACACTATTCACAAACCTCACAGAGTATTATGTCTCTGAGAAAGGACCTTTGCAAAAAAAAAAAATAAATTAAAAAATAAAAAGGGCCTTTGCATGCACTTTCTACACTTATCTATTCAGGTTTTCCTTCATACTACATTTATTGAGTAGGTACAATTCTAAGATTCTAGACACCAGGGAAACAGTAGTGAACAAGACATATGAAGCCTCTCTTCCTGCATTCTGTTGGAGAAATGGACAATATGCTAATACAGACATAAAATACCAGTAATCATAAGGGCTAAGAAGAAAAACAAACCAAAGTAAAAGGATGAAGAGGGATTGGTGGTAAGAAAGGAGCTGGTTAAAAGTAGTTCTTTATGAAAAGATAATATTTGAATTGAGACCTGAAGGAAGTGAGGGAGTAAGGTAAGAGCGTTCAAGCAGAGAGAACAGCAAGTGTGTAGGTACTGAGGCTGGAGTATACCTGGCCTCAGGTATACACCAAAGGGCCCATGGGCCTGGATGAGATTATAGTGATATGACAGGAAGTTGCAAATTTAGTAAGGGCTTTATTGGAAAAGGACTTTTGTACTGTCATAAGGACTTTGGGATTTCTCTGCATGAAACAGGAAAGAGGAATGACAAGCTCTGACTTGTGCTGTGAAAGAAAATATCTGATGTGTTGAGATTAGTACTTTGGAAGCCAGGTCAGAAGCAGGGAGAACATTTACAAAATTCTAGCAATAGACCCGGTGGGATATAGTGATAGGTTGAGCCAGAGTGGTACCTGTCATGTGGGAAAAGTGATGAGGTTTCTCAATTTCAAAAGCAGACCTGACAGGAATCATCAATGGATTGGATGTGGGTTGTGATCAAGAAGAACTCAAGATTCTCTTGAGGATCTCTAAGATTTTTGTAAGCATGGAGCTTATACGTACCCAACTAAGGAACACCCGTAGGAGGGCAGGTTTGGGGGGGGTGGAAAAAAAGTTTGGTTTTAGATGTGTTAATTTCTAGAGCTATCAGACATAAAAGTTGAGAGATTGAGTTGGCAATTGAATATATGGGCTTAGAGATGGGAGCAGTGAGGGCTGAAAATACATCGGGAGTCTTCTGCGTGTAAATGGCAGTTAAAGCATGGAGCTAGATGAGCTCACCTATAGATAAATGCTGATGGAGAAGGGAGTAGATGAGAGGACTAAGTCCTGAGGGCACTCCAAAATATCAAGGTAGGGGAGCTGAGGAGAAATTAATTATGGTGCCAGAAGAAGCAGGTAAGGAAGGAAGAGTCCCAAGACAGGACATCACGAAAGGGAATATGTTTCAGGAAGAGGGAAGTTATGAAATGTATTAAATGCTGCTGAGAGAGTGAGTAAAATGAGAACTGAGAATTAACCAAAAGACTCTAGAATAAGGAGAACATTGGTAACCCCCTTCCCTTTTCTTATCTTTACATATAGTTGGATAAACAGTTATCCCAAAACAAAGCAAACAAAAACAGATTGAGACAGGAGAGGGGTTGGGGAGAAGAGGGAGAAAATGAGAAGAAGAAACTGATTGTTATATAAAATATGCAAATGTTAAAACAATGAAATGGGATCGGGAAGATCTAGACAGAGGTCTAAGCTATATGAGAGTATTGATGGATACTATTGTGTTGTGGGAGTGAGTCCTAGGCTACACATGCCTACTAACAAGCCATGTGAGAGAAGACATCACTGATATTTTGAGCTTGCTGATGATAGAACTTTAACACATAGAAGAATGTAAAAACCGAGCTCTGCTCTCTTTGCCTCATCACATAATCTGATGATAAATGAGAGTCAGTCAATTTTCAAAAATCTTGTCTTCTCTGTATCAAGGAAACAGGCTGTTGATTTCACTTTGTAAGATGTTATTTTATTTTGTTTACACAAATATGCTAGAAAAGAAAAACTTTCTGGAAGTGCATATAAAATCCTTTTGAATTAGGAAGTAAAATATTTGAGATATGGTGTTGCTTTTTTAAAGTAATTTTTAATAAGAAACCTAGTATGAATGAATGAAAAAGGAAGTAATTGGGGCCTCTCCAATAAAAGAGTAATAATGCAGAAGCTCACTAGATAGCTCTGCTTATTAAGTATATAGTATTAGGTAATATAGTATTAGTATTAAGTATTATTATTAAGTATATAGTATTAAGTATGTAGTATTAAGTAATATTAAGTAACATATAGTCTGTTATTAAGTAATATATAATATATAGGAATGGGTCTGTAGTCTATCAAGATGCTTAGAGAAATTACGTAATAGAATAAACTAAGCCATTTGACAATTGTTTTCTTAAGTCTTGTATGAGGAGAAAATAGAATTAAGATTAAAAAAAAATTCTTTGAGTTAAACATAGAACCAAAGGAAGAGAGATGCATAAATAACATTTGGAACACAAATCCGTAGTGCAAGAAAAAACAGGACTAAAAGAACGTGGGTAATCATTAAAAAAATAGCAATCCATTTTTAGTTGTATTAATTTTTCACGGGATGTTATACTCTTATTGAGTGAGAAATGGTGATTGTGTTGTTTCAGGAAGATATTTATTTTCTCTTATTAAAGCAACATAATGATTTCGGAGATTATATTATTGATGCAAGAGTTGATGCTACAAATTTATGGGTCTAGTTTAGTGCTTCTCAAACTTAAATGTGCACATAGATCACCAGGGGATCCTGCTACAGTCAGATTCTGGCTCAGTAAGTCTGGAATGGGATCTGAGACTTTGCATTTCTAACCAACTTTCAGGTAAAGTCAGTGTTGCTGATTAGAGCATGGCACTTTGAAAGGAAGGTACAGAGGAATTGTACTTCTTCAGTACCTAGGCTGACTTGCAGACTGTACTTAATTCTTTCTCAGAGTGCATCTATTTGGACCTGATTACACCTCTGATTAGCATCCTCTCAGTTTGCGTTGTTCTTCGTAGATAAACATCACATTCTTGACTAATAACTGAGCATGCCTTCAATAGAAGTGATAGATTTGCAGTTATTTATTCTTGTTCATTACCCAGACTTCTTTATGACCAAGAGGGAACATTTTGAATGTTGGGAACGTTCTGTGGACAGGGGGTAGAATGAAGCCAATAGTCCTTTGTAAAGATTGTGCCCATGGCCTTATTAGCCCTGTGTTCTAAATCCAGGTTTTATTCAGGTTTGTCAATCAGTCAAATTTTTTGGCTAAATGAGGCCAAGAGTGGGGCAATGCTCTTGATCCTGTTCCATGAATATGGACTACACTCCTAAACCAAACTATTCAGAAATATGGACCATTTTTGTTTGAAGAAGAGGTATATTTAAAGAAAAGTAGCACAAATACAAATACTGATAAAAGCAACCCAAAATGAGTTATCTGCATAGAATAAAACGCTCCCTCTTCCTGCTGTCTGGTCAATATAGTAGCTCTGAACAACCCTGGCTTCCCATTAGTATCATTTGAGCAAGTCTAAAAAATATTTCAACCTGGACCCACCACCCTTAAAAGTTCTGATTTAGTTGGTAAGAGGGATCTTGGTTATCAGCATTAGTTTTAAAGATCCCCCTTGTTCTAATATGTAGCTAAGATTAAGAACCAATGTTTAAAGAGTTAGAAAAGAGAATGTTTGCTGATTTCTCTTTTTTGGAGGAAAAATATAAGCCGCACAGCAAATGGCTTAAAAATAGTAGATATTGGGGCACCTGGGAGGCTCAGTGGGTTAAAGCCTCTGCCTTCAGCTCGGGTCCAGGGTCCTGGGGTCGAGCCCCACATCGGGCTCTCTGCTCGGCAGGGAGCCTGCTTCCTCCTCTCTCTCTGCCTGCCTCTCTGTCTACTTGTGATCTCTGTCAGTCAAATAAATAAATAAAATCTTTAAAAAAATAGTAGATGTTAAATAAATATTTACTAAATAAATGGTATTTAAAATTGAGGGTACCTCTGCTTAATTGATCTGTTCACTCCCCCAAAAGAGATGCAAAAAAAAAAAAGAAAAAAGTTAATGACAGATCTAAAGTTCACAATGATTCCTTTTTTTCATCTCTAAATTGAAAAACAAATATCCATTAATTTTTTAACAGTTTTCTCAGTACCTAATAATGTATTTACACCCCTGCTGAGGGTTGTTCAACCTAACGGAACTTGGATAAACCCCCATTCTCTTATAATATAAATGAACAGGGTATTAATTTTTGAAATGTGTTTTGGTCTGAACTGCCTGGAGTAACACTGTCAAGAGTTTTCTCTCTGAGCAAGTTTATATCTACATATAACTACTACTTAAGAATTCTAGTCATCTTGTATTTTCTCACTTTTTTGCCTTTGCTCAGTGTTAGGATTCCTACTTTTATCTCTCACATCCTCAAAAACATTAACTTGGGCTTTCCATTCATTTTCTAGGTTATATTGAAATGATACTTATTCCATGAAGCTTTTTTTCTTCCTTCGGTCAGAATAGTTCTCTCCTACATAAGATATTAATTAAGAATTATCTTTAATAGCCTATCGTGCATTTTCTAGTAGTTATTTATGTATGTTATTATTACCATCCCCTCAAAAATATAAGCAGCTTGAAAAGTAGGGCTATGGCTTATGAAAATTTTAAAAGATTGATTAATCAGTTGATTGATTTGAGGGAGAGAAAACGCACATGTGCATGCATGAGCTGCGGGAGAGGCAGAGGGAGAGGGAGAGAATCTCAGACTCCCTGCTGAGCATGGAGACCAACATGGAGCCTGATCTCATGACCTTTAGATCATGAACGTGAGACCCTGACCTGAGCCAAAATCTAGAGTCAGATGCTTAACTGACTAAGCCATCCAGGGGACCCTGGCTTATAGAAATTTTATTTATCATTAACTCTTACCATATATAGATACACAAATGCATTAACAAAAAATTATACTTTGAATTAAACAATCATGGTTATTATGAATTTTTTAAATTAATTTTCATTTCATAAGGTAAGTTTTCCTGACTTCATCATCAGATTCTTAGATACTATACTTTTTCTTTTATGGACCAACCACATTATTTAAATTAAAAAGCATTCTTTTCCACCAGAAAGAATATGACAGTCATGACATTTTAAAAAATAATCCTTTTATAAAAACGGATTTTGTTTCAGCAAAGCTAGATGATCAGAATTCCTACAATCCTCAGAATACAGAGGGATTTAGCTAAAATTCAACACAGGGAAGCTAGGCAAATAAAGGAGAATCAGTGAAACAGAGAAAATTTCACACAGACTCTAAATTACAGACAAGGAGGAAAAGCTATAAGAAATCATAGAGTGCTTTCTGAGACTCACACTTTAGTGAAGCAGCCTAAGTCCTGAAGAATCTCAAAAGTATTCAACAAATGTGTGTTTTTAGAATGATAGCGAAGAAACTGAAGAAGCTGTTTTATTGAGAACAGAACCTAAATTGAACAAATTGGAACCCTAGAGAAGAGACCAAGAGAGAAACACCCCCGGATATACCATAACCACAAAACATAATTTTTGAACATGAGAACAATGATGTGGAAGTCTAAAATTCTGGGCCTTTCAGAGGTAGAGTCAGGATATCTATCTCCCTCCCTCCCTCCTTCCTTTTTCCCTCCCTTCCTCTCCTCTCCTCTCCTCTCCTCCTCTCTCCTCTCCTCTCCTCCCCTTCCTTCATTCCTTCCTCCCTTCCTCCCTTCCTTCCTCTCTCTCTCTCTCTCTTTCTTTCTTGCCTAGATTCAGGGGAAATTATATCTATTTTATTATTGAGTATAGTTGACACACAACGTGACATTATATTTCAGGTGAACAACAGAGTGCTTCAGTGACTCTATAGGCTACACTGTGCTCCAGGTGTAGCTACCATCTGTCACTGTGCAAGACGATTAGACAACTTTCTGAGTCAAGCCTAGCCTCCAGACACAGAAATGAAAACAAAAAGGAGCTATATTTCTTAATATATTCATATTAACAGCAGAAAAGGGAGCTCTTAAGGCATGAATTTGTGAAACTATGACTTTTCTCTGCTCCCTATGTAGGAACATTTTCCCAATTTAACTAATTAGTTAAAAACAAAAACAAAAAAAAACCCCAAAACAATTTCATTCAAACACAGAAAAAATAATTTACAATCCAAATTCATATAAATAAATTGCAATTTATAAATAAGTTATAAATAAATGCCAACAGATGAGAAGATGCCAGAAAAATGGAGTCACAAACAAGATAAAAATTACTGTCAGATTTTTTTAATAGTCTAGAAAATTAAGACAATGATCAAAGATTTGCAGGAAAAGCATAAATCTCTAATACAACAGCTTCAATGTGAGGTGGTTAGACAATCACAGAATCTGAAAAGATAGCAAGAAATTGGTAATTCTCTAGAAAAGTGTAAAAGAAAAACATTTTAGAAACAGACATTAAAAAAGAAGAAATACAGAACATATAGTTTCACACACACAAAAAGAGTAGTATAGAATATAGGATATAGAACAGAAAATCTAAGCCATTGGGGATGCCTGGGTTGCTCAGTTGGTTAAAGCATCTGCCTTCAGCTCCCATCATGATCCTGGGATCGAGTCCTGAGTTGGGCTCCTTACAAAACCCAGATGTCTTCACTGGTGAATTCTACCAACTGTTTAAGGAAGAAATAATATCAACTCTACACACAATCTTTCAAATATTTAAAAGGAGGAAATACTTCAGACTCATTCTATGAAGCCAACACTACTCAGATTCCAAAACCAAATACCATACAAGAAAACTGCAGACCAATACCTCTCATAAACATAGATGCAAAAATGCTGAACAATATTTTAACAAGTTGAATTCAACAGTACAAGAAAAGGGTCATACAACATGCCCAAATGGGCTTTATCCCAGGAATAAAAAGTTGGTTTAATATTTGAAAATCAGTCAGTCAATATCAATACACCATATTAACAAACGGGGGGGGGGGGGAGCAGTTGGAGAAAAATCCTTTGTTAAATTCAGTGTCCATTCCTGATTTTAAAAGAAACAAAAACACTCTCACCAAGGAGGTATAGAAGGTGTATTAGTTTCCTCTGCTGTAACAAATAATCACAAATTGGTTGGCTTAAGCAACAAAAATTTATTATCACACAGTTCTGGAGGTCAGAAGTCTAAAATCGAGGTGCCAGCAAGGACTACACTCCCTGTAGAGGCTCCAGGGGACAATCCTTCTGTGCCTTTCCCAGCTTCTGGGAGCTGTTGGTATTCCTTGCTTTTCTTGGTTTCTTGGTTCATCATTCTGACTACCTCTGTCTTTCACTTCACCTTCTCCTCTGTGTGTTTGTGGCTTCCCCTTTTCTCTTGTAAAACACTTATTGAATTTAGAGCCCACTTGGGTAATCCATAACGCTCTTGTCTCAAGATCCCTAACTTAATTATAGCTGCCAAGTGTTTTTTTTTTTTTTCCCCAAATAGGATAACACTCACAGGTGCAAGGATTTGAACAAACACATATCTTTTAGGAGGCCATCATTCCAAGCACTACAGAGGGGAATTTCCATATCCTGAAAAAGGGTGTCTATAGAAAGCTACAGCTAACATCATACTTAATGGTGAAAGACTGAATATTTTTCTGCTAAGAACTGGAATAAGACAAGGATGTGCACTCTTAAGACTTTATTCATGATTTTACTAAAGGTTCCAGTCAGTGCAATAAGGCAAGAAAAAGAAACAAAAAACAGCCAGTTTGGAAAGGAATATGAAAACTTCTCATTCTGAGACAAAATGATCATCTATGTAAAAAGTATGGTGGAATATACAAAAACATAAACAAAAACAAACTAATAGAACTAATATGTGAGTTTAGGATGATTGCAGAATGAATGCTCGCTATGTAAAAACCACTTTCTTTTCTACAAACAACTGGAAACTGAAATTACAAAAAAAAAAAAAAAATCCCCCTGATTGGATTCATGACCACAATTATTAGTATTAGTATTTGCTCTAAAGGACACTTTTTTTTTAAAACAAGTGACAAAAGAGGAATAAGGTCAGTTGATTATATAATAATATTATATCAATATTGGCTTTCTGATTTTGATAAATGAGCTGTAATCAGGTGACAGACTAACCTTATTTTTAGGAAATATGCACTGAAATATTTAGTTGTTAAGGGACATTTCAAATAGTTCTGAAAAATAGTATGTATATGAGAGTAAGAGAAATGATAGTGCAAATGATAAAGGTGATAGGGAATTTGGACAAAGGCTATATAGGATCTTTTTGTACTATTCTTATACCAGTTCATAAGTAAGCCTGAAATTAATTCAAAGTAAAATATTGGAAAATAGAATTTTACAAAAGTAATTGAAAATAGCGTGTATACATCATTCTTCTGAAGAATTTTGCTGCAAATGGATCCATAACTGATTGCCCAGATGAAGTCAAGAGGAATAAAACTTTTTTATAACTGATTGTCCAGATGAAGTCAAGAGGTATAAAACTTTTTTTATGACATTTGGCACAGCAATATGCTCTTGTGATGAGAGGCCATTAGCTTATCAAGACAATGCTCAGTGGAAGAAAGCTATGCCCAGGTCTCCATATTCTGTTGTGGTGAGTAGAAAGGTTAGCAACACTGTTCTCTCTCTTTTCCATTCTCTCTTCTCTCTGACTCACACAGTTGAATTTGTGTTGTGTCATCATTATCGATTTTATTTATCAGTTCTCGTACCCAAGATTAGAATTTGCAGCGTGCATTCATTTAACTTAAAATGAAAAAGAGCAACAAATATTGTAAGAGAATACTTCAAAAATTTCTTACAAAATCTTCATAGTTTTCCAAACAGGACTGAGGCAAAGTCTGTCGTTATCAGGATGTTTTGTAACACATCTAGAGAAACGGAAGGAGAAGATGAAAATGTATTTTTAGGGATGCCTGGGTGGCTCAGTTGGTTTAGCAACTGCCTTGGGCTCGGGTCATGATCCTGATGTCCTGGGACATGTCCTGTATGGGCCTGCCTGCTCAGCGAGGAGTCTGCTTCTCCCTCTGGCTTCTCCTCCCTCATGTTCTCTCTTAAATACATAAATAAAAATCTAAAAATATGCGTTTTTAAAACCAAATGACTGACTCCCTTTGAGGAAGCTTCCCCTATTTACTGTCCTCCAAGGAAAGTAGGACAAATGAAAGCTCTTCTGATACTTCATGAGGTTGCAAGGTGCTGCTTTAATGCTCCCAGATCATTCTGGGGAATGTGGCCCAAAGAATCTTGCTTCTAGTGTCTTTTCCACTGCTGTGCAAGAAAGGTAATTAGAAAGATCAGGGAAAGGGTAGTGGGAAGGCTTGTGCTCTGAATACTGCAGTCATTATTTAAAGTAAAGTTATATACTCAGAAAAATACTCATTATATGGCAGTTTTTCTAAAGTTAAGTCAGATTATCACCCTTAGTAAACAACACACATTTATCTTTGACACCTTACAATATTACTTAGTAGGTGGCAGATTTTTCAAAACTGTCCTCTCTTAAGAAGATTTTCTTAGAAACTGTGGTTCCATTAAGAACACATAAAAACCTTCCCTTAGGGCCTCCCCCGCCACCACCCGCAGTGGGTGAGTCTTTTTCATTAAGGTGGTGTTTTGTTTCGTTTTGTTTTCAATTTTAGAGGATGACTGAAGTCTAGAAATGCTTTGCCCCTTTATTTATAGTGCCTGGAATTCAAGTTTAGTCTCCCATAAATATTTAATGAATTATTAGAAGGGGAGTTATAGTTAAAAGAACATTTTATTTGTTTCCGGGTGAAAGAGAGGGCGAAAGAATGGCAGCATATCCATTCTTGCGGCTCAAAGAAGCCATGGAAGTCAATCACTGAGTTAAGATCCTACTTAACTGTAACAGATGTGAGAGTGGACCCATTAAAAAGTATTATATATATTTTTGATGTATTTATTATCAAAACAAACCAAAAAGAGAGGTAAGGCTTCTTCCTTTCTGTGAAGCGGGTCTGGGCCCAGGGCGACGCCCCTGCCCCGGTTTCGGGTCTGGCGCGCGGTCTAGGACCCGCCACCCTGTGTGGGGCGGGAGTCTGTTCGCTCTTCCTCGCTGGTGCGCGCGCTCCCCCGCCCGCTTTGGAGAACTGGGGCTGCTGGAAGCGGCGTGGGCTAGGCGGGCGCAGTGCCAGGCACAGAGGGAGACGAAGCCGGCCGGCCCCCTAAATTTAAAAAAAAAAAAAAAAAAAGTGGGGGGAACAGAATTTAGCAACAAGGAGCTTTGGGATTAGTAATAATTATTTTGGGGTGTATTTCTGTTCTTTGCAAACTGTTTATACCATAAAACTGAGGAAAGTTGTATACTTATGTGATGTTTACTGGCAAATGGTGATCTAAAAGACGAGCAGGACACAAAACACTGATGAATGCAAAACAAAAACTGTATAAGAGAAATCAAAATATAATTTTGGGAAGATCCTTTAAATAACATCAATTTTTGGAAATTGTGTATAGATGGAAAAGATGCAGATGATATAATATACAACCATCATGATAGTAAACTGAATTTTTGCATTCAAAGTAAGAGGACAATACTATTTCTTATGCTTGTCTGGTCAGACCATTAGTAAATGGCAGTCTTCTGACTATCATAGTAACAGCCAGCAGCAAGGGAATTTGCAGAATTATCAAGCAAGAAAACTAGAAACAAGAAAGTTTGACTTCCAGTAGAAACAACAAAAACAATGCAATTTATAAAGCCTGGCCGAATTGAAATAGTCCTACACAAGAATCTGTAGGGTATAAAGAAGAAAGAAAAATTGTTTAGAATGTAGTAATGGGATGCAATTAGGGAAAAGAAAATGTAGGTTGAATATCAGAAACAATTTCCTAACAGTCTATTAGACTGTACATTAGTTTCCCAGGGGAAGAAATGGAAGCCTCATTGCCTGAATCATTTAGAGCTAGACTGATTCCCAGAGGGTGTGGCAACTCAGAAGGAAATGAAAAATGTAGAGTCATGAAAGTCAGTCTAAGTTAATTTTGTAGCACAGTAAAATGCTGTTCTAGGTATTGGAACGGGTCTAAAACCACTGCAAGGGACATATTCTGTCACTTTGAAATGAATGGTTTACCTAGCCACATACCATCATCAGAGTCACATAGAGTCAGCTCTCCCATAAATCCCGTACTTTTTCTGGGCTGAGTGCTAGCACAGACAGCAGTAGATGCCATTAAAGTGCGGGGGGAAAAAACATCACAATACGGCTGTAGCTAGTACCAATCCAAGAGGCAACAGAGCTGATTTAGATAATCCAGCTGCTTCAATAGATACTTATTCTCCCCTCTTTCCTCCAAGACCCCACTGAAGAGGATGGACTCTTAGAGGATAAACACCTCCAAGACTGAACTCCACACTTAGAAATGCTTTGGGGACTAGCTTGTATTTTTTTTTTTAAAGATTTTATTTATTTATTTGACAGACAGAGTTCACAAGTGGGCAGAGAAGCAGGCAGAGAGAGAGGAGGAAGCAGGCTCCCTGCGGAGCAGACCGCCAGATGTGGGGCTCCATTCCAGGACCCTGGCATCATGACCTGAGCCGAAGGCAGAGGCTTTAACTCACCGAGCCACCCAGGCGCCCCAGCTTGTATTGTTGTATTGAACTATATTAGTGACAGTGGTTTGTTATTTTAGTCACATGTAATGTTTCTTTTCAATGTCTTTTAATCTTTTTAAATTTATTTACCTTTTTTCTTCTTACCACCAAAGTTAGATTCTGTATTTCTGATTAACGCTTACCTCCCCAAGATTTTCCAGATAGTTTAGGATCCAGCCAACATTAAAACAAAATAAGACGTAAGTTTGTTAATATAAGGCACCAGTTTGACTCACAAAGGAAGAAAAACACAAGCTTCCCATTAAACTATGACAGTACTTTAGCTCTTAGAATTTTTATCTTACACTTATTGAAATAGCTTTTTAAAGATTACTTTGTCAAGGATGTTTTACCATAAATCATAATTGTGCATATTTTAAAATTGGTGAAATGAATTGCTTAACATATTTTTAAAACAATTTCACATTTAGAGTAATTTTTCTCCATCCCTTTAAACCCAGAGTTGTTGGTATATATCTGTTTTGTCATAAGATACGGTCTTCTGTGCCATCAAGAGAGCATTACCAGTGCAGCATTTCTTTTCTTTTTTTTTTTTTTAGATTTTTATTTATTTATTTGACAGACAGAGATCACAAGTAGGCAGAGAGGCAGGCAGCAGCGGGGGTGGGGGGGTGGGGTGGGGAGCAGACTTCCTGCAGAGCAGAGAACCCGATGTGGGGCTCAATACCAGGACCCTGGGATCATGACCTGAGCTGAAGGCAGAGGCTTAACCCCCTGAGCCACCCAGACACCCCTCCAGTGCAGCATTTCTTTAAAGAGTGCACCACTGTAACCCTGGGATTTCCTCATCAGCTTCTGACACCTGTTCCACAAAATTTGTTGCTGGCACTTTCTTTTTTTGGCATGTAATAGTCAATAGAAGAAAAAGATAACACATCTTTATCTTCTCATTGGGCCTTTCTCCTTTAATGCCAACAAATATTTTGGTTTTGATGTCCAAGAAAAGAAATAATAGAATTCATTGCTTTTAGGACAGAAATTTGCTTCTGGACTATTAAATATATGTCCTGCTGCGGGGCTTCTGTGTCTGAACACACAACTTTTCATTTCAGTGCAGAATCATAATGTAATTTTTAAAGACATTTTAAATGATAATTAAATGTACCACCTGTAGTACTAACATAACTCAATTAAAATGACAATATGAAAGCCATGACCATATTTACTTATGTGCAGGCAATGGCAACTGTGTCATTACTGCTGCCTGGTTGAGAATGACAGGAAGATCTAAAACACTATATTTCCCTGAAAAATCCCCCAGTCTTTTTATTTTTTTTTCAGTTTTGTGTTATTTAAAATTTTATTATTATTGAAGTACAATTGACATACAATATTGTATTAGTATCAGGTATACAACATATTGATTCAGTAATTCTGTACATAAGTCAGCACTAACCATGGTAAGTGTAGTCACTACTGTTACCATACAAGGTTATTACAGTATTATTGACTATATTACTTTTTATCCCTTACTTATTTTTTTTTAATATTTTATTAATTTATATGACAGAGAGAGTGAGATCACAAGTAGGCAGAGAGGCAGGGAAAAAGAGAGGGAGAATCAGGCTTCCTGCTGAGCAGAGAGCCTCATGCGGGGCTCGATCCCAGGACCCTGAGATCATGCCCTGAGCCGAAGGCAGAGGCTTAACCCACTGAGCCACCCAGGCGCCCCCCTTACTTATTTTGTAAGTGGAAATAAGTGACTCACTTTACAACTGGAAGTTTGTACCTCTTGATTCCCTTGACCTATCTCACCCATCCCCCAATCCTCCTACCCTTTGGTTAACCAGTTTGTTCTCTGTATTTAGGAATCTTTTTCTATTTGCTTGTTTGTTCATTTGTTTTGTTTTGTAGATTCCACAATAAATGAAATCATATGATATTTGTCTTTGTCTGACTTAACTCTCTTAGCATAACATGTACACTCTGGGTCCGTCCATGTTGCCATGGTCACAAATAGCAAACTCTTCTTTTTTATGGCCGGGTAATAATCCATTATATGAGTGTATCCCATCTTCTTTATCCATTCATCTATCAGTAGACACTTAGGCTGCTTCCATATCTTAGCCATTGTAAATAATGCTGCAGTAAACATAAGGGTGCATTTATCTTTTGAATTAATGTTTTTGTGTTCTTTGGGTAAATACCCAGAAGTGGAATTACTGGCTTATATGGTATTTCTGTTTTTAATTTTTTAAGGAACCTCGACACTGTTTTCCATTGTGGTTGCACCAATTTACATTCTTACCCCTCGTGTACAAGTGTTCCCTTTTCTCTACAACCTCACCATCATTTGTTATTTCTTGCTTTTTTGACTAGCCATTCTGATTGACTTGAGGTGGTATCTCATTATAGTTTTGATTTGCATCTTCCTGATGATTAGTGATGCTGAGCACCTTTTCATGTGTCTTTTGGCCATCTCTACGGCTTTGGGAGAATGTCTGTTTAGGTCTTCTGCCCATTTTTTAATTTGATTGGGGTTTTTGTTATTGTGGGGGGTTTTTTGTTGTTTTTTGTTTTTGTTTTGTTTTGTTTGTTTTTTGCTGCTGAGTGGTATAAGTTCTTTATATATTTTGGATATTAACCCCTTATCAGATATTGCTTGTAAATATCTTCCCTCATTTAGTAGGTTTCCTTTTCCTTTTGTTGGTGGTTTCCTTTCCTGTGCAAAAGCTTTTTATTTTGGTGTAGTTACAATATTTTATTTTTGCTTTGGTTTCCCTTTGCCTAAGGAGACATAGCCATATATATGTTGCTAAGGCCAATGTCAAAGAAATTACTGTCTGTGTTTTCTTGTAGGAGTTTTATGGTTTTAGGTCTCACATTTAGGTCTTTAATCCATTTTGGCTTTATATTTGTGTATGGTGTGAGAAAGTGGTCCAGTTTCACTTTTTTGCATGTAGCTATCTAGTTTTCCCAACTGAAAAAAAGAGACTATCTCTTCCCCATTGTATATTCTTGCCTCCTTTGCCATAGACTGACCATACAATCGTGAGCTTTTTGCTGGGCTCTCTATTCTAGTCTATTGATCTGTGTGTCTATTTTTGTGTTGGGACCATACTGTTTTGATTACTATAGCTTTGTATTATATCTTGAAATCTGGGATTGTGGTACCTACAGCTTTGTCTTTTTTGCTCAAGATTACATTGGTTACCTGGAGTCTTTTGTGGTTCCATACAAATCTTAGGTTGAATCTCCTGTTCTTCTAGCACTTTTCCCGGGCTTTATTCATGCTAACTGGAAAATTCCATCTATCCCTGAGTTATAACTAAGTTACTGAGAAAGCCCATTGATGTCTTCTTTCTCAAGGGAAATTGTACAGCTCCTTTTTTCTTGTTCATGGGAACGATCTATTGGATGAAAACTCACATATTAGAGTGCTTGAAACGGATTGCTATTCTTAAAATTTTTGTTGTTTCTGGTCTGAGGGACTCTGTGCCCTGTATAATGGCTTTGAAGCCGTTCTTCAGTGGCTTTTCTTCTTACCATACTCAGCTAATAAGGACCAACCTTCCATTCCTTTAGATCTTGGTGATTTCAATAAGTATCATTAATTTTAAAATGATTTATTATTTTAGAGATGTTAAATTATGGGAAAATCTGTATCTTAGAATTGATGCAATAAAGTATATGTCACTATATAATTTTTCTTTCCTATTCATTTTACTCCAACTGAGTTAGGTACCATGTCTGTACTGGGATTCTACTGTCGTATAGTGAGTGTTAATTTGGATGTCACTTTCTTCCTATGGATAATCCCTATCTACTGTAGGATTAGGATTAGTGCAAATACAGTTTTTGTTTTGTTTGGTTTTTGCTTCTTTGTGACTAGGTACCATAACCTTTATTCTTCAAGTATTTTGGAGAGTTACTAATATTGCTAGGGAATATGTATGCTTGCAGTCCTATAAATCCATGCTACCTGTTTCCAGTGAGCAGACATTTATTAAGCACCTACAATGTACCATATTTAGTACTAAGCACTAGAGAGAATGATGAACAAGTTAAGTAGTTCCTGACCCCACACTGTCTACAGACTTGTTCTACACAAAGTCTCTTTGGAATGCTGAGGAACTATTGAGTGATCTGGACAGTTACAGTATCCCAAGACATGTTCCTCAAAAAAAAAAATCTTATTCATTTGGAAGAGAGAGAGAGAGCGAGCACACATGTGAGTGGGTGGGGAGAGAGAAGGAGAGGGACAAGCAGACTCTGCACTGAATGTGGAGCCCAACTCAGGGCTCATTTCATGACCCTGAGATCATGACCTGAGCCAAAAAACTGACTGAGCCACCCAGGGACCCCACAAAGATATATCCTTAAAATTACTAGGAAAGTGGACCTAAAACAATACCAATACAAATGTACTGGAATTGACTGCAGTCTGCATCACTGTAGCTTTGGAATTATGTGTGTGTGTGTGTGTGTGTGTGTTTGTGTGTGTGTGTGTGTTTTATTATATTAGAGGATAGAGAATACATCCAGAATTTTGACTAAAGAGCAAAGGACCCAAACAAAGCCTTTGGAAAGAAAGCACTATTGATTATATGTGGGCATCTCTCATAACCACGCAAAACCTCTTCTTGAAGTGAAGGAGCCAAACTTTGAGGTCAATAGAATAATTTTGCTGGCCTCTGTACACTTTAAAGGAATTAATGGAGAGGAAAAAAATACCTAGTTAAATTTACCAGGAAAGTGCTTTTAAGAGACCCAAATAATCCCCTTCGAATCATTTTAAGTTTCAAAAGGATAAGTAAATTGTTAATTGAAAGTTTAATTAACATTTATTGCTAGCATATTAGGTTTACATGAGTCACATTGAGTAATACAGTAGAGTTGTGTTCCTGTTACCATATGTGCACTTTATAGCATATTCAGTCCCCATATATAATCAACACATATGGTTCATTTATACCCATTTTGTAACACATGGAATATAATTTCCCTATTTTAAGTAATTATCAGAGTTTATAGTTCTATCACTACTTTCACCAAATTCAGTATGAATTCACTGAGGAAACTAAGTATAAAGTACTTTGCTAACAACATTGTGAGAAATATAAAGATGAAATAGGTGTAGTTCCTGATGTTGGTTAAAGAATTCAGCATCTGAAAGGGAGGGCAGGTATTATTATGTGCCTATCTGTGCCTTGTGCTATGCTAGGCACCAGAGATACAGAGAAGAGTAAGAGATGGTTTCTGCTCGTCAGCAGTTTAGCTTTAGTGGGGATTAGAAAAGAAATAGAAGGATGTTGAAAGGACCAGAGTCAGGGGTGCCTGGGTGGCTCAGTGGGTTAAAGCCTCTGCCTTCGACTTAGGTCATGATCTCAGGGTCCTGGGATCGAGCCCCGCATGGGGCTCTCTGCTCAGCAGGGAGCCTGCTTCCCCCTCTCTCTCTGCCTGCCTCTCTGCCTACTCATGATTGCTGTCTGTCAAATAAATAAATAAAATCTTAAAAAAAAAAAAAAAAAGGACCAGAGTCAAAAGAGAGAGGCATATTTGCAGAAATGGAAGTGGGTTCAATATCTATTAAAACTAGAATGCAAAAGGTGAGGGAAATGCCTGAAAATTAAACCATGTAAGTAGGCAGGGGTCTGGCAGTCATGGTCTTCACATATTACGAAGTTTGGAAGAGAATTACGGATAGTCATTGATGGATTTTAAACCAGAGAATGGCAGGGGGACCTTTTAGTTTTAGGAGAATTATTCTAGTAGTGGCAGAAGAGACAGAGAGACTAGAGATTTGAGGGAGGTAGAGCCCCCATCATTGAGCTAATGAGTGCAAGAGGTGGGAAGAACGCAGAGGTGAGGATTATGAAGCCTTCCTAATAGCTCCTCAATCCTGCCCTTTGTTTGGGCATTCTCTATCTCCAGCCCAGATAATATCATCTCTGCTTTTGTATGTAGATTATCTCCATTATTCCCTCATTAAAACAAGATTATCCTCATATTCCATATTATGCAGTCCAAATCTTGGAGGAAGCTGGTCTGACTAAATTAACATCTTGATACAAGTTCTAGAGCCATATATCAAACTGTGTATTATTACCTGGATATCCCAAAGGTTGACCTGTATTTAAAATGGCAACCTCCTATAAAAACAGACATACAGATAATGGAACAGAATAGAGAGCTCAGAAATAAAACTACACATACAGAATCAATAATTTATAACAGAGGAGTCAAGAATATGTAGTGGGGAAAGGACAGTCTCTTCAATAAATAGTGTTGGGAAAACTGGATAGCAAAATGCTAAAGAATGAAACTGGATCACAATCTTACACCATACACAAAAATTAAGTCAAAATTGGACACGAGATTTTAATGTAAGATTGAACCTATAAAACTCCTAGAAGAAAATGTAGGTGGTAAGCTCCTTGACATTGGTCTTGGCCAAATGATTTTTTGGATTTGATACCAAAAGCATAGGCAAGGAAAGCGAAAATAAATAAGTAGGATCATATCAAATTAAGAAGCTACTACACAGCAAAGGAAACATCAACAAAAGGAAAAGACAGCCTACTGAATGGGAGAAAATATTTGCAAATCATATATCTGATAAACAGTTAATATAAAAAATGTATAAAGAACTTATATACTCCAGGCACCTGGGTGGCTCAGTGGGTTAAGCCTCTGCCTTCGGCTCAGGTCATGATCTCAGGGTACTGGGATTGAGCCCCACATCGGGCTCTCTGCTCAAAAGGGAGCCTGCTTCCCCCTCTCTCTGCCTGCCTCTGACTACTACTACTTGTGATCTCTCTCTCGTCAAATAAATAAATAAAATCTTAAAAAAAAAAAAAGAACTCATATACTCAATACCAAAAAACAAACAATCTGATTAAAAAATGAGCAGAGAGTATAAATATACATTTTTCCAGAGAAGACATACAGATGGCTAGTATATACATGAAGAGGTGTTCAACATTACTAATCATTAGGGAAATGCAAATCAAAACAACAATGAGATATCACTTTATACCTGTTAGGATGGCTGTTTCCTAAAAAAACCAAGAAATAACATATCGGTGAGGATGTGGAGGAAAGGGAACCCTGTGCACTGTTGGTGGGAAGGTGAATTAGTGCAGCCAATGTGGAAAACAGTATGGAGTTTCCTCAAAAAATTAAAAATGGAAATACCATATGATCCATCAATTCCACTTTTAGGTATTTAACTGAAGAAAACAAAAACACAAACTTGAAAAGATATATGCTCCCTTGTTAATTGCAGCATTATTTATGACAGCCAAGCTAAGGAAATAACTTAAGTGTTCACTGATAGAAGAATGGATAAAGAAAACTGTGTGTGTTTTCTTTACACACAGTGGAATATTATTCAGTCATAAAAAAGAGTGAAGTCCTGCCATTTGTGACAGCATGGGTGGTCCTTGAAAGTATTATGCTAAGTGAAATAAGTCAGAGACACAGAAAGGCAAACACATGATCTCACTTATATGTGGAATAAAAACAAAAGCTGCAACAATAACAGTAAAACTATCTCATAGATACAGAGAACAGATTTTTGGTTGCCAGAGACAGGGACAGAGTGAGGGTGGGTTAAGCAGGTAAAGGGAGTCAAAAGGTACCAACTTCTAGTTACAAAATAAGTAAGTCATGGGGATGTAATGTACAGCATGACAACTATAGTTAATAATACTGTGTTGCGTATCTGAAAGTTGGTAGGAGTAAAACCTAAAGTACTCATCAGAAGAAAAAAACATTTTGTGACTAAGTATGGTGACCAATGTTAGCTAGACTTCCTGTGTTGATCATTTTGCAATATATACAAATATTGAATCATTATGTTGTATACAATATAATGATTATTATATAATATGTATATATGATTATAATACACAGTATAATGCAACAATATAATGTTTTATATCAATTATATCTCCATTTAAAAAAATGTTTTAAAAGGTAAAATGGCCAACTACTGATCCTTGTCTTTTGTGCATTTGCTAAATTCCAGGCAATGTGCTAAGCCTTTGATACTCCCTGTTTCATTTTGAAAAATCATGTTGAACGTGTTAAAGAACTAGGTGTAGTGAGACCCTGTAGTTCTGTCTTGGTTCCCGCAACTATGCTGCCCCAATTTCAGGTCTAATATATCATTATCATAAACCATAAACTTCTTTCTTTTAAGTTGGTGTCATAGTTTATTTTATGTGTCATTTTTGTAGCAATTTAATCCAATACAAATCTAAGTGTTGTTGTGAAGGTACTTCATAGGTGTGGTTAACATCTACAAACAGTTGGCTTTCAATGAATCGGATTACCTTTGGTAATGTGTGTCAGGCTCATCCAGTCAGCTGAAGTTCTTAAGAGCAAAAACTTGAGTTTTCTTGGAAAAGAAAGGGTTATGCCTCAAGATTGTAACAGAGATCCTGCCTCATTTCCAGCCTGCTGACCTGCCCTACAGATTTCTGACTCAAGATAGCAGCCTTTCTTGCCTGTGTTTCTAGACTGCTGGACTGCCCTACAGATTTTGAACTTGCCAGCTCCTACAATTACGTGAGCCAATTTCTTACGAGAAATCATACCTTCACCTTCTGGTTCTGTTTCGCTGGTTAACCCTGACTGATAAAATTGCCTTTTAGTTTTGCTTTATCTGTCTAGTCCCAGTGATTCTCTCTCTAAGTAGGAGGGTGAAGCGGTAAAATGGGAGGGCTACTTGACCTATTCCAGGCAAAGGGCGGCCATGGACCCAAAGATTGAAAAGGTTTGGAATTAATTTATCCTGACAATAGTTCCTGTACTTTTTACAACCTGAATCTCCTTATTAGTTTTATCATGTGGTCTGTCTTCATATCTTCCCATTGGATATAACTCTTCATGGGAGATACAATCCATTTTCATATGCTAACTGCATTATGTTTTCATGTTCTATTTGTAGCACTTGTCAAAGAGTAACTTTAGTTATGCTTAAGTATAGAAACAAGTAGCTCTTCATGCCTCTTACATTCATATGCTGCTTATATACATTGAGTTCTAAATGACAGGTATTCAATGTTCCAAAATCCATATGACTTTTTTAAATTTAATATTTTATTTGTAAGGTAAAAGATTCACAACCATCCCTGAATAAAAACCATGGAGGCTTTTCTTCCCCTATGACTTTCATCTCATTGCTACTTTCAGAAGCGGGCAAAATCTTTTATATTCACTGAAACACTGTGGGTAATGATCCTTAAAAATTTTAGTCATTCTCTCTAATTAGTGCCTCCCCAGGGAGGAAAGGGTGACAGTGAGGGAAAAATTGACTCTATGGGTATTCTATTGATTAATGCTGCTGTAACAGGAACAGACAACAGGAAGATAATTTTTAAATGACTAAATTAGTTAAATGGAAACCAATCAGTTGACTCATATTCTATTCAAAGGCAGCATAACCACTACTCTTCATAAATGATTCAGAATGCCTATATCATGACTGGTATAGTGAGAGATTTTTATAGCCTGTTTCAGTGGCAAGAGACATAAAGGAAAGTGGAGTTTTGAGTTCCAGTTCTGACTCTTCCATAAGCTTTGAGCTATGAGTCCAAGTGCATTTCAGAAACTTCTCATGGTGAATGGCTTATAAAGATAAAACTACAATGATAGATATAATACTGAAAAGTAGAATTGAAGAAATAGAAAGTCTTAGAATTAGAAGATTACATGGTATAAGGTGCAACTGAAGCCTCACTCCTTGCCCCTACCATTTTCTGGAAAAAATAATTCTTTCTGAGAACTTAAGTTACTCTGTATATAGTAGAGTAGACCATAGCTTTGTAAAGTCACTTTAAAGGAAAAACAAATGCGCTCAACTTAAGAACTCTAGTTAAGAAACTTTGTTAACATTGAAAGGTGTGAAACTTTCTAAAATAAAAGTATTATCATCCAAAAAAGATTTAGATTTTTTTCTGTTTTGTTACTTGAGCTGAACACTATAAAAAGAAAAGTTCCTGAAGTTAAAATGTCATCAAAGCTGGCTTCATGGGCATGTGACCTGTGCTGTTGGACCAGCTCAGTGCAGTGCTCAGAAGAGCCCCATACTTGGTTTATTGATCTGCTGAGATTATCTTGAGATTCTTAACTGTATCTCTGAACGTGTGTTCCATAAGTGAAATCCAAGGGGATGATGGGGAACATGTGTCAGTAGAGGGCATACACTTCTGGCAAAACGTGTGTTCGCCATTCCTTTTTGCTCCATTCAAAAAGCGTGTTTGGGATGCCCCAAGGGCACAGAATTCTTGTGGTTTTAGTATCCACTGAAGTGCAGAGAGACTCCAAACAAATACAAGGGAAGCGTGTTAAATCAATGACTGAGTAAGTGGGGGCACTGACAGTCTGGGGAAACCGCCCTTTCTGTCTGATCCTGAGCTTGCTTCAAATGCAGAAAGAAGGCAATGGCATTCTAAGAAACATTAATAATAAAAAGCTACCATATCCCTTCGTATTCTTGTTTTATTTCCTAAATTAGTCAACCACCTACGATAAAAAACCATATAGAGGAAAGGCAAAGAAAGAGCAACCCATAGTTCCTTTTCCGTTCAGTTTTTCCTCACCCACCAGCAAGCCTGAAGTAGACAGTGTTAGAATATATGCGTATCAAGAATTGAAATAAAAAAACTTGAGTTGCTTCTATGTTGTGTATCCTTTGTCTGATAAGAGCAAAATTCATACACCTGTAGGAACCAATACGCAAGTTGTGAAATTTTGGTGATTCTGCGTATGAGTTCAGTGGTCTCTTATTTGCATTTAAAACTGGCTTTTCACAATTAAAGAGGTGTAAAACTCACACAAATAATGAAAATTTCTAGTTTTTCTTTACTTAGGATGACATTAAAGAACAAATTTATTTATTTATTTATTTATTATAAGATTTTATTTATTTATTTGACAGAGAGAGAGAGAGAGATCACAAGTAGGCAGAGAGGCGGGCAGGGGGTGGGGGGGGGAAGCAGGCTCCCTGCTGAGCAGAGAACCTGATGCAGGACTCTGTCCCAGGACCCTGAGATCATGACCTGAGCCGAAGGCAGAGGCTTAACCCACTGAGCCACCCAGGCACCCCTAGAAAACAAATTTAAAAAGCAGTGAGATACCATGACAAATTGTGAGAGAGACCACGGAAGGAAAAAAAACAAAAAACAAACAAACAAAAAAACCACCCCCTTTTATGTCATTTTTTGGTCAATTTTTTCCTGCATTTTGAATAACAAGTCTCTCATTTCCGTTTTGCACTGGGTCATACAAATTATACAACCAGCCCTGGATGTCATTAGCTTTTCTCATTCATCTTCACTCTTGGCTAATACAAAGATTATAAGAAAAGCTCTTCTTGGCATTCATATCAATTGCTTTCCTATCGGTCTCGGTCCAGTCTCCCATTCTGATACCATGAGGTCCCTTTTTTGCGGGTTGCTTTGTTTGATTTTTCTTTCTACCTAAGTATAGGATGTTGCACTTAATTCTTTTAAATTTAATCATGTTACATTTCCCATTGGCAAAATTGATTTTCTATTAATAACTGCTAACAAAATAGAATTGAACCGTGAGCTAGGCCTTCTCGTTTTGGCACGGTGTCTGTCTTCTCTTCAGAAAGATCTTTTACTTAAATGTAGTGTTTCCTCCTGCAAGAGTTATTTCTTTCTTTCTCTTGTATCTTTCTTTTCCCCTTAAGATTGAGAAGAATTTTCTTCATAACATTTTGGATTACTCCAGTGACACACATGGTGGCTATTACTTGTCTCATATTCAATCACCAACTAATTATATGCGTGAACTATAATTCAGCAGTTTTCCAGCTGGGTACACCAGCCGGAGATGGTAATCTTTAAGGAGAACTAATACGGTTTTTCCTGCTGCAGTCCACTTAATAAAAAACTCCAAAATTATTTCCAAATAATATTAATAAAATATATATGTGCCTTTACATTGTAACTGGGTGTTCAGTGCTGGCTGCTTACATACATATTCTTCACCTTTTTCTGGTACATTCGTGAATTTTTATTTATTGAAAAAGTAAAAAATGCCCTCAGCTATACAATGTTATTTAGCAGTTTCTTAACAGTTAAGTAGCTAGTGATGAAGCACCAAAGCTAGTTCTTTATCAAAGTAACCTTTGCTTAGTAGCCAGTGAAAGAATTCTAAACATACCTGTTGTGTAAGCTGGCATAAGCTGCTCAACTTTGGGCTCTGCTCTCCTCATTTGTAAAATAAAAGTAATAATAGAACCTAATTTAAACTTCTGTTAGAGGAATGCCTGTCACACTATAAGCACAATAAGCGCCTTCTAGTGTGGCCACTCCTATTCTTGGTGCTCCTACTAATGTTGTTGTCACAGTCACCATGTGTAGTTAATTGCCACAGATCTCCCCCCACTCCCCGGCTAACAGAAGCTGGACTTGGAAACAAAGAGGTGATATTTTCACCTCAGGTTTTGGGCTGTGATTGTCCTAGGCAGTAGTAATAATGATCCCATTTCTCACTCTTCCTTAATTTGCGTGTACCACTTGCAACTCATGCAGCCAAAGGACCTAAGTGAGGCCAGTAAGCTCTAAGCAGGAGTTTTCTGATGAGGTTTCTGAGAAGGTATTTAATTACCTTGTAAAAGGGGACAGATGTGGCTGGATTAGACCCATTCGGTGGCCTCTTACCTCTTGCTGCCTTCTATGAATATGGACCTGATGAAACAGCCTTCTTTCTACAAGGCTTTAGGAAAAAAGCCAACACACTCATCCAGGACAAGCAGAGAAATAGAAAAGGTTTGTGTGTCGAATTACATCATGGAGCAGTGAGGCACAGTCTGGATACATCCTGTGCCTGCTAAGAAACACAGAATGGCATCCTATTTAACACTTTGGCTACTTCTAATAGCTTATCATTCATGATTTTTCAGATAAAAAAATTTGCTCTCAGTGTATAATTTCAATAGCATATCATGCCTGGGACATAGAATCTTAAAAATAATTTCAGGGGAAAATGAATTATATCTAGTCTATCTCCTTGATGAATTTAAGTAACTTTCCTGAAAAATTGGCTGAATGCAACCTTACAAAAATTTCCAAATGGTCTCACTTTTGTCTACCCATTGATGGATCTGCAAATGTCATTTAATTTAAATGGTTAGATGTTTATTTTTAAAAAGTGGTCTTCAAACATGGAGCCGTGGTTCTCAACTGAGGGCAACTCTGCAACTGGCAGTGTGGGGAGACATTTTCAGTTGTCATTCTGGACGGGGGCTACTAGCATGGAGTGTGTAGAGGTCAGGGACCCTGCCAAACACAAACAGCTTGTAATGTACGATACTGTACAGTACACAGGATTCTCCTTTCCCCCAACAAAAATTGCCCTGCCCAAATGCTAAATAGCAAAGTATTTGCATAGGATTTAGCCTGTGTCCTTGGGACTGTTAAGGGTCTGCATAAGAAATATTTTCCTTAATTAAGCTATTTCTCATTAATTATACTTAATAGCCAGATTCTACTTCTGGCAGTTCTAGTGCCAAAGTTCAAATATCTTGGCAGTTTTTTTTTAACTGAAGGTATACAAATAAGTTTTGATTCCATGACTCTAGATGAGAGCAAATTATTAACCTGTAACTACACAGTATAAAAATCCAAGATAATATACATAGTGAGATCATCCTAATGTCATAATGACAGCTTTTTTTACTTTTTTTACTGACTAGTAAAAAACTAATGCCATTCTTTTTGCAACCTTATCCTTCGAAATCTCATACCCTTATGATTTGATAATATGTGTAAAGTTTAAAAAGTAAACTACTTATATCTTTAGTGTATCTATTGCCACACATATTTTCTATTAAGTAAATGGTTAGTAAAAGCTTATTTTGCAGCCAAAATTAAAGGACCTACCATAATCTAATGCAACTCCAGAATCAGAACCCCAAGCTTGGGGAGTCAAGTTTGCTAATTAATGTGTAGTTCTATCCAAGATATACAAATATTTTTCAAGATTAACTTTTTCAATATATTCTGTCCATTTTTGTACTTTTGCCTGCTTCTGGAACAACAAAATAATTCTATTTTAGTTCTCCTAAAAAAGTGACTGTATCACACAAAGTATAAGTGCTCTTTAGTAAGGATCTGGGCTACATTCACCATTCATTATTTTATGACCCTGGAGGCACTGTCTTAGAATTTTGTTTAATGGAAATTGCAGTAAGGACTAAATGAGATTTTGCAGGCAAAAAAAGTGCTTCACCCCCTACCTGGCACAGAATGAGGTTCTCAAGAATGCTGTTACTTTTTCCTCTCTGCTTTTGGTATTTTTGCTCCAACAGAATGCTTGTGATGATTCATGACTCATGGTCATGCCTTAGAACGTACCTTGTTTTGACTGAGCAGCATCTGTGTTTCAAAAGAGAAAATAGATCTCTGATGTTCTTTTTTTAATCTATCGATTTTTATGTTATTGATTTTGAATATTGTGCTCATTAGACACAAACAATTTACTTTTAATTGTCTGGACATGCTTTGGATTAAGCAATGGATTAAGACAGACAGACTTACTTTAAACAATAAATTGGAATCCCACAACTGGAATTAACATTGAAAACAAAGAGTGAATGAAATCCTTTCTTCAACTCTGAAGGTCTTTTCTTCACCATCAATTTGAAGCATAACTGTTTTCCTGCTTTATGTTTGTAAGAATGAACTTTAATACCACCAAGTGCATCGCAACCCATTCAGAATGATTTCTTTGTCTTGTTGACTTCAGAGGTAATAATGGAGATGGAGTTAAATAAGCCACTTAGGAAAATGTCTCCTGTTTTAGATTGTAACATACCACTTTGCTTTCCCTTGAAAGTCAAGCAAAGCCTTATGTGGTAGGGTAAATTGAGAGAAGCCCAGCTAGTGTTAACCTGCTTCATGAAGATCTAATGACATACTCGCTTCTTTGCTGACGACACTTTTGTCAGCAAGAAAGAGCACGGTTGAGAGATACAGGCACTCAGTGTCTGTGTGACAGCAAATGTGAATCTTTTCTAGGTACATAGCAACAGACCTTTAAATAGAATCCAGCAGCTCTTAAATTAAGAACGAGAAGACTTATTTTACTTTTTCTATAGTCCCATTGTTTTGTGATTCAAACATTAACTCATCCTATCTTATATTGAAGCTATAGCCTATAAAAAGCAAAATTTTCCCAGCATCCACAGGGCTTTGGAAGGTTCTAGCCTCATTTCACAAATGAAGCTCAGGCAGTTTACTCAGCTACCTTCTTAGGACTAGAAGCTGTGTCCCCTCCACCCCCCTACCCCCTTTAAAATGAACAGTTTTGAAGTCCTATGTGTGTATTTCAGTTGTGAACAGGCACAATCTCTGAACAAAACTAGGTTGGAAGCAAGCTTGGAGGTTTGTCTAGATTAAATTCGGATCTGCTTTTAGATTCAAAATGACCCCATACGTTCAATTTCAGAATCACCTTCTTTGTTTGCTGTGTTGTGGATTAGAGACCGCCTTCCCTGAGATTTTTGTTTTCCTTTTTGAGTATGCAAGTGACATTTTCCTGTTCATCCGAAGAATGAAGTAAACCCGATTAGATTTGTTCTCCATCTGGGAGCAGGAAATTAACTTTGAAAATGATTTAAATCTCTTGCCTGGGGAGGGACTTTTACTGCCCTGAGTTCAATAGTTCAATTTGACAGAAGCCTTTGCCAGATTTCTAATACATAGTTGTGTTTAAAAAAAGGATGAAAATGAGGCTGCTTTAAATTTCATTAACTGAATTCTTGTATCAGGCCAAATTTGGAGACCTGTCAGATTGAAAAATTTGACCCAACAAACCTTTTAAGTAGACATGTATTATAGTTTCAAAGGAGAAGAAATACAGGCTTTTGTAAACTGAGAGGAAATCCTCAGGTCTGACAGTTATTCCTTGTGGTTTTTTTTTATTATGTTGTAGCCATAAGAACAGACAGTGCAAATCTGAAACTATGAAGACTGGAGTTTATTTTGGTAATCAAACAAAAGAACAAAATTATTCTGACATATTTTTAATGATATACATAATAAGTGTGCTGAAAGGTATCTAGTCAAAGATGGCAAGATGTTCATAGAAATAACCCAATTTTGAGTTTTTATATCCAAACAGATGCCAGTTTGGGAATTTTTTTCTTCTCATTTGTTTATTTGCACATATTCATAATTAACATTGCTGATCGCAGTATTCCCTTATGACTATTTATCACACTCTCACATACACTTTTGTGTTTATATATACATCATTCTCTATAACTGGGTTTTCTTTGCTTGGGACCCTTTGCCCCATGTCCTGGGAGTAGGATTTCTGTTGTTGCCTCCATGCAATTACACTCATAGTGTTTTCCCCTCACACCAAGGCATTCTTGTTCAGTATCTGTCAAGCCGATATAGTTAGTTTAGGCCACAGTAGGTTGTGGCAGCAAATGACCCTCAAGTTTCTATCTTTTTTAGAAAAAAGGCTTTGATTTTTGCTCCTATCATCTATAATTGGGAATTGACGGCAGTCCTACTGAATGCTATTTTCATTCCATGACCCAGGCCGATGGGTCAGTTTCTAATGAGATGTTATCAAATTTATGGCAGAGAAAAAGAGCAGAGGTAGAGTGATAAGATAACTTTTAAATCTTCTGCTTGGAAGATTAAACATCACTTCTAAGATTTAATTGACCATATTAAGTCATGTAGCCAAATGCAATGTCTATGGGGCAGGAAATATAATTCTCCCATAAGGAGTGGCTTGATAGGGAGGGATCTCAGATATCTGAAATAAATGTGACTAAACCACAAATAGAATATTTTTACATGACCTAGTATATACATGTACATATAAGCCAGTGCAAGGAATATAATAGGTGCTCAACAAATATTTGTTGAATTGATAAATGAGTGAATATATTTATTGATAAAACATTAATACATTATGATATACTCTGATGTTTCTATTCCATTGCATTCTTTTATATTGTATTTGATTTCATTTTGTGAATTGTTAATCACGACCCACTAAGTTGATTTCATGATCTACAGTTTAGAAACCCTAATTAGCAAATGTCAGACTAAAAGCAATATTATTCCCAATCCTTACTTTCATTCTTAAACTTGCATAAAAAAATTCTTAATGGCATGAAAGTTTATGGTGAGTTTGAAGAAGGTCAAATAGTCTAAGAAAAACATAGTCAGAAATATGAGAAAGTTATGGCTCATCATGACCAACTAACTTTTTTTTTAAGATTTTATTATTTATTTGAGAGAGAGAAAAAGAGCACAGAGAGAGAGGGAGAAGGAGAAGCAGAGTCCCCACTGAGCAGAAAGCCCGAGGTGGGGCTCAGTCCCAGAATCCTGAGATTGTGACCCAACCTGAAGGCAGACACTTAAACAACTGAGCCACCCAGGAGCCCTGACCAACTATTTTTTGTCTACTAGATACATCAGGTCTGCAATTCTACCTTTTTAAAAAAGCTAGTGAAAAGAAAGCAGGAAAGTAGTGGAAATCAGAGTTTTATTTCATCTTTTTTTTTTTTTAAAGATTTTATTTATTTATTCGACAGACAGAGATCACAAGTAGGCAGAGAGGCATGCAGAGAGAGAGGAGGAAGCAGGCTCCCTGCTGAGCAGAGAGCCCGACGCGGGGCTCGAACCCAGGACCCTGGGATCATGACCTGAGCTGAAGGCAGAGGCTTTAACCCACCGAGCCACCCAGGCACCCCCAGAGTTTTATTTCATAAACAGATCAGATTAAAGGTTAACAAATTCCCTATCTCACATGTTTATTAGATGAACTTCCTATGCCTCCCAAGTATACTAGACTGATTTTTCCTCTTTTTCAAATTTTTCCCATTTGTGATTTGCCAGGTACCAATCCTATAGCTGTAAAACAAACTGGCCTCAATTTCTTTATCTATATAAATAAATTCATAATACTCACCCTCTGTGTCCATTAGGAAATATATTTTGCAGCAGGTAACCAAAAAAAGGTATAATGTTTTCATCACCTAAGAACTAATAGGATAAGCCAGAGCAGATAGAGTGGCCCAAGAATATTGAGGCCAAGATCCCTGTGTCCCTGTGGTATTTCCTCATGCTTGCAAGATAATTGGTAGACTTCAGTTAAAGCATCCATAACATAAGGCAGGAGGGATGAGAGACAATGAAAAAGAGATAAGCCTACATCAGTAGTAGCCCACACTTTTCCAGAGATTCCCCAGCAGAGTTTGAATCACATTTCAGTGGCCATAGATCATATTCATATCATGTGGCCAGTTCTAGCTGCAAAGGAGGCTGGGAAATAAACTGTGCTATTGTTACCTTGAAGAAAATCAGAGTTTCAGATAATGAAGAAGGGGAGAATAATAGTTGCCGGCCACATCCTCTTACATCTCAGGGTTGTTGAGGAAATCAAATGAGGATATAGGTGTGTAAGGACTTAAGAACTATCAAATAATCATGAGCAAGTAAAACAGAATTTCGAAAAAAGTAAGAAACATACAAAATTAAACTTATCTAACTAGCTGTTCCTGACTTAAAAATTCTTAGAAATTCCGTCAGGCTGGAGGAGATTATGCTGGGTGAAATAAGTCAAGCAGAGAGTCAATTATCATATGGTTTCACTTACTTATGGAGCATAAGGAATAACACGGAGGACACCGAGAGAAGGAAAGAAAAGGGTGTTGGGGGAAACTGGAGGAGGAGATGAGCCATGAGAGACTGTGGACTCTGAGAAACAAACTGAGAGTTTTGGAAGGGAGGAGGGTGGGGTGTTGGGTGAGCCTGGTGGTGGGTATTAAGGAGGGTATGTATTGCATGGAGCACTGAGTATGGTGCATAAACAATGAATGTTGGAACACTGAAAAAATATATAAAAATATAAAATTAAAAAATAAGAAATTCCATCAGGCAACACACACACACACAGCCATTCATACACTTACATGCTGCTGCATCAATGTATATATAAATGTTTAATCATCTGTGTGTATATGCCTACATATATTATTTATAGATCATTCATACTAGTTTCTAATGAAGTTTCACACATATGTAAATGCACCTATAAATAATAATATATACACAATAAAACAACTGAAAAATCAAAGATACTATTTTTCCATTTAATTTTATGCACTGAGGATTCAAAATCTTCCACAATGTGATACTGTGAATTTATTTCAGAACGTCCCACCAAAATGCTTATCATTTATGTGGCAATTTTGTCTTTTTCAAGGAGAATTTCTTTTTTTTTTTTTTTTTAAGATTTTGTTTATTTATTTGACAGGCAGAGATTACAAGTAGGCAGAGAGGCAGGCAGAGAGAGAGTGGGGGAAGCAGGCTCCCTGCTGAGCAGAGAGCCTGATGCGGGGCTGGATCCCAGGACCTGGGATCATGACCTGAGCCTAAGGCAGAGGCTTTAACCCACTGAGCCACCCAGGCACCCCTTTCAAGGAGAATTTCTAACTGAAAACTTGGAATATACAGATTAACAAGTGGGGACAGACATATACACATTTACCACGAAATTCATAGGCAATTTATAAAACTCAAAGAGTTCTGAAAATTTGAGCATTGGCTCTCTTGGACAGAGAAACAACACTGAAGGAAGGTATGATAGCTCTCAGGTATATAAAGGTGTGTTATACAGTTAAATAGCAATTATTCTATTAGTTGATAAGGACAGAACATGGTATAATGGGTTGAAGCTGTAGCAAGGAGTGTTCTTTGAATAATAGGGGAAAAGGCAATGAAAGCTTCCAGAAAGGAATCTTATTACACCCACTGAAGATATTTAAGGAAGAACTTTATTGATATTTTGGAGTCTTTCTGACATAGCAGAAGGGCTAGTATATTTATATCCCATTTGTACTTCTGGACATTTGATTTAAGTTTCTTCATTATTGTTGTTTACTAGATCAGTTGGCTGAAAACTTCATATTATTACACTATAATTATAGCAAGATAGTATGTGTGAAGACCTTTCATAAAACTACCAGATACTGATACAAAAGTATAAACAAATACAGTGTAATATTATTATGATCGTACTATAACACAAAACCCTGGACCGAGGTAGTACTGTAAAGTAGTCATTTTCTAAGTGTAGCTGTGGATTCCTGGTGATCCCCAGACTGTTTCAGTGGTGGTTAAAAGGTTTTCACAATAATATGAAGCTTTGTGCAGTGGCAGTATCGTAGCCAATGAGGTTTATCCAAGATGCGATTATTGCTAATTGAAGATGAATTTGCAATTTTTTACTATGTTGACATTTGTACTGATGGTGCAAACCAAGAGTGGAGAAAACTGCTGGCACTTGAGCATAAATCAAGGCAGTGGCACCAAACTGTAGTATTTTGTATTTTCTATCACCATGCACTTGCAGTTAAAGGATGCACATGTGCATGCACACGCACACACACACACACCTGTTTTACTTAGGGATATCCCTAAGTAAAGCAGTGGATATTATTAACTTTATTAAATACTGACCCTTGAGTTACATGTCTTTTTAATATTCTGTATGATAAAACTGGGGGGGGGGCGGTTCTGATAGCACTTTCTTTGCACACCCAGGTTCCTGGTCTGTCTTGAGGAAAGCACACTGTGCTGTGAGCTGAACTAGCTTCATTTTTAACTGAACTCCTTCCTTTCCCAAAAGAAAAATGACAAACTATGGTATTGAGAGTTGGGGCAGACATTTTCTCAAAAATAAAGTGAGTCTATCACTTCAGGAAAATAAGTAGGTTTGTTAATGAATGTATTTGAACTTTAAAATGAAAATTAGAATTTTTAAAAACTTGCATTTGCCACCATTAATTTGACTACTTTTCAGTTTTTACTGACTTTTCTGATGAGATAAGGAGTGGTATTAGTGCATGTGATTTTTTTTTTTGATATTGCATAATGAAAAGGCAGTATTTGGAAGCTCTGCATAACTCAGTGAAACAATATTTTCCAACTGACCAAAGTAATTGGTAAAAGATCCATTTAACCTATAAGACACAATGGATTTTTAATGTAACAGTACAAAAAGATCATTGTAAGAAACATGGTTTCTTAAAAGTTAGTGGCCAAGCTGGATCTGAGACTATCACTTGTCCTGTTTTGGTGAAGGGTCAAAGAAGAGTATCCACAATCATCAAAAAAGGTTACTAAAATACTTCTCTTTCTTCCAACCACTTATCAGTGTATGGCCAGACTTCTCTCATATAGCTCAACCAAAACAATATATAGCAATATAATGAATGCAGAAACAAATAGGAGGATCCAGCTATCTCTATTAAGGCAGTCATTAAATTTATAAAAATAAAACTCTTCTTATTATATTTGTTTTGGAAAACATAGTAATTGTTCATAAATAATATGTTTTAATGTGAAACTGTCATGGGTTTATTACTGTTATTTGTAAGTAGCTTAATATATAAAAAGTTATAAATATCTGTATTTTATTTATTTTTAAAAGACTTTATTTGGGAGTGAAAGAGCACAGCAGGGGGAGGGGTAAGGGGAAGACAGAGGGAGAGGGAGTGGGGAGAAGCAGGCTCCCCAATGAACAGGAAACCCATGTGGGGACTTGGTCCTAGAACTCTGGGATCATGACCTGAGCTGAAGGCAGGCACTTAATGGACTGAGCCACCCAGGTAGCCCCACTAATTTCAAATATAGTATAAATCAGTTGATGTAATCACATTAATTTATAAGACTACCAAGGGGTTCCAAGACCAAATGTTTATGAACCACTATTACAAAGAAACCATTAAAACACATGGTTTAACTTTATACCGTTATTTATTTATTTATTTATTTATTTATTTATTTATTAAAGATTTTATTTATTTATTTGACAGGCAGAGATCACAAGTAGGCTGAGAAGCAGGCAGAGAGAGAGGAGGAGCAGGCTCCCTGCTGAGCAGAGAGCCCGACTGCGGGGCTAGATCCCAGGACCCTGAGATCATGACCTGAGCCGAAGGCAGAGACTTAACCCACTGAGCCAACCAGGCGCCCCTATACCGTTATTTAATACATTTTAGACTTTGATCTATTTGTCGCTTTTGTGTTCTTCCTGACATCACAAACTTTGGTTTCATTCTTTTGTTCTCCACTATTTATTTTCACCATTCAGGTAAGAAGACTGACTCCTTTAGCCCCCTGTGCTTCTTAAATCATGATGATCCCCAAGGACTTTGCATTTCTCACTGTGTTTCACATTAGGTTTATAGTTCTTTTCTTACAGAATTGTGTGGTGAGCCAGAAGCCACGTGCCATGGTGTGCTTGTAAACCCACCCTGAGGGGGAAAAAAAGCCCTGATGTGAAGCGCTTGCTGATGCCTTTAAGCCAGCAAGCTAACATCACTCCCCATGGAGCAAGAGTTGGGAAGAGATGTGAACAGCGAGTGGCTCTCCTGAGTGGCAGGAACTGGCTGCAGCCTAGCCTCGGCCCACGGCATTACTAGTAGCAAGTGTTTCTATCTTTCATCTTTTAGAAGAGATAATTCCACATCTTTCTATTTTCATTTAGAACATATCTGTTCTGACATCTCTGTCAAAAATAGAGTCTTTGGTTTTTTTTTTTGTTTTTTTTTTTTAACGTCTCTCTGTGGAGCGGTCAGCCATTTAGGCCCGCAGTTGTGGTGTGAAGACACCTGGCATTACACAAAGCTGTAAAAGGTGGCAAATGTTCTCTGCTCTGAAGAGCCAAACACACACAATGTACTTTGAATTTTAAACGTGGCTGTTATCTACGTAACTTTATCTGTGAGAACTTTAAGGACGAATAGTCTGCCTTGCTACTCAAAGCGCAGTTCTTGGACTTCAACTTCCACATCCCCTGGGAGCTTGTTGGAAATGGAGAACGTGGGGTGCTTGGGTGGCTCAGTTGTTAAGCATCTGCCTGTGGCTCAGGTCATGATCCCGGGTCTTGGGATCCAGCCCCGTATTGGGCTCTCTGCTCCGCCAGGAGCGTGCTTCTCCCTCTCTCTCTGCAGCTCGCCCTGCTTGTGCTCTCTCTCTGTCAAATAAATAAATAAAATCTTTCAAAAAATGCAGAATCTCAGGCCTTACCCCCATTCCCCAGCTTCATCCAAATCTGCATTTTAACAAGATCCCCAGGTGGTTCTCAGGGACATAAGGTTTCTGAGGGCTGCTTTAAGGTAATTTGAACCCTAGAGATCTCCCCTTGCCTCCTTATATTGGTAAATGGTTACTACAAAAATACAAATCTCATAAAATGTGTTATGTTTCAGAATATTAACCAAGATATTTCATCCACCTCATTTCTTAGTTTATCCTTAATGTTATTTTTCCCCAGTTAGTTGAAGTTAAGTCTATGTATGTGTCTATGTCTTTTCATAATCTATTTTCTTTAAAACATAGGATTTCTATTCTCTTTGGAGCATCAGAATCATCACTTCAGTTTCTATTAGATTTTTGTCTCCTTCAAAATATTGATGTATAAATTCTTTGCTTTGTGGCATGATCAGTCAGAGTTAGTACATATTTTTTCCTTCTCTCTTGATATGGAGATTCACTGTTATGTGTTACTCAATTAGTAAGGTGTTAAAGTTCTGTGCCTCTGAATTCTATGAATCATCCCCAATCCCTTGGCTATAAAAGTGAACATAATTTACTACCAAATAGTTCAAGAGCTTGACAGAGAAATGGACATTTTTTTGGGAAGAAGAATACATATAAAACTGACATATTTATAGGAGTTTAAGCAAGTCTCTCTAAGGCAACTGATCCCACTCTGGCTATGCTTTAGAATTATACAGAAAGCTTTTAGGAAACCTAGGACTGGGTTCCCTCCCCAGAGACTCTGGTTTAATTTGATCCAGTGTGGTTTTCATGTGTCAGTATTTTTTTAAAAACTCTCCACATAGTGCAAACCAGGGATTGAGAGTCACTGCTCTACAGAGTGCCAAAGCCAAGAATAAATAGGCCTTGGCCAGGCACCCTGCTGACAGCATTCTCTTTCCTTAAGGGGCCTACTTATCCCATGCACTAATGTGGTGATTAAATTTGTCAGCTAGGTCCATCACATTTAATTACATATCTTTAGGAATTATTGAAATGCTTATTTTTAACTTAGCTTTATGAATACAGCAAAAAAAACTGAACAAAGATCGGGAGGTTACACTATCATATAAAGTTTAATAAAAATAGCTAACATAAAGTGAAATCTGTATGCATCAAACAAAAAAGAATGTAAGGATGAATATATATGGTAATACCTCAAACCTGTTCTCCAAGTAAAAGCAGAATATAAATACATAATTTCAGGTGAGCCTAAAGACATAAGCACAAACTAGCCTAGTACAATAATCTACAGTGATTTGAAATTTTATTTTTTCTTAAAGTTTTATGTCAGTTTTGCATTATATCTCATAAATATATTTCATCATGTATATCAATATATTGATATATATTTCATCAAATATACTGATCAAATATGAAATATACATTTCTAGTTATTAATATGTAATTCAAAAGATAATAGATATTTTAATATTAGTATATTTAAAATTTCACAAGAAAACTTCCATTAGAAAACTTTCCATCATCACCTTCCTCAAGGAAAGTCAGAGGGATAATAGATTAAACGTTCTGGTTCAATATACTATGTCATTATGTGTTTGGTAGAGTACAAACTTCTAGACACAGTGTATTAATCAGTTTGGGCTGTCATAATAAAATGCCACAGACTGGATGACTTAAATAACAGAAATCTATAATCTCACAGTTCTGGAGGCTGAAAGTCTGAGCTCAGGGTGGCAGCCTGGTCGGTTTCTGGTCAGTTTCCTACTTGGGTTGCTGAAGGCTGCTGCCTTCTCTCTGTGCGCCCATGTGGCATTTCCTTGGTGAGTGTGTGCAGGAAAGAGTGAGCTCTCTGGTGTCTCTCTTATAAGGTCACTAATCCTATTAGATTAGAGCTCCACCTTAGACCTTATTTGATCATAATTACTTTTTTTAGAATCCGGGTCTCCAAATATGGCCACACGGGAGTTAGTAGTTCAACACATAAATTTGAGTACGACGCCTCCAGTCCATAACAGAGAGGTTCTTGATTCAGCACATACCATTTTTTTTCTCATACAATGTTTGTAATATGCTAGAAATATTGTTTTTGAGTATGGTTTGATGTATATGTATGAAAATGAGCAATAAATTTATACTGAGCAGAAGGGAGACATGGGGATGGGGGGAGGGAGAGAGAGAGAGGCATTAACTAAAAATGATACATATGACCTATGAGTTGACATAATCCCCTGTATTCCCTGCCCTCTCACCTTTCCCATTGACATGATATACTATGTCGAAAACCCATGTTGAAGCAGAGGCTCTGTAATATCAAGAATGAGGTTTAGGAAGCTCCTTCAAGAAAACTGACAAGAGTAAACCCACCCTGGAAAAAGATAAAGCAGCTGGGAATGATGGTCTAGCTCCTGGCTATCACTTTATAAGCTTGACTTATGTTCCTGCTGAAGAGCTAAAAACATTGAGCCAGCCATTGAACAGCTTTCACCTCAGATTTCTATGAGAAACTCATTACTTAGCTTCTTATCTAATGGAGTGTCTAGGAAATCTTCTGGGGTGTCAATCATGCAACCATGCCTGGAGAATCAGGAGTCAGAAGAATATTTCAAGACCTTCACCCTATCATTTTCCCCCAAATAAACACTGGGGAGACAAATAAGCATTTTAAACAAGAGACTGTCTTGCTTAAAGTTTTTTTCTTTTTTAAGATTTATTTATTTATTTGACAGAGATCACAAGTAGGCAGAGAGGCAGACAGAGAGAGAGGGGGAAGCAGGCTCCCTGCTGAGCAGAGAGCCTGATGCGGTGCTGGATCCCAGGACCCTGAGATCATGACCTGAGCTGAAGGCAGAGGCTTAACCCACTGAGCCACCCAGGCACCCCTTAAAGGTGCTTCATTACTATTTTCACATCGAGGCAAAGTGCTTTTTACTTGAAAAACGGTAAGTGATTAATAAAATTGGTAAATGATTAATGAAAGATTTTAAAATTCCAAAGCAATCCAACTTCTACTTCGGAGATTTACATGAGAATGATGAGCATTCTATGGAACTCTGAGTTAAGGTGCTAATTATAGGCACTATTGAAGTTACTGGTTGATTTAGTTAAAATGATGGTGTTGATTCAGGCTACCAGTCTGCAATTTTGCCTCCCAGAGATTTGGTCCTTGCTGTATGCACATCTGCATGTTGCCTCATCCCCTGTCCCCAGCCCCTTAAATACCAAGCAACATGGGTAAAAACTCACTTCTCTGGCCAATAAAATACTCCCAATTATTTCATGGTCCAACAATTTACATAATGTCTTCACAGATATAATCATTATAAATCAAACAGAATGGCCAAATTCACCACGTTTTAGCCAACTATAAAGAAATCTTGAGATTGTTGACCTCATCCAATATAAAATTCCCATAATATCATCTGATGTGGTTTATTCAGATAATTTTTCTTACACATGTGTAGAGTCAAAAAATGAAAAATTAAAATTTTTTTCCCTCAAATTTTCCAGTCAAATCTCCAGCTTGGGAGGATGTGTCAGGTTTATCCTGACTTCAAGCAAGATCAGGGACTACTTTAGACTGAGAAGCAAAAACAGGGAGAGAACTCAAACCCACCTCCTTTGGGTTTTGGTAGATCAGACAGGTACTTTTCACTAATAAAAGTGTTTTTCTTTCTCTACTGCCTTTGTGGAGAGGATTTCTGGATTGGAAGAAGGTTTTGCTTTTAATTATGTCTCTGCAACACTGGTTCTCCAGAAAGCTTACTCCTGTGCGAGTTGATCAACTAGTGACCAGTTGATGGCACTGGTCACTTTCTTGTCAATAATAGCTATTCTTAGGTTCTGTGTGGAATTGCTCAAAAGACAGTCTTAAAAAAGTTACCACTTTCTCAGCTGCATTTTATTGTTCTTGTCACACTGACTTTGTTGTTAAAAGGCTGGTGCAGGGGCGCCTGGGTAGCCCAGTCCCTTGAGCCTCTGCCTTTGGCTCAGGTCATGGTCCCAGGGTCTTGGGATTTAGCCTGCATCAGGCTCCCTGCTCAGTGGAGACAGTCTACTTCTCCCTCTCCCTCTGCTATTCCCCCTACTTGTTCTCTCTCTCTCTCTCTATCCCTCTCTCCCTCTATCTCTGTCAGATAAATAAATAAAATCTTAAAAAAAAAAAAAGCTGGTGCAAATACTTTCAGTGGGAATTTGTTTTGCAAATGCCATCTAAGAAATCCCATCTTCCCTATGTTCCTCAACTAGAAGGTATTTTTTAAATCTCCTTAATTTTAGGTAGAAAAAGACTTCTAAAGTTCTCCAATTTCAATTTTAAGGGGTAAATGTTAATTGCTAATCTTGGATTGAATTTGAACTAAGATCGCTGACCTTTATTCTATTAATATTAACACTGATAGAATCAATTTAACTTACTAACAAACGGAAGGAAGGAACAGGCATTTCAAGTAAGAGTCATGGTCAATAAGAATATGGCTATAGGAATCAAGGATAATCTAAGCTACAGCCCTTTTTACCTCCAAAATAGGCGTCCTTCTAAACAGACTTGCAGTTGTACTTTTCAGACAAAATAGGTATAGAAAAAAATGTCTATTAAAACAGATTCTAAAGCTATTATTACTGAGGCTCAGTCATAGAAAATACTTTGCAGAGTACCTGTTAGAGCCTAAGAGGGACTGGGATAGTTAACTTGAACTAAAGGAGCTCAGTGTAGCACGTGAAACCGCATTTTGAAGGTCATTTGCACATAAATGAAGAGATTGCTTCTCCACTACTGCCTGTTAAACTTTGAAACTTGCAGCAGTAGAGGAATGGCAGTCTGATTATGCCCTTGGACAGTCCGTTAGAGCCTGCAGACCATTTTATTTTCCACGTGGTGTTCATTAAAGTCAGGTCAAGTAAAAAGATTTTCTCTACCTCTGTGATTACTGCTATGAAATCATCAGCTTGGAGAAAACAAGTAGTTGTTTGTGTTAAATACCTTGGCCAAGCACAAAACAAATCTTTGTCAAAACCCTAAAAAGCGCTCATCAGCACTTTCACATGCCTAACTTTAATAAACATGACAATTCATTTGAATTCAGTTTAATGGGCATTTTATTAAGTATGTACCATGTTTTGCCGAGTGCTCTGAAAACTATAAAGAAAGTATCAGACAGAGTTCCTGTCCTTAAAAAGAGTGTGGTATTCAAACAGAACTGGAATGAACTGAGCAGAAGTCCAGAAATAATTTTCCAACCTTTCTTGGTATACAAAGTAGTGATTTACATTATCTCCTCTGGGTGGTACCATCTTTAAATGGCTTACATTTGCATAATGGCTTCTCTTTTGTTCCTTCTGTTGTCCCAAGTAATTGCTTGCCTATAGCATTTTATGGCTCTCTAATGAGTACCTCCCTCCTTTATGAAAAATATAAATGATCTGGTTTCTCCCAAAGCATAAAGCTGACATGGATACCTGAAAGTTGAGGATGGTATCACACCTCTGGGATACATGGGAGAGGAAAAGTGCAAGACAAGAGCAAGAAACGTCCACCTGTATGATGGGCCAGCTGGGAAACCGGGGCTCCAAAATGGCGGATCTTCCCGCCAACCCTCTCCAAGATGGTGGACTTTCCCGCCACCCTCACTGCGGCCTCCACGTCACCATCAGGAGACTGAAACTCTCCACCCAGGAGCTTCCAAATTGAGAAATGCCCATCACGGACCACCCTCGCCCCAATCCCTCCGATCACCACATACCCAATGGGCGCAAGGCTATGCCCTACCTCAACCCGATAAAAGACCCCCACCAACTCCCTCCCAGTGCGACTTCCCCGACTCACTATCCCCCCTTCTCTCTCTTCCTGTGAGTCCAGGGACCTCGCCCGAGGGTGCTTGCAATAAAGTTCATCTTTCAGATCCATTTGCCTCGTAGCCTCTTTTCTTACCATCGCCTGCGGGAGCAACTTTACACTGTATGTCTTTTGTTCTGTTTATTATGGAAAAAGGAGGCTGTGGAGATGGAGATAAACCCAACAAGTCGAGGAGATGATCTATATAATGTGTTAATATTGAATAGGGGCTCTTTCAATGAACATGTCATTTTTCCTTTTTAAGTCAGGCTTATTTCTGGTGGATACCAGGTAGTCAAAACATATCCTGATTCTTTTTTTTTTTTTTTTTAAAGATTTTATTTATTTATCTGACAGAGAAGAGAGACGTCCAGAGAGGGAACACAAGCAGGGTGAATGGGAGAGGGAGCAGCAGGGAGCCTGATGTGGGGCTCCATCCCAGGACTCTGGGATCATGACCTGAGCTGAAGGCATACACCTAACGACTGAGCCACCCAGGCACCCCAATATTCTCATTCTTTGAGCCAAACAAACTAGGTCTTTGGTAAGTTACTTAGAGATCTAAGGAGCCACACCTGTGTTGGGGGGAGGGAATTCACTTATTTAGAGACTTCATTAAAAATGTGCTTAAGTTAGAATAATGGCAAATGTAAAAGAAAAATTGCACCTGATCAGTTAAATAAGAAAGGAAGACTTTATTCTATTCAAGACTATGGCAAAAGAGGAGAGAAACTGAACTCAATTCCTCTGAAACAAAAGAAGGGAAGATTTTTTTTTTTAAATTTATTTGACAGGCAGAGATCACGAGTAGGCAGAGAGAGAGGAGAAAGCAGGCTCTCCACGGAGCAGAGAGCCCAATGTGGGGCTTGATCCCAGGCCCCCAGGATGATGACCTGAGCCGAAGGCAGAGGCTCTAACCCACTGAGCCAACCGGGTGCCCCAAGCTAGGAAGATTTTAAAATGAGGATAAGGTTTGTGGATGTGATTAGCCCCATCTGTGTTTGCTAATTGTTGCTTATTGAGGTTAATCTCCTCCCTTTCCACAGAGACCCTGAGACAGCAGCACTATCTCCTTCCCAGATTACATTTCAAAAAAAGGACTCCCAGGTTCTGGAGAAAGACAATTCTAGGTTGTAGAAGATTTACATCTCAAAGGGGGCAGAGAAGAATTAGAATTGCAAGTTTTCTAAAATAAATGCTGTAAGAAAAGGGAGGTCAGGGAATTATAGTGAGGAAGAAGCCCCACTAAGTTTCAGTCAAGCTCAGGGGAATGGCCAGGCTCCTTTGGTTACAAAGGTAAATGGGTCTGAGACGAATGGCTAAGATTTTTCCTCTCTTTCTTTCCCTCCCTTCCTCTTATACTTTTTCTCTCCTTCCCTCACTCTTTCTTCTCTCTTCTGTCTCACTCATCATACACATACTCTCTCTCTCTTCCTTCTTTTCAGTCTGTGAAGCCACAGTAATGTACATCAGCCTTTATTTTTGAGCCTGATCTGATAGTGGACATTTAGACCAAGAACAAGTTATAATAATTAATCATGGATTTAGCAATAGTCAAGAGTGTGATAAACTATAGCAATATTCAGTTCACGTGTGATGAGATGTATTTATCACAATACAAAATATTTTTGAACGTATCATTTATGAGATACTTGAAGTGTTTTACATACAATCACCATTAACTGAATAGTTTTTAAATGCCCTAAACTAATTTTTGTTATCTTATAATAGTAATGATTTGGGATAGAATGTGCAAAATGATTTTTATTTTGGTAATACAGTTTGCGAAAGCTAATGATATGAAAATAGGCCTATTTTCCTAAACGTTATATAGAATATTTGACATTTTCTTTGTTAGTGTTAATATAGGAGACTAAAATATTTTTAAAGCATGAAAATGTGATTGAGATTACAAAAGAAGATTTAATATTAAAGTAATACTTCTATAAATTAAATTCCAAAAATATTCATTATATACCCCGACTCCAATGCATTTTATTGTTTGATGTGCTCATTCCAATCCAGGTTCACATTCTGAAAGAAGATGGCTTTTCCCTTTCAGAATAATTTCTGCTTCTGGTGATCATGATAATCAGAAAATGTGATAATCCATAATCAGCCAAGACCTGGATGATTATTAACCCACTCTAGTTTTCCAGAGTTGCCAAAGATAAGCTGATTGCCTATAGTTGTCTTTGGTTCTTAGGGGGCCAGCACTGTGTTACCTACTGCCTATTTAGTAATGTTTTAATCAGAAGGAATCCAAACAAAAAGTTGCTATGGTCAAAATACCATTGTCAAAAGCTGAGAAAAATAAGAAAGAATAAATCAACAATTGCAGAAGGAAAAAAAAAAAAGGCCAAGGTTCTGGAGTGAGTAGAACTGCTGGTGTAATGAACACTATGTTTGCAGGCCAGAATTCACTTCTATAATCTGTTAGCTGATAGAATGTGGCATGGCCTGTCCTCTGGATCTCAACCAATCCCTTCTTAAAATGGTCAGTGTCTTGGCCAATATGAATAATGTCATATACTTCTTTTTTAAAAAATCACATCAGGGTAGGCTCTGGTACTTTCACGTCCCGATTTTGCCTTTCGGTTGGATATTAGGGAGACAATATAATATGGCGTATATGACACAGGCTTTGGAGTCAGCCTTCCAAAGTCTGAATTTTTAGCCCTACTCCTACTCACTACCTTCATGACCTGGGCGAGTTACTTAACCTCAGTTTCCTGATCTCTCAAGATGGAGGTAAGGGTACCCAGAGGACAGAGTATGTATGAAAACTAAATGAAACAATAACTGTGTTAAGAGGATGTCATTTTGGAAATCTCATCTTAGACACCAAGAGAGAAAAGAGATGCTAAAGTAATTTTGTAAGATAGAATGTTCTGTACAAATTTCGAAGTAGGTGAGATGATGACATCACTGAAGAGAGTCAGATATTGAAGATTAGGATATATATGAACAGAATTTTCTTCAAGAGAACAGCTGCCATCCTTTATTTGCCTTCCAGCACCATGTCAAGAGTGTATAAGTATGGATGCTTCCACAGTTCTCTCAGGTCAGGGCTTCAATCATAACATTCAGAGAGCTTCATATATGTGCTCTGATTTGGGGCATAGGAGCAGACTGGTATCTTATTCCTACCCTAGAAATCTGGAGAAGGGTCTCAGAGTGGAGTCAAATTGAACTCCTTGGCTTTGCATTACTGACCCTTGTTCTAGAAAAAAATACATGAATGTTTCCTGTGGACCAGATGTGGAGTAGATGTGTGTTGAGAGATGTGTCCAAAGGGGACCCTTGGAGGACCATCAGGCCTCAACATGGTTGAGAAGCTGAATATGGACCACAGGATTTCTAGGAGCTAATTAGACAGGAAATGATGTTAGGGAGTCCATTTTCCTGGAGGGAGCAGCTGCTAGCAGGTCTATGAGACAAGGGTCAGACAGGGTGGTCCGGTAGGCACAGAGAACAGGATGTCATTTTATGAGACCTCTGTTCATATAAGAATTTTCCTGCCCTCCTTACCATTCTGTGCTATTTCCCTCCCCTATTAAGTTGGGAAATTTGATTATTACATGGAAGGCAGAATTTTAAAACTTACTAAACTGAGAATAGGTTTATGACATAAAGAGATAGCAGGGCTTTATATTGACAGTGACAGGAAACTCCTAGGGTTTACTCAAGTTTTCTTCCAGAGGACAGGAAGAAATTCCCCAATTGAGTACATTTTATTGGAGAGAGGAAACAAAAAATAGAGCTGCATTCTGATTGTCTCCCAGGAGTCAAGCTTGTTCAATACACATAGTACAAATGTAAAGCAGTTAGAAATGTGACTGACCCATAAGAAGCATTCAATTAATGTGAAGGTCTGTGCTTGTTAGTTTATTTTGTTTTATGTTATTTTAATGATTCTACTTTCAGATTTCTACCTGGACCCCTAACACTCGCCTGTCTGGGAATTTGTTTCAACTTTTGCATGCAAGGGCATAAAAACTCCTTTGACAATTTCAAGTATTGCCCCCATTTTTAAAGATCTTTATATTTGGTTTCCAGACTTCTTTGCCTTGTCTTTTGGGTTTTTTTTGGTAAGTATCTTGGTCATTGATTATTTATTTGAAGTTCTGAAGTCTCACTCTGCCTAATTCTCTTGTATCATCATGGTTTCTGCCTGCCAAACTAATTTCTAATTCATGGTAGACTTTACTATCAAGTCTTGTGGTATTTCTGAGCTTTTTGTTGATTTACTCTCCTCTTTCATCAACTCCAGCATGTGTGGGGGTTCTCACCTCTGAGCTAGATCCCACTGTAGTGGCCTTTCTTGTGCTCCCACAGTGTTGCAGCTGCTCGTGGCTGCAGCCCTTACGGGCAGGCACTTGAATCTTACAGTAGTGTGAAATTCGTCCTCCCTTCAGAACTGTTCACTTATTTAGTTAAATTTCATCTTCTGAGGCCCCTTTCCTGTTATAGTAACCCAGTCCTGGCACGGGTGAATAAAAAAGTATTGGGGTATACTTTTCTATACGTGAACATCTATATTGTTCTACGCTGTGTTGTGCTTATCTTTCCACAAATACAACCCCGAAACCAGGAAATAGAGGAAAATCCCTTGTGTTAATAGAAATTCGGCTATAACTTACTTTTTTTTTCCATCATGGAGAATTTAATGTGCCAACAGGGAGGGAGAAGGGTACAAGATTTGGAGGCACAAAGCATATAAATTGTGGTCTTGACTTTCAATGGAAACATGGAGTATAATAAAACTCTTCTTCCATCAGAAAGAAGAGAAGATGGATGTTCCTTCCCCTTGTGTGAATTGCTATACAGTGATTGCACTGGAAACAGAATTTAGAGCACACACACTGATAATCAAAGTGTACGTGTCTCTTGCTCAAAGAAACTGCTGTAATAAAACGAAATGGAGAAAGCACAGAACTAAGGCTATGATAGAGGATGATGTAATTATTGCTGACTTGAGTCCTGCATATTAATAATGGGACTGGTAGTGATCCCTTTGGGTCAGTTGGTTCCTGAGCCTGTTTATTTTATTCATGCTGACAGGAGCACTGCTGACAAACTACATGTGGATCATCAAATATTTACTCATTATTGAATTGATATAACACCTCTCTTCCTAAGAGCTTACTGTGCTCCACATGAAACTTTTAAATTGTACAACTAACTTTCAGATAAATACCTATGTATGGAAACAGTGAAGCACAATATGGAGCCTGGGGGAAAAGAGATGAGTAGTGGAAATCCAGGGCTAGTCCTTGATTATCTGTGACCTTGACCCAGCTGTGTTCTGAAAGAAATAATAAAAGGCATGTTTAGTCCAAATGTACAACCTAATTGGGTGAACAGGACCACTGCCCAAAATTCTGCTTAAATTACTCAAGGAATAGGTCTAGGCAGTTAGAAGGGAATCTTTCTTCCTTATTCCTCTCTCTTTCCCTTCCTCCTCCCAGTGTAGTCCCAAAGCAGGCTTTGGGAGCCACCTCTCAATTGTTTCTTCATTGGTTCCTCTTAACAGCTCAGATTTAAAGCTAGTGCCCAAATCTCCAGGCCCGATACATGCTTTCTTCATTCTCATAAAATTAGCATTTTGTATAGAGCGAGTGGAGAAAATAGAGCTTGGGTAAAAGCTGTTGTAACTCTCCTTAAACTCCATAAACAAGCTAGTGCAGCCTTCACCCCCTAACAGCATGGGGAGACAGGCATACAAAATGTTATTTACTCATTTATTTCTGTGTCCCAAGGAAATGGATGTTGTTCTCTGACTGATTTCTGTTCACTGGTGGCTCTTGGAGCCTCATCTTATAGAAAGCGGTGGTCCGAGTCTAGATGGGTTCAGGCAGCTTCCAGGCTAATGGAGGAGGATAGCATAAAATATAGTGATGATAGGGACACATGTAGCAATATAAAAGAATCATCTCAACATAGGGACTTTACGGAAACCTTCTTAGTTCCTAGTATAGTGCCTGGAATGTAATAGGTGTTTAATAAGTATTTGTAGAATGACGGAATGAACACATAGCATATTATATTATACATATATATTATACATACACAAACACTAATTTCTTTTTGATTGTTTCTTCCATATGAGACTCAGTTCTACAAATGCTTTACATAGAACTTCTTATTTTATATAATAACCTGAACATTATGGAAAGAAAATCCAGGACCCCATCTGGTTCTGATATCTGCCTTCACCAGTTTTATGCTGAACATACTGGCTAGGTAGATTGCACCAGCATATTTTCCAGCACATCTTTTCTTTAACTGCATTTTGTCAAGATAGCTGTTGCAACAAAATAAGGATGTTTTGCCCTTAGCCTATAGATGTTAAATGGGATTTCTCCAATTCTAAGCCACCTAAATATGCAATTTGGTCTTCAGAGGATCTAGGGGACGTGTGAACATTTGGTATTAGTGCTTCCATATCCTTTTTAAATTCAGATTTCTTTACATTCTTTACATTTACATAAGAAGAGTGGGTCCACATTGGCTGTAGGACAGTGTTAACACAACTAAATCTGACACTTAGTTTCTCCCCTCTCAACTCCTAGAAAATGTATCATGATTATTTTTAAGAGCTTATTAAACAATGAGTGTTATAAGCTATATTTCATTGATGAATATGTGAATACTGTAGTAAGGAAAATTTTATTCACTTCTCATGCCTTACTAAACAGTATAAAGAACTATTAATATTTATAACTATTAAAATCTCACATCTGTGATCCCACATTATGGGACAGAAGGCTGAAAAAATTAAAAATATGTGGGGGGGGCACCTGGGTGGCTCAGTCAGTTAAGCATCTGACTCTTGATCTCAGCTCAGGTCTTGATCTCAGCGTGGTGAGTTCAAGACCCATGTGATCCCATGGTCTTAATTAGCTAGATGAATCAATAATTCCTTCAATGTAAAGGAAAAGAATAAATGCTTAAAGGTGATCTTTGCAGGCATATAGGACTCTGGTAGTGGGGAAGGCATTTCAGGAGATGTATGTAATAACATAGAAGCTGGTTGTGCCTGACTTCCAGTGGCAAAGTGATAGGAAGTTTGAGGGAAGGATGTAGTTTTAAATTAAAAAAAAAAAAAAGAAGAAGAAATAGAAGTCTTCAGAAGCTAATAATGGCTTAATGTACCTAGGAAAAAAATTTGACACTGGCTCTATAAATTTCACAGAAGTTCTTTCACACATTCTTACTAAATTGGCCCTAGAACAAAAATCTGTTACCATATTTCTGCCACTTTAGCTGGCAGTTAAGCCACCAAGGTAAAAGACCTCACATTGGTACTTAATGACATTTTTAGAATTAATTTCTATGTGACTCCTATATCTTTGATTACAAGTTTAAAGCAAGTTTATATGAATTCTCTGTCCATTTCTGAAGCATCTTCATAGATTGTTCTCTTTATTTCCAGTCATATTTGTAAACACCTGTGGTTACATTCATCTTAATACAAGAGAATTACTTTTCTTTGTGAAATAAAACAACTTTCTTTTTTCCAACATAATATGAGCTGGGCTAATGATTGCTTAAGTTGCATTTTATACTGGTCCAGGGTTTTCCTTTAAAAAAAAAAAAAGAAGATTCTCTTACTTATTTGAGAGAGAGGGAGAGAAAGTATGTGCACCAAGGGGAGGCGTAGAGGAAGAGGGAGGGAGAGAATCTCAAGAAGGCTCCATGACCAATGAGAAGCTCAACAGGGGTCTTGATTCCACAACCTTGAGATCGTGACCCAACCCAAAATCAAGAGTCAGACGCCTAACCAACAGAGCCACCCAGGTGCCCCTTCCTTTTTATCATTGTAACATTTATTAGTATTGAGGATGTTACATAATTTGGGAATGTACCAGATAAAATATTAATTGTATATAAACTAAAAAATTGCTCTCACATAGTTTAAATTTACTTTAAAAAGCCCAAAGTTTTCCAAAAACAATTCTTTAACATGTTTTTTGAACAATTAATACATACAAATTATAAAAAAAATTCAGGTTTTAAATAGCATACAGTCCTATCTCTTAGTAATCCACAGATTATCATCACAGCCATATTCTAAACATATATAGGGCCTGTATAATATATGCAAATATATAAACACATATATGCACATATGTATGTGCAGATACATAGATCAGCAAAATTCAAAATTCGTTCGTTATTGGCAAGTTGTTTTCCAAGGAGTTGTATCAGTCAGACTGCTACAATGAATCAACAATATATAAAGATCCCTATTCCCTTACATCCTCGTCAACACAATCTAACACTATCAAACTATCTGCTTGTTACTGCTTTTTAGTCTTAATTAGTATTTTTCTCTTGTGAAGGAAATTGAGCACATTTTCATTTGTTTAACACACATATTTATTTCTTTTTTGCACTAATCTGTTCACATATTTTTGCCATTTTCTATTGTTTATTAATTTATAGTAGCTCTTTATACATTAAGCAAATTAACCATGATTGTGATATGAATTGCTCACATTTTTTTGAAACTTGGAGTTTCTCTAATGTAGTTTGTGGCAAGTTTTTCTAAGGTCATTTTTTTATACTTGTATAATTTTTAAAAATGTGTTTTTTTCCATAGCTCTTTTGAGATATAATTGACATTCAATAAAGTGCACATATTAAAGTATACAATTTGATAAGTTTTAACACATGAATACACATGTGATACCATAACTTCAGACAAGATAGTGAACATATTCATTGCCCCCAACATTTCCTCATGTATCTTATAATCCCTCTAAGTACTTTTTAGCAGCTTCACACGAAATTGGATTGGTTATATATTGATTTTCATTCAATTAAAATACTTTCTAACTTTACCTTTGAAGAAACTAAGGCTTACCTAGTTTGCTTCCCATTTCATAGGAACCATTCTTTGTTGAAAGTAGTGATTTGTGGCCTGATTCTAGTGTCCCGAAAACTAATGTTTTATATATCATATCTAACTTTTTAGATTAAAAGATGAATCTGGTCCCTGCTACTCTATCTTGGGTAGAATCCTATGCAATCAAGTTTAACAATATTTTTTCTTGTGGCATCTGATATTTGTATTCCACTTCGAATGGCCTCTGCCACTCAGGTTTCTTTTAAAACATCAGGGTTTTTTTTTTTTTTATATATATTTTTGTTTTTATGGAATGTATTTTGGAGTAAAATATTAAGTGTAGAACCAGCGTTGCTACTATCACCAACCCCACACAAACACTCACAGCTCTCTAACTGTCCTAATATCATTTACTAAGCAGAAAGATGCCTGTCATGTCCTAAATTCCAGCCTGCATTTGAGTTTATTTCTTGGTTCCCTATTATTCATTGCTGTCTATTCATGAGCCAGTTCCATACTGTTTTAATTTCTATGACCCTATAAAATAATGTTGGGTAGAATTAGTCCTACTTTGTTTATAATTTTTCAAAAATTCTTTATTTAATTTAGCTTTTAATTTTCTATGTACAATTTAGAAACAGGTTGTTAATTACTAAAAAAAAATCTGGTTAGAATCAAGTTAGATTCATAGATTATCTTTGAAAGAATTGATATCTGTAAGTTGTTGTACCATTCTGTGCAAACATAGTATCCAAACCTTTTCAATTTGATCAAGAGTTCCTTTATGTTCTTTGGTAGTCCTTTATGTTTTCTTTATTTAGTTTTTGCATATTTGTTCTTAAGTTTATTCCTAGATGTTTATGGTTGCATTACTTCTGTAATGTGGCCTTTTTCTTCCATTACTTCTTCTGATTAAAGTAGTGATTTGATTTATTACTAGTGTAAACATTGCAGGCCCGTGCACACAGCACCAGCTACTCCACCCAAACCACCTTCTTCTTTGCCTGCCTGCATGTTAAAAGTTGTACAAAGTAAGTACTTCAGGAGGGAGTACTGGAGGAATAAACATCGATGCTTAGCGGCCATCTTGTGTCCATGAAGGAAAAGCCGAGAGAATGTCAGAGACATTAGCACGCTATTGTGGAGTCACATCCAACACCAGCAAACTGTATTCCCCTGCTCAATTCTAGACTTTTGATTTTGAAGAAACATGAAAACAAAAGCTAAAAACTTCTTATAGGACTTTGAAGGATTATATATATTGATATGAACATTCTTTCCAGAAATCAGATAGAGACTTACTGTCTGAAGGTAAAACCATTTAATTGGACTATACAGATTAATAATACTAACATCAGAATTATACTAAGAACCAAAATGTTCTTTATACAATATGTGTTTTTCATAGAATTAAGAATATAGAAATAGTATTTTTAAAGATTTTATTTATTTATTTATTTGACAGAGAGAGAGAGAGAGAGTGCACACAAGCAGGGGGAAGGGCAAAGGGAGAGGGAGAAGCAGGCTCTCTATGTGGGACTTGATTCCAGGACCCTGGGATCATGACCTGAGCCAAGGGCAGACATTTAAATGACTGAACCACCCAGGTGCCCTAGAAATAGTATTCTTACAGTAAAATATCTTTTAATGTTTTAAAACATTAAAACATTAATGTTTTAATTAACATTATTTATGGCTGCTAAAATACTAATTTTTGTTTGTTTGTTTGTTTGTTTAAATAATCTCAACATGACAAACATGGAAGTTAAAAAATCTTAGGGAATGAGGATATTTTCTTCATAATTTTTAATTCAATGATTATTTCACAAAAGTTAAACTTAACAGCAAAGTTAATAACTTCCAAAATAATAGGCAGACATTTGAGAACTACCTATAAACTAAAGTCCGTTTTCTTTACTAAAACTTCACTCTTAATATTTTACTGAATGACTCTATACTTTGACCTTTGAGTCATGAAGTCATAAGGGTAGAAGATACTGGGCTCCTAGAAAAAAAAGTCTGAACGTGACATGTCCTCAGCTGGGCTAAAGCAATGAGAACACAGGAAGATGGTGGAGGTGGGGTCACGGGGTCAGGTCACAGGGGGAAAAGCAGTGTATCCTTTGAGTTCATTAATGGCACACTGCATCAACATTTTGTCAAGAGTATTTTAGTTGCTTATTTTCACCGAAGAATTCAGAGTGACCATTCTGGAAAACAGTACAGTGGTCAAAAATATGTGTGTGAGAGATAATAGTGACAATTACATGTCATCATTGCATTTAGAATTGAGAAGGCAGTGTGGCTGTAAAAGCCTTGACTTTTATGGAATGAGTTTTGGAAGTCCCCGGTTTATTAGGTCAGCTGCTTGTATCTCCAGAGGTGTAAAGCTTTCAGTCAGATAAAGCATTCCAGATACGATTGCCCCTGCATTCTACAGTTCATCTGAAAGTGCTTTTATTTGCCGATAAAAATTTGCCTTATAAAAACCAAATTGGATTCATCAAATGAGGAGTGTGGCTGCTCCATTGCATCTGTATTACAGTTGTAGTGATAAGATATTTTAATGTGATAAAATTATCTTTTTACAGATTTGTAGGTAGTAAAGCTATTAACAGTCAGATGTTGGAACAATGACACTATCCTTACCAATTAAATAAAGGAGATTCCAGTTTATTGAAGGCAATGAGAAAAGGACTTTCTTTTTCTTTTCCTCTTTGTCCTCTTCAACATTTAGCTAGCACTTTCCATTTGCATTGAACACCTTGTACTTTTCGTGGGATTTACATGTTACTAGTAATTTCCTCTCTCAGCCCAGGAGGAAGGTCGGTAATGGTTTATCCCTGTTTAAACACGCATGGAGTGTGACAGCACGCCACAAGATATTAGCTCTAGTCAGTCCCTGAAGCAGGGAGAGAAGGCAGTGAGCTGCCCGTGCCAGATTTAAATGTAGAACAAGGACGAGTGTGGGAATGAGACTGGGCAAGAGCAAGCACAGGCTCTGCCCTGGCAGTGGTGGAGAAAACTGTTTCTGTCATGACTGAGGACCTCAGTCCTTCACTTCCCCTTCTTCAGAACTTCCTCTTGGGCTCTTAAGTCTGTGTCCGGTTTGTGGAACTCTGACCACAGCTGATCCTCCTTGGTAGTGAAGAATAGACTCTTTGGACCCAATGTTTGGAAATGTTGGATCTTCTTGGACAAGTTGTAAATGCCTCCTCAAGACCCTTAGCAAGCATGTATTCTTAAAGTTAGAGATGGTGGGGAACCAAAACAAACCTTTTCTTGGAAGGCAGCCACAGACCTGAAACATGAGCCTCAGCCTGAGACTCATACTGACCTCATGATCCCCATTGTCCACTCATTCCCAACTCAAACTCTCCACCTCAGGCAAGCTAGTGAGCATATACTTTCCAAATGACATGCTGTATTCTTCTCTCCATGTCTGTCCTTGTTCTGTGCCCTCAAAATGAGGTGTTTGCCTTCCTTCCTTCCTGTGGTTTGGGAGTTCAATTCTTCTATGAGAAACCTCAATATCACCTAACATTCTTCTTTTTAATTAATTAATTACGTAATTATTTATCTAACAAGATTTTATTTAAATTCAAGTTAGTTAACATAGAATGTAGTATTAGTTTCAGAATAGAATTTAATGATTCATCATTTACATATAACACGTGGTGTTCATCACAAGTGCCCTCCTTAATTCCAATCACCCATTTAGCCCATCCTCTCACCACCTCCTTTCCAGAGACCCTCAGTTTGTTTTCTGTAGTCAAGAGTCTCTTATGGTTTACCTCTCTCTCTGTTTTTGTCTTATTTTATTTTTTCTTCCCTTCCCCTATGATCATCTGTTTTGTTTCTTAAATTCCACATAGGAGTGAAATCGTGTGGTGTTTGTCTTTCTCTAACTGACTCATTTTGCTTAGCATAATACACTCTACTTCCACCCACGTCATTGCAAATGGCAAGATTTTGTTCTTTTGGATGGCTGAGTAATATTTCACTGTGTGTATATGTGTGTATCACATCTTTTAAATATATAAATATATATATGTATACATATATATATATATATATATATATAATACATTTATTTGAGAAAGAGAGACAGAGTTGGGGGGAGAGCAGAGGGAGAGGGACAAGCAGACTCCCTGCTGAGTGGGGAGCCCAACATAGGGTTCAGTTTCATGATCCTGAGATCATGACCTGAGCTGAAATCAGAAGTCCAGTGCTTAACCAACTGAGCCAGGCAGGCACCCCAATACACCACATCTTCTTTATTCATTCATCTGTTGATGGACTTTTGTGCTCTTTCCATAATTTGGTTATTGTTGGTAGTGCTGCTATAAATATTGGGGTGCATGTGTCCCTTTGAATTGGTATTTTTGTATCCTTTGGATAAATACCTAGTAGTGCAATTGTTGGGTCATAGGGCAGTTCTTTTTTTTTTTTTTTAAGATTTTATTCTAATCCACAGACAGAGATCACAAGTAGGCAGAGAGGCAGGTAGAGAGAGAGGGGGAAGCAGGCTCCTGCCCGATGTGGGGCTTGATGCGGGGCTCAATCCCAGGACCCCAGGACCATGACCCGAGCCGAAGACAGAGGCCCTGACCCACTGAGCCACCCAGGCGCCCCTCGTAGGGCAGTTCTATTTGTAACTTTTTGCAGAATCTCCACACTGTTTTCTAGAGTGGCTACACCAGCTTGCATTCCCACCAAATGTGTAAGAGGGTTCCCCTTTCTCTGCCTCCTTGCGAACATCTGTCATTTCCTGAGTGATTAATTTTAGCCATTCTGACTGGTGTGATGTGGTATCTCATTGTGGTTTTGATTTGTGTTTCCCTATGACGAGTGATGTTGAACATTTTTTCTCTGTTAGCCCTTTGTATGTCTTCTTGGGGAAATGCCTGTTCATGTCTTCTGCCCATTTCTTAACTTGATTGTTTATTTTTTGGGTATGTATTGAGTTTGATAAATTCTTTACAGATTTTGGGTACTAACGCTTTATCCAATGTGTCATTTGCAGATACCCTTTCCCATTCTGTAGGTTGCCTTTTAGTTTTGTTGACTGTTTCCTTCACTGTGTAGAATCTTTTGATCTTGATGAAGTCTCAATAGTTCATTTTGCCCTTGCTTTTCTGCCTTTGGAAACAGTGTCTAACAAGAAGTTTCATGGTTGAGGTCACAGAGGTTGCTGCCTGTGTTCTCTTCTAGGATTTTGATGGATTCCTGTCTCACATTGAGGTCTTTCATCCATTTTGAGTTTATTTTTGTGTGTGATATAAGAAAGTCGTCCAGTTTCATTCTTCTGCATGTGGCTGTCCAGTTTTCCCAACACCATTTGTTGAAGAGCCTGCCTTTTTTCCATTGGACACTCTTTCTTGCTTTGTCGAAGATTAGTTCACTATAGAGCTGAGGGTCCATTTCTGGATTCTCTATTCTGTTCCATTGACCTATGTGTCTGTTTTTGTGCCAGTACCATACTGTCTGTTGATTACAGCTTTGTAATAGAGCTTGAAGTCTGGAATTGTGATGCCACCAACTTCGGTTTTCTTTTCAACATTCCTTTAGCTATTCAAGGTCTTTTCTGGTTCTGTAACAGACTTTCTTTTTTGATTTATCTCACTCAGTCTGTGTTTCTGATACCAGCAACTATAATTTAAAAATAATGTATATAGCCAAATATATAAAAGATAGCAGTAGTGGCAAAATTAATGTAAGGTTGGAATTAAAGGCCAAAAACATTTTGAAGGACAAGTAGTGAAGACATAAAATCTATGAAACTTAATGGATGAAATAAAACAAAACAAAAAATATAAACTGAACATAGAACTATAAGGAAAAATTAACAGAAATATAATTGACCTGGGAAATCTGAAAACATCACTCTCTTTATATGGCAACTGAACTAAACCAAAATGTATTGAAATGGAAAATCTGAATAACATTAAGAAGGTTATTTAAAGAGATATATGGAAAGCTTTAAACACAAGAATCAAAGAGTATACATTATTTTAAACTGTCAATGGAACACCTTCAAAAACTTGTCTTTTAAAAACTGAAAATGAAAGGAAATTAAAAATTGTGGTGACCACATCTTCCAATTAAGAATCTAGACATGATTCAGAAAATGTCCTAAAACTTGGGGCACCTGGGTGGCTCAGTTGGCTAAGTGTCTGCCTTCAGCTCTGCTCATGATTCCAGGGTCCCGGGATTGAGTCCTGCATCTGGCTCCCTGCTCAGCAGGAGCCTGCTTCTCCCTTTTCCTCTAAGCCTTCTCCCCATCCTACACCCCCATTCCCCACCCCACCATGCTCTCTCTCTTGCTCTCACTCTCTCTATCAAATAAATAAATAAATTCTTAAAAATAAATAAATAAATAAATTCATTTTAAAAAATTAAAAAAAAGAAAACATCTTAAAACTCACTAAAAAAATGGGATCTTGATTTTTTTAAAAAGTAATATACTTATTGTGATGAACATTGAGTAATGTATAGAATTGTTGAATCATGATATTGTATGACTAAAACTAATATAACACTGTATGTTAAATTAAAAAATATAATGTTACAACTTATAATCATACAAATAAAAACCACATTGAAGTATTTAATGATAATCAGTGGTAAATTCTTTTTTTTTTTTTAAAGATTTTATTTATTTATTCGACAGACAAAGATCACAAGTAGGCAGAGAGGCAGGCAGAGAGAGAGAGGAGGAAGCAGGCTCCCTGCAGAGCAGAGACCTGATGCGGGGCTCGATCCCAGGACCCTGGGATCATGACCTGAGCCGAAAGCAGAGGCTTTAACCCACTGAGCCACCCAGGTGCCCCAATCAGTGGTAAATTCTTTACCTAAACAGTTTTACATTAAAAAAGAAAACATGAAAATAGGTGAGCTAGTCATTCAGCTTCAGTTAGACCAAAAAAAGCAAATGGAGGAACAGTATAGAGAAGGAAATAAGCATAAAAGCAGACAATAATGATTTCATATGGACAATGCAATAGGATGAACAAATCCAAGAGATTTTTAAAAATTTAATTTAATTAAAAAAATAATACATGAAGAAAAAATCTGAAAGCTAAAGCAGGAAAAGAAAGAAAAAAACAGTGATATACAAATAGATGCAGCAAATATTAAAAATAAATTATATACTTTTGGGAAAATATAAATGACCTAAATTTACTCAGAATAAAGTATAATGCTTGAATAGTCCATTAAGCACACAATTAACCAAAATAGTGTTCAAAGTACCAGTAATAAAATGATTCACAAAAGAGGTGGTTTAATAGGCAATTCCTTCAAACCTTAAAGAACAGAATTTCTGTATCATGTAAACTATTCTGGAACCTAGGAAAGGAGAGGAAACCTCTTCTCTTCCAACTTTGTAAGGCTAGTGTAATGTTTACAATCTGATGAAGATAAATTCTTCATATTCCTTATGATAATTGATATACTTATGATAAACTCAACATTTTATTGGGATTTTTATTTTTAAAATTTTTAAATTTTTTCAATGGTTTTTATTTATTCACTTGTGTGTGTGTGAGAGAGAGAGAGACAGGGAGAGCACAAGGCTCTCTGCTGACTGCAGGACTCAATCCCAAGAACCTGGGCCACTCAGGTGTCCCTTACTGGTTTTTTTAGAAGCACCAAAGTACATTCAAAGTTCAAATATACATATGGGTATATATTTGTAATCATCTTTACTGGTCCTGTTTCTCTCTAGGCCACATTGTTCCACTTTAATTTATAATTTATTTTATGCATTCTTGCTATGCCATTATAACTTTGCACATATTCTTACTATAAGTCTTTCCAAATTCTTTGAGATGAAGATTGGATAAAATTAATTACTTTATTTAAAAAAGCATTTTTACTTAAATTTCAAGTCCACAGAAAAGTTGTGCGCATAGTAATATGAACTTTTCATGTCCTTTATCTAGATTCACTCATTGTTAATATTTAGCCACATTTTATACTGTCTTACTCTTACTCTGGGAGTAGGTTGCATATCAAGAATCAGAAATTTTCCATTATCTCACAGAAGTCCTTCATCCCTTTTTCCATGGACTCCTATCCTTGGGAAGTAATCACTGACCTGATTTGTATCACTATTGAGTAATTTGACCTATTCTGGCACTTCATGAGGTCAAACAGTATGTACTTTGTGTCTGGCTTCTTTCACTCAGCAGAATATTTTTGAGATCCATCTATGTTGTTGTATGTGTAATTTATTCATTTGTAGCACAGGATAATATTCCATTGAATGACAACACTAATTACCCACTCTTCCTTTAGTAGACATTTAGACATTGCTACTTCTAGTTTTTGACTATTAGGAATTAAAACATGAATATTATGAATGAAATTAGATTATTTTTTTTTTAAAAAATGGATATGTTTGCTTTGGCATCATTTAAGAGATCTTCATTTGCCCTATTGAATTACTTTGACAGCATTGTTTAAAAATCATTTGACCAGGTATGTGTAGTTCTTTCTCTGTTTTGTTCCACTGGCCTATTTCGTCTATCCTTTTACCACACTTACTGATTACTATGGGTTTACAGTAAGTCTAGATTCAGGTAGAATAAATCCTTCAATTTTGTTCTTTTGTATCTAATTGTTTTGGTTATTTGAGTTCCTTTGTATTTTAAAATGAAGTTTAAAATAAGCTTTTAGGGGTGTCTAGGTGGCTCAGTGGGTTGAGCCTCTGCCTTCAGCTCAGGTCATGATCTCAGGGTCCTGGGATCGAGCCCCGCATCGGGCTCTCTGCTCAGCGGGGAGCCTGCTTCCCCCCTCTCTCTCTGCCTTCCTCTCTGCCTACTTGTGAGCTTTGTCTGTCAAATAAATAAATAAAATCTTAAAAATAAAATAAAATAAGCTTTTAATTTTCTAGAAAGAATCCTCAAAGTTTTTTGAGATTGTACTGAATATATGGATCAAATTAGGGAGAATTAATGTCTTAACAATATCAAGTCTTCCAATCCAGAAACAGTGTATTTCTTTTTTTTTTTTAATTTTAATTTTTTAAAGTAATCTCTACACCTAACGTGGGGCTTGAACTCACAATCCAGGCATCAAGAGTAGCATGCTCTGCCATCAGAGCCAGCCAGGTGTCCCAATATACTGTATTTCTCATTTACTTAAGGCCCCTTTAACTCAGAAATGTTGTATAGTTTTCAATGTAAATATATTATACATCTTTTATTAAATTTATGCATAATACTTAATGTTTTAAAAGCTGTTGTACAGCATTTAAGATTTTATTCATTTATTTAACAGAGAGAAAGATCACAAGTAGGCAGAGAGGTAGGCAGGGAGAGAGGGGGAAGCAGGCTCCCTGCTGAGCAGAGAGCCTGATGCGGGGCTGGATACCAGGACCCTGAGATAATGACCTGAGCTGAAGGCAGAGGCTTAACCCACTGAGCCACACCAGCACCCAATACAGGGTACTTTTAATTTCATCTTCAAATTTTTCGTTGCATATATATATATATAAAACTGATTTTTGTATATTGATTTTGTATATTGATTTTGTATCCTGTGACATCGCTAAATTTACTTAATAATTCTGGTACTCTTCTGGTAGATTCCTTAGGACTTTCTAAATAACACGGTGATGTCTGCATGACAAAGACAGATAATTTTACTGCATCTTTTCCAGTCCTTGTTTGTTTTGATCTTTACTTGTTCAATTACACTAGCTAGTACTCCAGTATAATGTTGAATAGATGTGATGAGAAAAGACATCCTTGTGTTGTTACTAACTTAAGGGAGAAAGCATTCAATATTTCACCATTTTATATCATATTACCTCCAAATTGCCCTTTATAGTTTAATGAAGTTTTCTTCTACTACTAGTTTGCTGAGAGTTTTAAATATAAATGGGAATTTATTAAAAGTTTGCACTGAAATAATTGTTGACTTTTCTGTCTCAAACTGCTGATGTGATAAAGCATATTGACTAACATATGCTAACCTAAACTTGCGTTTGTGGGATCAACCCCATTTAGTATGAAGTTTATTATTTTTGTGTATTATTGGAATTTATTTGCTAGCATTTGGTGAGGATTTTGCATCTATAATTTCAGTGATATTTGGGAGAATGGATGGTTAACAAACATGCTGTTTAAGTACATAAGACATTTATGGTATTAGAATAAGGGTGTGAAATCAGTGTCAGTGTATACTTCTTGTTTGGCCATCTCAAGTAAAACAAACTCTCCAGGCTTATTTGATGACTCCTTGGGAAAGAAATGAAAATAGAGTACTGGGAAATTGTATTGGAGCCAGAGATCACAATAAACATTTGCTATGAGTTGTGGTTTCTTTTTATGAAAACTTTAAAGCAAATTTTATAATTCTGCTGAAAATTTTCTCTTCATATTTACATTTATATTTGGGATTTTTCCTCTGTAAATTTTTACCAAGATTATCAATTTTCTTTGAAACTATTCTTGCATTCTTTTGATTGGAAAATAAGTAATATAGAAATTATAATTCATGTGATTTTATGGAGCATACAAGGGTGTTGCAGCAAAGCAACACTAAAGCAGTGTTATTCTACACATAACTAATCACTTTTACTTAAAAGTCATTGTGGATTTGTTCCTGGTACCAATTTTAATTCAGGGCATAAAAGAATGATTAAAAAAAGTGGTCCGTCAAAACTAGAGAAATCATCAGATAGAACCGTGGGTTTTTAAAAGGCTTCTAAAAATCATAAAACAGAGAAAAATGGTATTCTATCATTTATAAGCCTTCATCCAGTGATGAAAGCATTTTATAGTGTCACAAAATTCATATAATAATAATTCAGTAGTACTGGCTACCTTCATCATAATGAGAGGAAATGCAAGGAAACGGACTAAAATTATAATTCTAGTATACACTAACTGTAGCTTTAGAGAAGTCATTTACCTTTCTGAATCTCTTCCCTGTTCTCTAAGATGAGAGGCTTAGAAAATATAATATGGTTTGCAAGATCTTTTTCAGACCTCATGTATGCTACCACACCTTATAATAATTAATAATCATGAGGTTGACTCTGAAACATTATGAAGTCTTGAAATGCTTTTGAGTCCTCAAAGAAATTATGTTGAAATTTATTTTGTAAACACTTGCTGCTTTTGTTCACCCAGCATCTATTCTTTCTTCTCGTGGGAACAGCACTCAAATTGCTGTGATACTTTTTTCTTCCCCAGATAGCTCATTGCTTCATGAATGATACAAGTGCTTCAAGCTTCAATGACTGGTATGATCCCATTCCCTTAATTTCAGTGGTTCTTTGGGTATGGTTAAAAAAAGCAAACAAACAAACAAACAAACAAGAAAACCCCACAACTAATTGATTAAATCAGACTCCACCCTAAACCTCTTATTTAGGAATTACAGAAAGATTTATTTCTGTGCTTATCATGAGTGAAAAAGCATGATGCCCTGGGAGCTCTCTGCAGCATCTCAGGACCGCAGAGGTGAAGCTTGTTGATAATGTAGCCAGTACTGAGAAAGAGCTGAGAAATGAATGAGAATCAAAGGCATAATCACTTTTAAGTTTTCAAATCAAGCCTGTCAGATAAACCAAAATCTTTGGGTTTTTTTAGTGGCTTAAATTCCTTTATTCTCTAAGCTAATTTGGTTTGTGTGTTTTTTACTTGTAGTCAAAAACATCTTGCTCAGGGCGCCTGGGTGGCTCAGTGGGTTAAGCCTCTGCCGTTGGTTGAGCCTCTGCCGTTGGTTGAGGTCTCAGGGTCCTGGGATCAAGTCCCGCATCAGGCTCTCTTTTTGGCGGGGAGCCTGCTTCCTCCTCTCTCTCTCTCTCTGCCTGCCTCTCTGCCTACTTGTGATCTCTCTCTGTCAAATAAATAAAATCTTAAAAAAAAAATCATATTAATTGAGGAAATGTTTTGCTTTAAACATAGCTAGACAGGCTACAAGGAGCATGTATCTCCCCATTGTGTATTTGTCCTAATATCAGTGCATTGTCCTGCTAGTAGTGATTTCTCTTCCAGCTCAGTACCTTTTCCCATTCCCCTTCTTTATGAAGTAGATCCATTTCCTTTGGGAAATCTTCCATGTTTTCTATGTAGACCAGCTCATACTTTCTTTAGGGAACTAAGTCTTTGTGGGTTCTGTAGTGACTGTAATGACAATATCCAAGCCATTTGTGCTAGCTTGGACCCATCAAAGAATCCAACATTCTTGGCAGAGTAACTAGCTTAAGGCTGGACATGTGGCTTAATAAAAGAAGCAAAAGTTTTCTCTTGATCAATCTGTGACATTTTGAAAGAAGAACCTTTTTCCAGCTTGGGTTTCTAGGCTGGGAGGACTTGCATTTGGGTTTCCAATAGCCATGTCCCCAGTCACTCAAAGGGAATGCATATGAAGTAAGAAAGAACAAGGTAAGCTTAGAAAAAAAGAAGAAATAGTGGGGGAGAGGAGCCCAGAAAATAGCTTTCAAGACCAATATTCCTGACATGTCAAACTTGAACTTATCTTTTCTTTCAGTCAATAAATTCCTTTTCGAGATTAATGTAGCATAAGAAGGATTTCTGTACTTCTCAAGACCTAGCTTATAAAACATAAGAGAACTAGTTAAAACATCTGTGTACATAAACATACCTCCTGATTTAATTTAGCTGCACACCTGCTCATTTCACTTTCTCCTTGCCATTTGTAGTCTCTTTTCTCAGCATTTGATGCTCTCCTGGTATTGGGGAAACTGATAGCACTCACTGCCAGCTCCCCACACTCTGTGCTGCCCATGTCTGTCCCTGACAACAAGCATCCTAGTGAGGAAGCAGCCACAGCTGGCTTTTTGAATCACTGCTTAGGGCCTTATATCAACTAGACTTAGCAGACATTTCTTTCAGAGTGGCCAGATCAAATATACTGGCATGCATGTGAATTGATTAACTGCAATCTCACCTTCATTTTGCTGACTGTGTGCCCTGTGACGGTCAACTGAAGCTAGCAATACTAAGAAGAGACAGCATTTTTTTTCTTTCTTTCTCTGAAGAGTGGTTCCTAGGGGCAGAACTGGCTAACAGAGAATATCCCCAGATCAATGGAAACACTGATCATCATTTTGAATAGATCTAGTTTGATACTGCGTTTTATTCTTATTTTTGTTTTTTAATGGAAAATTTACATTTTTTTCCTATTTAGATAATCAGAAATGATCTAAGGTTGGCATGGATGGCCCTATCTCCCTCAATCTGGGATCAGTTTAATACAGTGCAATTACTTAGCTATATTTGGGGCCAAATGGATGGTATATTTTATTTGACAGATTGTGGTTCTTTAACTGTGTCAAACAATGGGCTGGTTAATGTCTCAAAATGTCATGGGTACATATCTTTATGCGAAAACGTCTCTGTTCTTTTCTCTCAGCATATCTCTCTTCCAACTGTCCTTCCACTGTCCTGTGCACACAGTCCGTTAATATGATCAGTGTCTCCCTTCTCGAGATGGGTATTACCATCTAGTTACAAGAGCTTAGAAAACTAATCGTAGATAATGTCTTCATTCTTGCATTCAAATTTATACTTAAGAAACAGTATTTCAGACAATGGACTGCTTCATCCTTTGTCATCAATTTCTAGCTCATTTAATCTGCAGATACTTATCAGTTGCCTATTCTGAGCCAGATACCGTGGCAAACAAGAGAAGGCCGCACTCTGTTGTCGTCAAGCTAGCTAATAAAAGATGAGTTGGGGAGCTTTTACCTTCCATTCTCATTTAGTCAGTGTCCACTTATAAGTGTTTTTAATGCATCATCCAATTATAATTCATATAACTATTATTTGTGCATGCTTGGTAAATTATACTAAATGCAAATATAAGTATTAATTGTGTCAATAACTAACTCTAAAAGTGACGGGAAGATAAAGAGGGCATGCATTGCCCCTGCTGCTGTTTGCTTTGTATCCTTTTCTCTCTTCTCCCTACATTCCCTTCTTGGAGGTGGCACAGATTTAGGAAAAACTAAAACTTTTTAAACGACTATTGTTATGGTAACTGTGGTTATGTGGCGTTGCCTGAGGATGTAAGAGTGATCATTTATGGATCGGTGTGATTTAAATTGGAAATCTCCACAATTATACCCAGAGGTCATATTTTAAAAAAAATAGATAATGAAATTTTACAGATAACCTACTTAATTTCATGATTATAGTTCAATGATTCAGATCATTCTAAGCCTGTACTTTTAGTTTCTCATAGAGAATGTGAGTCATGAGGAGACCTCTTGGGAGACAGCTCGCCTCTCTTGGAGCCACACCAAAAGACCCTCCTGTAGTTGAGAATCAATGTGTATTCCAGCATCTAGTTCTACTAATTTTCTCATCAATAATAACATTTTCTTTTCTTAGTTAGCAAGTTTTTTAGGATAATGCAACCCGAAAAACCCTCTTAACTAGCTGTATCACTCAAGTTTATGCAACAGTGCCTTTTTAAATTTTTGGGGTGTAATTTGACAACAAGCTATAAGCTGAGTAGGAGTTAAGGAAACAAGGGCTCTCAGCCCCCAAGGTAACTGATGCACTGACCTTGTGTCTTCCTTGTAGTAGATATTTAGTAGTGGAAGAGGAAAAATTTGTTTATCCAAAAGAAAGGTTTGTACATGTTGGGAAATAATCTTTTTAGTTATATTTTGCTTGGAGTTTTCTTTTCCCTACAGAGGACTATAAATAAGCCCTCTCACATCCCTTACAGAGCTTATAGTTAGTCCCAACCATAAACAGTAGAAAGAGGCAACGATATGTTATCCTGTCAAATTCCCAAATGTTCAACCGTTCAAAAATAGCCCCACCATGGTAACAGAAAAACCTACCATGGAATGTGCCTCCTTCTGGATATGGACAAGGTATTGTGTATCCAGGAAGCATGTGCTGAAACACAGAATAGCGACCACAATAGAGACAAATATTTATTGAGTAAACCCAACAGTGTGATCTACTAAAATTTTTAAAAATCCACTTTTCAATGTTCCTGGATTATTTTCAACATCACAGGGCCTGGGAGACTAAGATTTTAAAAAATAAGTTGTGGTGGGAAAAGATGGTGACTATTACAAGTATGGGGTGCTTGTGCTATGCAGAATTTCTTAGTATAGAGTATATACTCTAGACAGCTGTGTCTACTAAAAACTCATTATTACCATGGAGATGCCTCAGTATTATCTCTTGGACACATGACAGACCATGGTCTCTCAAGAGACAATCAGGGTGACATTTCCCTTTGGTGCACATTTTCCCAAAGTATTTTCTGAGGAAATAAGTTCTGTGAGATAACGCTAAAATAAAATAATTTTGGAGTCAACGAAGTTGATCTCTACATCATATCCCATTATTAAAGACTCAAGCATGTTGCACTTAACACATTAAGAGATCTGAGAAGCTATAAATTAAGTATACTTGCTTAACTTTGTTCCTTGTAGTAGAACCTTGCTTCTTTGAAACAAGTAATATCATGTAGGTTTACTTTGGATAATAGGAACTTATGTGAATTTTCTTTCTGATGTATTTTGATAATGCTTACAAATTTCTGTCTCTATGTCTAGCTACTCTCTTAGATAAGGAAGCTGAGGTAACAAGATCGTGTGATTATTAAGTGGTGGAGCCAGAATTCAGGCTCAGATAGCATGGTACCAAAATCTAGGCATTTGATCACTATACATCCATGGTTTGAACTTAAACCTTAAATTTTTAGAAACTTGATTTTGCTTGCAAGTCCTGGAATGTTCTAACCTGTAGGGCAAGAGACCCACTAGACAAAATCCAGACACTGATGTTTCAAACCAAAATGTCTACTTTATAATTTACAATAAGAAATTGCCACCATAAAGATTGGAGCATTTAAAGTACATCACTTATGCATTTTTCTCTTCTAGGAAGACCTATGTGGAAAACCAGGCCACATACAAAATGTTCCTGGATGAGAATGAAATCAGAATGAGGGGAGTTAATTAAATCGCTGTTTCTCATTCTGTGCTTCAGGGACTTAAAATTGAAGGGAAACATTTGTTGAAGTTCTTCATTATTGGTATAGTGAAGTTTACACTTTTTCACCAAAACTATCATTATAGGGAGACTGCACCAAAATGAAAGACTGAGAACTTGTGCCTACTCATCTTCCCTTCTAAAAGCTAAGGAAAAGAGAAGATTCATTTATTCAGTGAAGGAACCCCTGAATATGGAGAAGCTACACAGAATGTCATTAGACAATCAGGATTATCATAAGGTTCCTGAAAGATAAAAAACAAGTGTGAGTAGATTACTGGAGTACAACCATAAGAAAACAAAAATATAAATCATGATCTAAATATTCCTGAAGTAGTAGTGATAACTCCCTGATTGAGCCAGGCCCAATGCAATGAACACAAACTGTTGGGTGGAACTTGGGATGACAGGTTGATCATTGCTGAGCTGTATCTTGTGCACCTAAGGCAACTAATTTCCTCCTTCTCCTCTGTTTCACCAAGCAGTGGTCTGGGCATTATTTGGTTACAGGATAAAGCAGAAAGCCAGAACATAAGTCATTACAAAATCAAGGCAAGATGACAGGGAGCTGTTGGTTTTCAAGAAAGACAGGGTTGTCTCTATTCATTAGACCGTTTAACTCACATCCCACATTTACCACAGCCCTTCCCTCTTCTCTCCCATCAGAGGCAAAATGTGGTCATCAAAGCAGTCAAGAGGTGTCTAATTGAAATATGTTCAAATTGCTGAGAATCACCAAGTATCTAAAGGAAATTCACATTATGAAAGAGTGACTAAAAGAAACATTAAGTAAATAACACCTAACAAAATAGATGAAGAAATAGCAAAAATAGTAGAAAACCTGAGGATAAGCAAGATTATATTTGAGGGGAGTTCCAGCAGAATATTATGGCCATGAAAAAGAATAATGAAGAGATTTGGGACATTCAAAGTTTGTTGAAATAAAAAAAAAAATAGAGGGACTGAATGTAAAATAGGCATAACTACAGAGCATATTTGTGAGCTAGGGGTTAACCTAGGAATTTCCCCCCAAATTTCAACAAAAATAAGAGATGGAACATATAGCACAATAAAATAAGTTCATAAAAATAAGAGAGAAATTAATTCAGATTAAAAAATAATGAAATGTAAAAGCCAAGAGGAAAAACCAGCTGGTTTCTGAAAAAATAATGAAATAGGCAAGCCTCTGGAATAATTCATCAAGAAAAAGAGGGAATATGGAAATAGATTATATTAAACATGAGAAAGAGGACATGAATACAAATTCAGGAGAGATTAAAATGTGTGAGAAATTCTGTACAATTTTATGCTAATGAGTTTGAAAATATAGACAAAAATGGACAACTTTTCAGGAGAGTTAAAACTTGCTGAAAAGTTTTTCTTTTAATAATGATCTTGTGACATGGAAGACTTTTCTTAAACAATACACAAAATTCAGAATTTATAAAGTTTAGAGAGACAGCATTGACCTCACACAAATTAAAAAATGGTGATGATATGCCTCATAAACATGGTTTAAAAAAACTGACAGAGAAAAGGTATCCTTAGTTCCTTTATTAGTAGGCAAATATTTATTATCATGATATGTCAAACACTACTAAAAACTTATCAGAAGATAATCATTTTAATGGAAACAAAACAACCCTGCCAAGTCCCCTTTCCTATGTTATTTTTTTCCATAGTGCCTGACATACTTATATATATTACTCATTTGCATTATAGTACCTCTCTTCTCTCTGTCAAAATGTAAATTCTAAGACTGCATTTTTTTTTTTCCTGTTCTGGTCAATTCTGTACTGACCAAAGGATATCATAAGGGTTCATGGGGAATTCATAGAACCAAAATACAAATAACCAATAATCATATGATGACACTCTGCAAGAATTAGGGGACAGCAAATTAAAACAAGTTCTAAATTTTTTGTCAGTCACATTGGCAAATAAAGGAGAATAATTTTAATGTATTAGAACAGATGTGGAAAAGTAAGTTTTCTTTGTGCAATTTTAGATAAAAAGGCAAGTTTAGAAACCGATTTGAGATAAGTTATTAGCATTTAAAATGCATGACTTCTTTAACCACAAAATTTTTGCTTCTACAAACAAGTTCTAAGAAGTACTTGCATACATGTACAAGCTATGTGAGCAAACATGTGTTACTGCAGCATTGTTTATAATAGAAAAGCCTGGAAATAAATCTGTCAATCCATATGATGTAGGTGTATTTGAATTAATATAGAAAGATCTAGAAGTTATACAGTTAAACTTTAAATAGTTATATAAATATATAATATCTCTTTTGTATAAATATAAAATTAAAAAGCCTATAACTATAGGAAGAGGACTGATAGGTTGGGTACACACCAAACTTTTATTAGTGGTTACCTCTGGGTAGAAGATAGAAGTTGAAAGAAGATTTAGCAACTCTTCTCTGTATATTTCCATATGTTAAAACAAGAATAATGCCATGCATTACTTGCATCGTTAAGTATGTGTGTGAGCATACAATTTTCATGTTGTCACAATTATATTTGACTTTAAGTTCTTAAAAATTTTACATTATGTACGCTAAAGGCTTCATAATTATCGTTTGTAAAACTGAAATGTTATTTCAGTATTTCTAAAACCAGTTAGTTGCTTGTTTTAGGCAGGTTTTGAAACTTGATCAGTGGAAGTAGAAAATAACTAATGAATTATTTGTTGAGTTTGCTTTGGCCCTTCTAGGCAAGAGACATGTAAATAACCCTTAAAAGTCAGAAGAAAGCTTGTGAAAGCAGTCTGTAACAGTGAGAATAGAGAAAATTTGCTTTAAATATGCTTTCTCAGAATATGTTTTAAGGAACACCAGACTTCCAAGGCATTCCATTTGAAAGATTTTTGAAAAGAAATTTGGGAAAAATACAGCTGCTATCTTTTCCCATTAGATTATTGCCAAGTATTCCACAAATGACATAAAAGTTCTAGAAAAAATATATACATATATATATCTAGCATGGCTTTAAAAAGTTTTTAAAAATATATTTAACAATTTTATTAGTTTTCAATTACTTTGTAACAAACAATCCCAAAATTTAGCAGCTTAAATCAGCAAAACTGTATTATCTCATAATTTCTGTAGGTCAGGAGCCTAGCTATATTGTTTCTGGTTCAGAGTCTCTCCTGAGTTTGCAGTCAAGATGTTGGCTGAGGATACAATCACCTGGAGGCTTAACTAGCCCCGGAGGATCTATTTTTAAGGTGGCTCGCCCCCTTGCTGGTCATGGTCAGTTCCTCACAAAGTAGACCTCTCTGGAGGGCTGCTAAAATGTCCCCATAACATGGCAGCTGGCTTCTCCCAGAGCAAATGGTCCAAGAGTGAGAGGGAACACAATGTGCCTCCCTCCTTTTTTTCTTCCTAATGCCTTTTATGACATTGTTTCTTAAGTTACACGTTGTTAAAAACAAGTCAGGAATTACAACCCACACTCAAGGGGAAGGTACTTAAGTTCTACCTTTTGAAGAGAAGAATATCAAAGAATTTGTGGGCATAATTTGAAACCACCACACTGTCAGGAGCCATTCTTCTCCCTCGATAATACCTAGCAACATTCTAATGATCACAGTGGGAACACTGGGCAATAGGCCTTCACACTGAAGGGGACTCCTAATGTTATCTCTTCAGTGGAGAGTAGTAGGAACTAATTCTGTATTCAGTATCTATATAGTAATTGCATTTTGCATCTCCTTAGGAACAACGTATTTTAAATAATGGATAAATAGGTAAATGATAAACAGGTATATGTTTAAGTGCAAATCAAAACCACAACATGTAAGGGGCACCTGGGTGGCTCAGTTGGTTAAGCGTCAGGTCATGATCTCAGGGTCCTGGGATCAAGCCCCACTTTGGGTTCCCTGCCCAGCAAGGAGCCTGCTTCTCCCCTTCCCTCTGCCTCTGCCCCTTCCCCATCGTGCGCGCGCGCTCTCTCTCTCTCTTGGATAAATAAATAAAATCTGAAAAAATAATTATAAAAAAAAAAAAAACCCACACCACAACATGTAAATCCTGTATAAAAATCAAGCAGCAGGGACAGGGCATGGGTTTTGTATCGTGAACTTCTCTCTCATATTTACTCATTCTTACATCCACTCTTCCATTTGTCAACCCATCTTGACAGCTTAATGTTCATCAGAACTACACTATATACTGTATAGAAATTCTAGTGAACAGAAGCAGCCTCCATTTAAACTTTAAAAAAAAAATCAGTCTTAAAAAAAATCGGTCTTGTGAAAGGGAGCACAGGAGGAACCAATTGTCAAGAAAAAGGCTAAAGTAAATATCCTCACAGAGATAAGATTGAGGGTCTTAGAGCAAAGAGATGGGATAACTAATTATCCCTGGGAAAAATCTAGGACAAAACCTTACATTTTTCTCTCTATTGTTAGTTTCTTTTTAATTTGTTGTGAATCCTAGCACTATAAACCTCCTTTAGAAGTAGCAATTGAGGGTGCCTGCGTGGCTCAGTCCTTAAGCATCTGGCTTCAGCTTATGTCATGATCCCAGGGTCCTGGGATGGAAGCCCAGTGTCAGGCTCCCAGCTCAGTGGGACATATGCTTTGTCTGGCTCTCTCTACCCCAGCCTTTATCCCTCCCTTTACCCCGCTATCTACCCCTCTTCCTCCTCATGCTCTCTCAGATCTCTTTCTTTCAAATAATAAAATCTTTAAAGAAAGAAAAGAAGTAACAATTCAATGTGTGACTAGTCTGCATACATTGTGGAATTTATTCAACCAGTGAATCCTAGACACACTCAATAGATTCCATTTTTTAAAGCATATTGGTACCATGCTTCATTTAGGAACAATTTACTACATCAACCATAAGGGAGAAAGCTAATAAAATCAGATCATAAGTATGTGTGCATATATATGTGTGTGTATATAAATTAGATACATCAGTATATATAACATCTATCCTATCGGGGTCATACATAAAAGTAAAGGATTAGAAAAAAAGCTAAAAAAAAAATCTTAAAGATTTTCTAAGTGTTTTGTTTTTCATAATTTGCTAGAGAGGAATACTTGGTATATGCTCACTCTCTATACAAAATCTCTCAGTTGCTCTCCTTATTAAGCTAATGAGGACACTTTTACCTAGACCCTCAGAATTGTACATTACTTTTTTTTTTGTACATTATTTCTTATTTTTTAGCACTGACCACAGGTCTTGTTGTAAGACTGGAGTTGAAAGAAGAGCATACAGACATACAGACTAAGTGATGCCTTTTTGGGAAGCTGTGGGGTCTGTTAGGATAAATATGCGCTTTAGCATCATTTCCTAACCAGCTCAGTATTGCTGGGTGGTGTGGTTTAAGTTATTTAAACTCTGTAAATCTGTTTCCTCAGCTGTAAAATGGGCATAGTCACACTTATATCCAGCATTGTGGTGGGAGGAAAGTGAAGTAACGCCTTTACGTTTGTGTCGTAGTGCCTGGCACTAAAGAGTTACTCATTAGGGGCTCCTGGGTGGCTCAGTGGGTTAAGCCTCTGCCTTCAGCTCAGGTCATGATCTCGGGGTCCTGGGATCGAGTCCGGCATCAGGCTCTCTGCTTGGCGGGGAGCCTGCTTCCCCTTCTCTCTCTGCCTGCCTCTCTGCTTACTTGTGATCTTTCTCTCTGTCAAATAAATAAATAAATAAAATCTTTTTAAAAAAGAGTTAATAAATAATCATATTATCTATTATTTATTGAGCACTTACTTTATAATGGGAATGTGTGAAGCACTTTATACACATTTTAAAAACCCTGTTCATTTATAGAAAAGGGAACGGAGACTGAGAAAAACTTAAGACCTTGCCCCAGGTCGTTGGCCAGTATTCAGACCCAGGTGTCTTTTCCAGTACTTTAGATGAGAGTGTCATACCCATTAAATGTACTTTTTCCCCCTCTGTTATATTGGTAAAACATCTTGAGAAAACAACCAGTCTTTCAAAATTATCTTGGATGTAGGAGTTTGTCAAATGGAGTCATATTCTTTTTTTAAAAATCATGTCTAGCTATGATAATCAGGAAAAATGGTTCATATCCCTGTTGCCAGCATCCCAGCCAAGCTCCAAGGAGAGTTCCAATTAACGGAGAAAGGAAAAGAGGATATTTTTTGCTCTGTTCCCTTACTAATCTCTTGGAGATCTTTTTATGGCTATCACCTCCCAGGAGTCACTTATCTCTGCACTTTCTGATGCTGCCACTGATGTTTCATGAACACTTTGAGGACACTGCAAAATAATATAGGACACAGCACAGTATCTGCTACAGATTGGGGCTCAGGGAGTGTCATTTGATTGAATAGGTGATCGGATGAATGGATGAATAAATGAATAAAGAAAGGACGGATGGGAAGAAGGGTAGGGGGATGAGCATGAGGTTAAGAGATGATTGTGACACTAGTCATGAGTCCTGTCTTTCTTAGAAATGCATTAATATCTCTCAGCTTACTTGTTATGAGCTCTTGAAGTGAGGAAATCACTCAATATCACTGTGGATTGCAAAGCAGGACCAGGAAGACCTGTGTACCAGCAGAGTACTTCCAAATGGAAAAGTCACATGCTCCTATCACCCTCCAGGGCTCAAGTTTTCCCATCCTTTCTGTTTTTATGGACCTAAATATTACAGTTAACCGCCACCACATTATCTCATTCCCATAGGTAAAGTAGTCTAAAGCAATCTAAGATGTAGGTTTTTGCCAATTTGTTTCTTCTTTCTTTTTATGAGGTTGGGAACTTTAACTTACTGTGTTTTGCTTTATTGCCCTTCACAGATAATGTCTTTTTTATAAATTGAGGGTTTGAGGTAACTCTGCATTGAACAAGGCTCCTGGTACCCTTTTTCCATTAGCTCATTTTGTGTCTCTGTGTCACATTTTGGAAATTCTTGCCATATTTCAAACTTTTTCATTATGTTACATTTGTTATGGTTATCTGTGATCAGTGATCACTCACTGAGAGGTCAGATGATGGTTAATATTTTTTAGCAATAAAGTATTTTTCAAATAAGTATATATTTTTTTAAACATAATGCTGTTGTGCCCTTTATAGACTACAGTATAGGGTAAATATAACTTTTATGTGCTCTGGGAAACCAAAGAATTTATTTGTCTTGCTTTATTGTGATATTCGCTTTATTGTGGGGATCTGGAATCATAACCATGAAACCTCCAAGGTATGCCTATATTTCCTGCTGTAAACAACTTTCCTAAAACAATGTCTGACACTTAGTAGGTGCTCAGCAAATGTTTTCTGGATGCTTAAGTGAGTCAATGTCCATGTTTGATAACATTTAATTTTACAAGAGCTCTTTGTCAGCCCTTAACAGAATCACAGGATACTTGAGACTTTGGGACTCAACCTAGAGAGTTTATTTCCCTCACTTTTCAGATAAGGCAGCTGTGTTTCAGAGAGATTACATTAGTTGTGCAAAATCACATTCCAGTCATTACAGCACTTAGATCAGAAACCAGGTTTCACATCTGTCAGACTGATGCATTTCAGACTAATCCACATTTCTTCCTGTTTTTCTTATACCCACTCCTTACGATTATCTTTGTATAGTCACTATAATCTTGCTTTCTTTAGCTGTAAGAAACCCTCAATGTGTTTATTTTTTAATGTTTGTAACTCTAAATAAAGCTGTTCTTTGACTTTGGTCAGTATTAATTCTACTGGATAATGTAAATTAGTGTCACAAAGAACTAGAGGAAAGCTATTTCCATGAATACCAAATGAATGCCACCAGAAGGTGTTTGGCATTCCACAGAGACCCATGGTATAAGTATAAACTCTTCCCTTGAACTTGCAAACAAACAAGCAGACAGCAATGTTTGGGCATCAAGCAATTTACCGCATGATGTTTTGGGTCACCTTTTTATCACCTAGATTAACTGGTCTATTTCATGGCTAATTCATCAACTTGACCAAAAATAATAAAGGGGATTTACACTCCAATTAGTTTGATTCAGAAGGATTTTAACCCAGAAACAGTGCTTGACACTTTAAGATCCATTATTTCATTCACTTCTTCAGTTGTACCATAGCCCCATTTTAGACCTGAGAGACTGAGGTTCCCAAATGATAACTTGCTTATAATCACATACTAAGAATAAAGTCAGGATTTGAAGCCACTTTTCTGTGTTTGTTTACTCAACATGTTGTGGCCTCTTTTTTGTAATCTGCCGTAATTGTGGGGATGGTGAGTGGGAAGCAGACAGACAATAATAGTGACTATTGATTCTAGCGATAACATAAGTAACTGGGCTGACTCAGCTGTTAATTCACCTGACATGATGATTATCAGAATAGATCCACATCTGCTTTTTTCTCAACGTCCTTGCTAGGGATAATAATGCTTCCAAAGGTTTCCTGGTCTGACAATCTCAATTCACTACAAGATTAAGGACTTTTATCTTTATTTCCTCTGATTAAATATAATGCTTTAATATGTGGGATGATAACAGTTTCATCTTTTCAGTGCCTTCCTGTTCAGTCTTTCAGAGTAGGACTTAAATTGTCTTGACCAATAAAGACATTCTAGGTTACATACAGACAAAAGATATGGTGAGATGGGGGAGACCACTTGGTCTGCCAACTTTTTCATTCTAGATAGAGGCATCATCGTGAGCCTCAGATTCCTTTATTGTCCTCAAAGAGTACAATGAAGTTTTTGTTTTGTTTTGTTTTAAAATCATGAACTCAGGATTTTTTACCAGGGTTAAAAGCTTAGGCTCCAGAGACAGCATGACCTTCGTTTGGATATTAGCTCTGTGACAGGCTAGTTCTGTGAACTTTGGCTTGGGAAAAAACCCAGTTTTCTCATCTTCAAAATTGGAATGACAACAACAACAATAATATGTTTCATATGCTTCATATCAGGATTAAATGAGTTACTGCAGATAACAGTTCCTAGCTCATAGTAATCATTAAGTATGTATTATTATTCAATAAACTTAACCTAACCAGGACTCTGCTGAGCCTTCTCCTTCGCTCATATTATTTGAGTTATTATAGGTGAATGTCATTTACTATTTAAAAACATGAAAAATTAGAACTAAAAACAAATGAAGGAACACTACGTCAAAAACTAATGATGTATTATATGGTGACTAACATAACACAATTTAAAAAAAAAGAAACAAGCAACAGTGCTGCTTTCTCATCATAGTCTGTCCATTCCCATTTCTAAAGTCAAATATCTTCTTCTTTTTCTTTGGGAATCACTGAATCCCTGGATGTTATTGATAGGTAATATTCTACACACATTAAATACCAAAGAAAGAAATCAGAGAAATAGTTGGAATCTGTTTAGCTTTGTTGTTCCATTTTTTTACAGTATTTATAATGTCAGTTGGACAAGTTCAAAGTTAACCAATACATAAAAGTCTATGAAAAGTATGTACAAGATTTTTCCAGATGTATTGTAAAGAATAGCAGTCATTTTTCCTCCAAATGTTACTTTTTATTTCTTAAGAGACAGAATCAGAGAGAGAGAGAGAGAGAGTCCTGAGTCATAGATTACGGTTCTGTCTCAAAATGGCATCTTTTTCCTGAAAGAAGTTAACTATAGACAAGTGTTTGTGTGGGGCGCCTGGGTGGCTCAGTGGGTTAAAGCCTCTGCTTTCGGTTCGGGTCATGATCCCAGGGTCCTGGGATAGAGTCCCGCATCAGGCTCTCTGCTCAGCCGGGAACCTGCTTCCCCCTCTCTCTCTGCCTGCCTCTCTGCCTACTTGTGATCTCTCTCTCTGTCAAATAGACAAGTGTTTATGTTCCTATGTTCTCTGAACCATGAGCAAAAACATTGAGCACCAATGAGTAGAATGAGGGTGAGAGCTTTAGATGCAAAAAAATGTTGACTTGAAAATATGAGTCAGCTTACTGTTTGTTTTTGAAATACTCTAAAGCTTCCCCTGTTTGAATGCCTTTTTGGAAGACTAAGACACATTATATTTTAAAGCTACTGAAATATTTCATCTTGAACTCAATGGCTATGTGTGTGAGGTTGAGGGAAGGATTACTGGGGAGCAGTTAGCTAGAAGAATAGAATATGATGATCCTTTAGTAAGAATATTATAACATTTTAGTTACAAGATGATAGAATACATATGAAATATTATTGTATTCTAAACCATCCATAACCTAAACGATTTTTGTAATATTTGTAGTTGATCAAGTAACGTAATTAATTTGACTAATAAACTAGAAAGGAGGGACACCTGGGTGGCTCAGTCAGTTAAGCATCTGCCTTCAGCTCAGGTCATGATCCCAGGGTCCTGGGATTGAGTCCCATGTTGAGCTCATTGCTCAGCACGGAGTCTGCTTCTACTTCTGCCTGCTGCCCCCTCTGCTTGTACCTGCCCTCTCTGTCTGACAAATAAATAAACAAAATCTTAAAAAACAAAGAAACAAACAAAAAAACCCTAGAATGGATCCTTGGCATTTGCTAAGGCCAAATTTGAATGATAAACTTCCATATATCAAACATGTACAATGTTACCTTATTTCCTTTTGTTTAATCCTAAGGACCCTGCTGAAGGACATATTAATAAAGAAGATTGAAGTCTGAAGAATCAACAAAGTCTTACAGAGTCTGCTTAGCTAGCTTAGTTAATAGACCAACTACCTGCATTCTCCAGTTGAGCTTTCCTCCCTGACTTCTCAACTTAAGTGGAGAAAACTTTAAAACATTCAAGAAAAATCTCTTTTGTTAGGCTAGATCCGAAGTTACTAAAGCCATCAATGTTTCAATGACTATCTTAATTCTCAGAGAAGCTGTTTGTTTTTCTTATTTATGTATGCTGAAAAGAAGAAAGAGATTACAGCCAAAACTTAGCCTGGTTGAAGCCAATTTCAAAACAAGAGACGTGAGAATTTAGATGCAGATGTGAAGCAATTAAATATTTTCACCAGAAATAATTGGACTTTTGCGATTCAAAAACACATTTAAAAATATAGCTTATCTATTTAGATATATGTAATTGTTAAGTTTTGTCTTAAACTTAGAAACAGTAAAACTAATTTCATACCACATTTTAAACTTTAGTCTCCCTACAGGACTTTACACCTGGAATTTAAAGACTGATGCATGAAAAATTGATTCATTTCAGCCTTCTCAGTGATCAGGGTAGCTGTCTGCATATATTGTGGGTATCGATTTTGAAGGATAGCTATGCTTTCATCCAAATTATCTATTTCATTGTCTCAACCATCATCTTATTTTGATGATCTTCTTTCTGAAATACTACCTATTATTAAAGTAATTACCTCTGAATATTTTCTTGCAGCAGTGCTTTATAGCATTCTGGTATCTTACAAACCACATTTACTTTGATATGTTAGGAAACTAGAGTATGTGATTAGAGTTAAATATTAAAAATACAAATTAAGAAGAATGTTAATTTATTTTGTTCTGAAAGCTTATTAACTGAAGAAAACTCTGATTTTCTATCTATTTTGAGTATCTTGTGTCAGCAATATCATGTTCATACCACACCTCATTAAGTAAAGTAATTTAACAAAAACTGTATCCAAATGAATGCTAATAACTTACAAAAGCACAAATAAAATTGAATTTGTATGAAGAAGTGTTTGCCTATGTCTAGACACTAAGTAATCATTAATTTCCACATATTCCCTAGAAATAATTAGAACATTTCATTGTTTTGCTCAACCTTTGGATTTTCAAGAATATCATATAAAATTAAAGACAAAAAAATGTGCAATAAATCTTAACTTTTTCCCCAAATTGTCATCTTTTCCAAGAAAATTTAACACTATCCTGAATCAACTTGCCATTTATTTCCTTATTCTTTCCATGATTTTCATAACATTTCATATCAGATTATTTTCCACACCAGTATGGAATGAGTTCTTAAAATTAGGAAGGAATTTGAACCTGAGGAGAAAGTCATTATTAGTCATAATAACTAATGATATTCTTTTAGCAATTATAACATTTTGAAGGCACATATTTCCTATAGATGCTCCTGAATCAGTCATTAACAAATGTTGATTCTGTCATTGGTGAGATACCGTTTTTTTTTTTTTAAAGATTTTATTTATTTATTTCACAGAGAGAGAGATCACAAGTAGGCAAAGAGGCAGGCAGACAGAGAAGGAGAAGCAGGCTCCCCGCAGAGCAGAGAGCCTGATGTGGATACTGGGCTGGATCCCAGGACCCTGAGATCATGACCTGAGCGGAAGGCAGAGGCTCAACCCTCTGAGTCACCCAGGTGCCCCGGTGAGATACTATTTTGAGCCCCATGGTACCAGGGGCTGTGCCTTTGGGAAGTAGTTTTCTCACACTGTGGTCTGCTAGTTACTTAGAAGTTTTAGAATTCAGTCTACCATTACACATAGGCTGTTCTTTGGGCCATATGTATAACACGGGCAATTTTCAGGGAAGAAGATGGTTTTAAAAAAATTTTTTAAATACTTTCATTTTCACATGACATTTTTCTGTTAGACAATGACTGGTCCTAATGTGGATAAACTTTTTAGGCAGTACCTCAATGCTCAGGAAGTTGCAGTTCTTTCAATGATCTTCTGTTGGCATCTATATCACTGATTCCAGTTCTTCTTACACAAACAGCTTTTTAAGGCCTTAGGTGTTTGTTTATATGTCTGTCTGTTTATTTGTTGGTTTCTCTAAAATATAAGCTCCAAAGGGCAGAGACTTTTGCCTGTTTTATTTTACACTGTTTCATTTTGAGCTGCACATTGGACATACTTTTTCTCTGTCCTTAAGAAATTCAGTTATTTTCCTTTATAATGCTGAAGAGTAAGTGAGCTAAATTTTGTCAATTTGCAATTTTAAAAATATTGAAATTTTAATCAAAGTCAGTCATTTTGCAGTAAGACTTATAGCTTCTTTAATATGAGGTTATTAGTACAGGTTTGTTTATAAAGATCAAAAATATAATGATTATGAATCTCTTAGAAAAATTCTTGCCGCAATCATTCCATTGCTGTTGGCTTCTCGCCAACCGCCCCCCCCCCACCAAACTTCGTGTGTAGTGTAGTTTTTTGATTTGTGGAATTTATTTTGTTTTTAAAAACTGCTTAATTTAAAAAACTATACACTATAGTTATGTGTATTAAAAATCAAAACTGTATAAAAATTTGTACTTTGAGAAGTTTGCTTCTTTCCTTCTCACCTACTTTGGCAATTATTTTTTTAAACTTCTCACTTATTCTTTATATAAATAGGCTCAGAAGACCTAGTTCATTAGTAATATTAGTGATTATTTTCATTGAGATTTCATATATGTTATACATTTAAGACAATATTTCTTCTTTCCGAGTTTTTGTAATGAACCAGAGTGTTAGTCATTATAGTCTGTTATTGGAGAGGCAATGGCTCTGGAACCGGATGCTTTTGAATTATCGTTCCAGTTCTGCTTTACAAGATGTGTGGTTCTGTAAATTCAGCCAGTGACTCTGAGCTAAATTTTATCATTACAAAGGAGAAATAATAACATTTACCTCTTAAAGATGAAAAGAAATGTGGTAGCCATAGATCTATGACCCTTAGATTTCTTTTCAAGAGAAATGGTCCCCCTCTTTTTCCCCTTCTTCTTCTTCTTCTTCTTCTTCTTCCTCTTCCTCTTCTCCTTCTCCTTGTCCTTCTTCTTCTGTAATCTCTACACCCAGTATGAGACTTGAACTCATGACCCTGAGATCAGAGGTAGCATCCTTAACTGAGCCAGCCAGGTGCGCTGAAACTGTCTCTTTCTATTAAGGGAGAGCACATCTAGATCAGTAAAGACACTGTAAGTGTCTCTCCCCTATAAGGCAACAGATGCTCCTTGAAGAGTAGCCCATCTCCTCTCCTGACTTCTAGGTCAAAAATTCGGGTTAAATCTCAACATAATCTGAGTGGAGATGAGCTAAGCCTGATAATGGATGAAAGATTTTATATCCAAAGGAGCTGTAAAGATGGATCCAAAGAATGGGCTGGATTTTGAGGAAGCTTGATCAAGTGGCCAGAATGTAAATCTAAATATGTAAGAATCCACTGACTTGGGTATCTTTCTGAGAATTTTAGGATTTAACACTATAGCAAGGACCCTCAGAGATATGGTGAAGTCAGTGTTAGAGTGGCTTTTAGAAGCCTGGAGAAAGTGAGAGCCCATGCCAGAGTGGATCTACCTGTTTCCCTGGTAGTGGAGAAAGAAGTAAAAATTAAAAAAAAAAAAAATACTCAGAGAAGTGAGCATCCCAAAATGAATGTATTAGGTAAGACCAGAAAACCAAGCAGAGGCTAGAGGACACATCATTAAGACCATCAAGAATGCGGGGTGCCTGGGTGGCTCAGCTGGTTAAGTGACTGCCTTCCACTCAGGTCATGATCCTGGAGTCCCGGGATTGAGTCCCACATTAAGCTCCCTGCTCAGCGGGGAGTCTGCTTCTTCCTCTCACCTTTCTCCTCACATGCTCTCTCTCTCTCAAATAAATAAAATCTTGAAAAAAAAAAAAAAAGGACCGTCAAGAATGCATCAATGGTGGTTGATTATGACATGTCAATATAGGCTCATCCTTGGTGATAAATGTACTAGTCTGGTGAGGGATGTTGATTATGGGGGAAGATATGTATGTGAAGGGGCAGGGACTATTTGGAAAATCTCTGTGCCTTACTCTCTTTTGTTGTGAACCTAAAACTGTCCTAAAAAACTAAAATCTTTACCAAAAAAAAAAAAAAAATATGCCCATGGTAGGAGCATCAGCATCGCTAAGAACTTCAGTGCTGACTCTCCTCTGCAGGCCAGAGATGATGGTAGGAGAAGTACTCACAGAATGGGACTCAGTAAGAGAAGAAGGAATAATGGGTCTTGAAGGAATAGAGCCTGTTTGGAAGTGCTTGATTGCCTGAAGCTAGGTCTTCACAATTTCTATAATGATGGGCAAGGATGACTGACAGCCACGGGACCTTGACTTGCAAGAGTTGTGGGAATGTTTAGTGGAATCTTTAGGGACAGAATAGATGGACAATCAATATGGGAACTGCTTAACATGTACACACAGTAGAAGGTAAAAATGAGGAATGATATCACAACAATGCAACAAGTGTACTGTGAAGTTTCCTTCAGGCTTTGTGGCAGATGCCATGGAGAAGGACATGTTAGTAGGACATAATGATGTAGTGTGGGATTTATAAAAAGACCTAGTGGGAAAATTATAAAATGGGCCCCTGGGGTTTTGGAGCAAGGCAATGCCATCTGCAACAAAGCAACCTCCTGAGAAACCACCTCTGTTATGTTACTGAGCCCTGGTAGAGACAGAACCCTTGTCCATGATGTAACAAGGGTCATAACTGGGCTGTACTGGACACACCAAGTCATAAAGTTAAACAGGCCCATCAGTATACCATCATAAGATGGAAATAGTACATCCTGGTTGAGCCTGAGAATGACTAGAGGACGTGAGTATAATGCATAAGCTGGTATCCCAAACCACCATGTCACTCATCACAATTGCACCAGTGCACCTTCCCCAGTTTGCACCTGAGGCCTGATTTGTGGGGGATAGGGTGTGGGGCTGGGATTCCATATGATCACCTGAAAAAGAGAAAAAGTCCTGAGCTCAGCTTATGGATAGGTCAGTTTGTATGTGGATGTAAGCTGAAAAATGATGTGGCTACATTATAGTAATATTCAGGGGTGGCTTAGAAATTCAGTGATGAGGATAATCTTTCCTCATGGGTGGAAATGCAAGAAATACACGTGGTTTCCTACTTTATAGGGTAAGAAGAGTGACCTGAGGTGAAAACCTATACTGATTCTTGGGCAGTGGCAATGACCTAGGACTGGAAAATAAAAGGATTAGATTAGTCAAGATAAGGCAGTCTGGAGTAAAAATATGTGGAAAGTCATATGGAAGGAGATGAAGAATCTGGAGATTTTTGTATCCTAAGTCAATGCCAACAACAAATCATTTTCCACTGTAGAGGTACTGCATACCTAAGTACACAAAATGATTTGGCCAACGACTTTAGCCAGCTTTGCCATCAACTACCCCAGAACTGGTGTAATGGACATATGAACAAAGTAGTCACAGTGGACGAGATGGAGTCTACAAATTGGCCCTGTTGCATGGATTCCCACTTATACCAAGGCTGATCCAGCTACTGCCACATCTGGATGTCCAATCTTCCAGCAAAAGATACCAAGTGAATGCTTGTTAACAATTCAGTTACACTAGGGATGCTCTGTTCCAAAAGGTCCAGGAATTCACTCCCACAGGGATAGATATCTGTTATGAACATGCGTATAATTATGGGTTTGACTTTCCTTCCAATAGAGATTTAGTCAGCACCACTATTGGAGGTTTACTAAAAGTCTGATCCATAGACATTGAATTCCTCACACCACCACCCAACAGAGAAACCACAATAAATATGGTATAGGAATGGACCAACAGGTACAGGATCCACTGACTGAATCACATACCACACCATCTGGAGGCAGCTCTTCTCACAGAATGCTGGAATAGTCTTCTATTGGAGAGTCAGCTTGATGGCAATACTGTGTGAAGAGGCATTGCCATACTTTAGGACATAGTAGATACTAGGTCAGAGGTCTAAATAGGAAGAATATATGGGCCCAAGTACCAAGAGGTAGGAAAGGAATGGTGCCATTTACTGCCTACTCCTAAGTCCACTGTGGAACTTTCTATTAGTGGTTTGAGGCCACAAACGGGCAAACTCTTGCTAAGGAATGGAGCAGAGGTACCATTAAACTAAAAGCTACAACTGCCACTTAGGCACTTCAGACAATTTGTGTCCAGAAAATACCAGGTAAGGAGGGCAGTCACCATCTTTGCTGCAGTAATGAATCCGCTTTCCAGAATTATATAAGACCACATTTTTCATGAGGGAGGCAATATGTGTGGATTCCAGATGATTCACTTTGACAACCTGTGATATTCCCTTATTCAGTTTTAATAGTGAGTGGACAGGGGCGCCTGGGTGGCTTAGTCAGTTAAGCCTCCAACTCTTGGTTTTCAGCTCAGGTCATGATCTCAAGATCCTGGGATGGAGCCCTGGGTTGGGCTCTGCACTCAGTGGGAAGTCTGCTTCTCTGCCTCTCTCCCCTTCTCCGTCTGCCTTCCCCCTGCTTATGCACTCTCTCTGTCTCTAAAATAAATCTTTAAAAAAAAATAGTGAGTGGACATATGCAGCAATCCTAGTTTGAAAAAGGTAGGGTTGAGTAGGGCTCAGAATCATCGAGAATAAGCTTTTGGGTTATAACGCCAGGGAAACCAGCAGGACCTACAATTACGGCTCAAAGACTAACTGCAGAGACAGGGCAATGATTTGTCCTCCTAACATAACGCCATTAAAATTTCCCTCAGGAAGAGAGATCGACAGGAATGAATGGATACTTTCTGGAAATCTGTGAAAGGGAGACTTTATGAGACATACAAGGGGTAGATTGTGGTGGTCATGGAAGCGTATCACTCAGATATCCCTTCTAGGAAAGAGTTAGCAAATGACCTCTAGTTGCTACACTTTTAGTATCCATTGCAGTATTCCTGTAAAGCCCATGATCTCCTGGGCTTCCCCCGTCCCATAACTGAGGACAACAGTTACTCTATAGAGCCAGGTAATTCTGGCCTGATCTAACACTCTGCTTCTGTGCAGTTTTTCCTTTGGCACTTCACTGCTCCACTACCCAACCTTTCTTCCTTCCTTCTTTCCTTTCACAGATGTCAGACCTGCACCAGCATTTGAAGCCTTTTCCTGATCTTGCTTCTTCTCTTTATCCTCTGCAGGCATTTCTTCCAGCAAATCACTTGCACGTCTAATTCTTGGCATCTACTTCTCACAGGAATAAAACTGAGACATTAGATAATGCTTCCCATATAAGTTCTAATCATTGTGATTCAAACTAAGCACTCAAAAATGTTGTTTTTAAGTCCTTATCTGTTAGTATAGGTTTTTAACACATTATAGAAATTGCTTATGTCTTAAGCCATTTTCTGATACCTCCTAACCATGGAGCTATGAATATTTTGCATACCTGTAAGGTCTGATTATATAAAAAATATATTATAGTGTATTTATTTATTTGAAATAACAAATATTTATTTATATTATTTGCCAAATCCATAATCTATTATAGAAGTGTAAAGAAACAATGTCCAAATATAGTGTATTTTATAATATAACTCTTTTCTGCTTATAGATATCTTATTTTTAAGCAAGGCATGTTCTTTCTGGAATCCGTTTCTGATCATTCAAAAGTTGAATAATAAATACTTGAAATAGAAAAAAATCTTTTACATAGTTTTCACTTGTGTCACTGTCACTGAATAAAATAGAAAAGATAATGTTTTTCATTTGGATACAATCATCCTCAAAGGCAAATACATGTAGTTATTATTGCAGGTATAGGAAGTGATCTACTACTTAGCTGATAGCGGCAGTAATCTGTGGCAGTAAGTTGAACTGAAAACATGTCAAAATAGAGTAATTACAGCTAAGTTTATTTTACTGGTAGCCAGTGCACAAAATAAAATGGCATTAATAATGCTGACCTCATCACTTTTGCATTTGTCTAACAAGAATGAAGTATTTTAAGTCACCACTACATCAATTTTGGATTTGTGTATTTTTTTAGATTACATTTTCTTTAGGGATTTGTTTTACATGCATATAAAAGGTATATATTTTAGACATCTGGTCAAGAAAGAAGATGCAAGAACTGTTTCTATTCATGCTAATGTTCGTATCACACTCAGGGTTGATTTCTGATGTATGTTTGGGTTGCTTTTCCCATGCATATCCTCTTGACAAGGACTGTACACCTTGCTAAGTAGCTCTGAACCCTAAACTATATCATGTGACCTTTCTTTGTGGCCAAAGTCTCATCACTAGTCCTCTTTTCTCTTTCTAGTTTGCTTCCTAACTTCAGCAGCCTGCTCGAGGTTCCACCTAAGAGAGCCTGGAGTTAATTTCAAATTCATTGTGTTCTGGAGTAAAGACTATGGCTGGACTTTGTCCGAGTTCTTCAGAGGAATCCTTTAAATCCTTGGATTGCCCAAGTGATAGGTGTGTCTTTGTTCCTTCTGGTGGGCCTTTTGAGCTGCACCTGGGTTTATGCTAATAAGATAACCCCTGGAGTGCCTTTAGATAGTTTATGCCAACCTAGTGAGCCAGAATGGGGGCTGGCCACGCAGGAAAGACCAACCATGTAAGTAGAAGTTTGAGTCCTGTGACATCAGCCTGATCTCTGGGGAGGGGAAGGAGGTTCGAGTTTAAGTTCAATTTTGTAGCCAGTGATTCTGTCAGTCATGCCTCTGTAATGAAACGTCAATAAAAAATCATGTACAACGATGCTCAGTTCAGCCTCCTGAGCTGCTGACACTCATCGATATCCTGAGAGGGTGATACATCTTGAGGACACAGAAGCTTTATGAGTAGGAAGCTCCCACACCTTCCTGCATGTTTCTTCATAGAGCTCATCTGATTTTTATCCTTTACAACTAGTGCTTTCCTGAATTCATTAGAACGATTTCTAATGAATTATCAAACCTGAAGGAATAGTGCGCAGCTCCAAATTTGAGCCACTCGGCCCCAAAGATGGGTGGCCTGGGAACCCTAGAGCTTATGGCTGAAGGGAGAGCAGTCTTGTGGGGGACTGTGCCCTTAACCTGTGAAGTTTGACTGAATTTGGATTGTTAGCATCAGAACTGCATTGCACATTCTTTAAATCCTGAAGTATAATCTCCTTTAATAGCCAATCAATGTATGAATGCGGAACTTTCTGTTTCTCTTCCCACATTTTCCACCATTCAGTCTTTGTAACATCTTTCAGAGGCATCTCCTTTAGTTCGTGTTTTGTTGTCACACGTGTATCCCTCTTTGCTTGGGCTAGTTCACTACAACTTAAGCTGGTCTATCCTTGTTGCATTCTTTTCTGTATTGTTAGTCGAATGTATCTCTCTTCCCCTCTCTTCAAGATCCGACACCTTTTTCAGAGATAATCTGTTTAGTGCCCACTGAGAAAACCCCTCACATGGCAGGCAATCATTTATTTGTTTAATAAATATCTCCTCGCTGTTCAAACTCTATTGCTCCAAGGAACCCCACAACTTGGTTCCGACACATCTCTTCAGTTCTGTTTTTCTTACTCCCACCAATTAATCCCTTGTTCCAACGCAGTTATTTGCTCCCAAACAATATGGGCCCATCTCCATTCCACTGAACCACCTGCCTGTCTGAAATGCTCCTTTTCCTTCACCACTTGTCTAAGCACCACCTCCAGGAGCCTTCATGGTCTCCATCCCTCAGGGATGGCTCTCACCTCTGAGTTCTCTTAGCACACCCTGTAGGCCTATTGTGTGTATTGTATGCAGTTCTAATTTAGCTCTTAGTCTGGACCACCTGGGATTTTACATTAGTCCAGGTTCTTTTAAAAACCATACCACGGTCTTGGGGTGCCTGGGCGGCTCAGTCAGTCAAGCGGCTGCCTTAGGCTCAGGTAGTGATCCCAGGGTCCTGGGATGGAGCCCCACATCAGTCTCTTTGCTCAGCAGGGCATCTGCTTCTCCTCTGCCTACCATTCCCCCTGCTTATGCTTGCTCTCTGGCTCTTGCTCACCTGCTCTCTCCGTGTCAAATAAATAAATAAAATCTTTTAAAAATAAATAAATAAAAGAAAAGAAAAATAAAACCCATACCATGATCTTTTGAAAACAGGCGAATGTAATATAACTTTTTGTGATCTCAAGGACTAACACATGTAAAAGGTGCATCAGATTTCTAGTTTGTTGATAGACTTTTCTTTTATTCTGTCTGATTAGTGTAAGCAGTCAAGCCTGATTTATAAAAACAATGAAGATAGAGAAAATACCTTAGCTACTAATTCTGCAGCTACTCTAATCAACCCACTATTTTCATATCTGAAACTTTAGAGGTAGTATTGTCCATACTGTCTTCCTTGTAGCCGGAATTATGGAGAATTTGTTTATTGTCCTTCAGTAGGGCACGTGTGATTTTTCACTTATTTGTTCTAATCTGAATTTTTCTCACCCGAATCTTCAAAGTCAGCAAAGGCTCACATTTTCCACCATGGAACAAAGCAAAAAATGCACTTACAAGCATAATAGGGCAACCCTCACAGGTTCCAAACAGGGAAGAAACTAAGCCCCAAACTGTATTTAAATAATATAGTCCTTTTAGGCAGTTTTGCAGTCCTTACTTTGACATATCTTCTTAAATCACTTGCATGCCCATATATAATTAAAGACTAACTATTGGCAATCTTTGTTATTTTGTGGCAACGTGAAGAAAAACAAGATTCAGTTCTCACTAATCAAGAAGGATGCACAATTCAGCATTCATTCAATAGAGACCTGCCTTAGGAAGAAATGGCCTTTTTGTCAGCAAAACACAACTTTTTAGAAAAAAATCAAACCTGAAGTTGACTGCAGGAAGTTGACTAAGTTTACTTTTGGGCAAATGGGTCCTGGGGTCTGCATTTGTTTTATAGAGGTTTATATATTCTGAAACAGGCCAATCAATAATAATATTGAAAAACTAGGGTGTTATAAAGCTGAATTTTAAAGTACAGCACATCTAATCTGTAAATAGAGATGAATGTGTTTGGAAATAAAGATAAAGGGAATAGTGAAAGCTTACTTCTCTGAAAAATGTTAGATGTTAGATGTATTAGATCTAAATTTATTAGATAAATTTCAAATTTCCTTATAAGATTCCACATTATAATTACTTACTGTCAGTAGAAGTACATTTTTACAGATCTTGTTTGGTCAGGTATAATCTTGTAGTGATTCCATATTCCCACACCTGAGTTAATGGTTTCTCTCAGATAGTTCTTTCAACCATTTACACATTAATTGGTCAGTACACATTTAAAAACACTCAGTGGGGAATTTGAAAATTAACTCCTATCAACTCAAAGGGATAGCAGAATTAGGTACTGATATAATGGTTTTGTAGAGAGCAAGATGGAGTCACTCATGTCAACAGGGACCTGTGTCAGGTGATAATGTAGGTAGTTAAGGATACTACAGCTACAAATTATCCCCAAGACCAACCCCAGCTGATGACAACCCAGAACTAATAGCAAGCAGAAGAGCAGAGGAGGTTCGCAGGGGCCCAAGACTGATTAAATCCCCTTTAAAAGGGGAGGATTTTTATAGCAAACTGTCAGACTCTTCAGACATGACATCTCTATGTATGACCACTTTGAAAAGGCAGCTGCCACCAAAGGCTCTGCCTGACTGATCTCTGAATAGAACCGAGCTCCTTCACTGCTTGAACATAATAGCAGTAAGAGCCGAGAGCTGACCCAGACTGGAGTGAGGCCTTATTTCAACTGTGCTCCCAATGAGCAGTGTTTGGTCTGTTAACCTCCTTCCCCCTGTGTATCTTATTTGTTGTGTGACTTGTCCTGTGTTCTGCTCTGTGTACCATGTAAGAAGCCCGAGTTAAGCACATGGTGAAATGTCAATGAGTTTGGAATCCCGAACTTGTTTTGTAATTACGTTAACTTTGTTTTATGACTGAATGAAGCTGACATTGTGGAAAGACACAATTTGTGTGTGCCTTCATAGGGTGCTTGTGACAGGTCTATGAAATGAGACAGGGACTGAAAATTTCAGTTGTTTTTACATTCTTACTCCTGCCTTTTGAATTCTTTATTAAGCATTATACTGAGCTGGTAAGAAATCAGACTAGTAGAAAGAAACAGATATGTACATATTTTAGACACTTGTTTATTTTCAAATTTTACAGATGTATGATAGGGTCTGATAGCTGAAGATCATGCTTGTACCAAAGTTGATTTCGAGGGCGAAAGGCAGAGCAAAAACATAGGTGAAAGACTGCTTCCTGGTGAGGGCCCACAGCTCCAACTATTGAAGGTTCCAGTGTCTTCTGCAGTGAGCAGGACTGTCTCTCGAGGAAAGTACCTAGAACCAAACCAGAGGTATATGATTGAGGAAAGCTTTCTTGGGAAATTTGTCACATACAATAAAGGGTTGTATTATGGCAACAATACAGCGTCTACCTACAGAGCAGAGTAAATTCTGAACTGATGTCTGCAATGAAGAAGTGAAGAATGGGTACCAGTGGAGCAGGTTTTCTGTTTTAGGGGTCCTTGGACTTTGGGCAAGAGGAGAGTGGCCAGGAGACAATGACAACAGTGATGAACAGGTTAAGATTACATCATATCACTAAAAGGGAAGATCTGGGCACATCTGGGTGGCTTAGTCAGTTAAGTGTCTGCCTTCAGTGCCGGTCATGATCCCAGGGTCCTGGGATCAAGCCCCACATCGGGCTCCCTGCTTAACAGGGAGCTGGCTTCTCCTTCTGCCTATCCCCCTCTATTCTCTCTCTCTCTCTCTCTCTGACAAATTAATAAATAAAATCTTTAAATAAATAAATAAAAGGGAAGAGCAAGGCTCTATGTATGAGGGACAGAAACTGTTGCAAAGAATGGCATATTGGAGTTCAGTGCATCTATCTAGGGCTGAGTTGAGTGTTAGAGGCTTCTGTCAGGATTCTGCATATGTTACCTATTTGTCTTTTTTGGTTTGGTGACTTTTTAGACTCCAGAGTGATTTTTAGACTCTATTGCTTTAGAAACAAATTATTTTGAGTTGGAAGCTAAAGTCGTATCTCTCCCTTTCTTTGATGAACATCTCACTATTTCCAAAGAAGTTCAATTTGATCCAAGTTTAGAAGGTAAGAGAAAGACAATGAAAGATATAGAGGTAAAGGCAGCATTTTACTTAGAAGAGACACATCAGTAAGTTTTTGGAACGAGAAATATAGTCCCTAACTTAGGAAATGTCTTTCTTTCTATAATCATTTTTTAGCATTTCCTTTGGTAGGTATTAGAGTTATGAAGATGAATAGGACATGTTTCTGCCCATTAGAAATTTACATCCTAATGGGGGATACAGACATATAAGCAAAAAATGACCATACAGTATGTTCCATTTTCTGATGGATTTGCTGGAAGTACTCTGAGAGGAGAGGTGTACCTAACCCACATCAGGGACAAAGGGGAAGGGTCAGAAAATATTTTCAAGACAGTAGTGGTTGAACTAAATTTAACCATCAAATACACGTGCTCATGAATTTGTGTACAAGGCTATCTGCTGAGTTGTGACAATAAATTTATCAGTGGCATTCAAAGATGAGTTAGTATTAGACCTGAAATGCAAACTAGGGAATTTTGATTTGATAGAAATGGGAGATCATTTAAATTTTTAAGTTGGGAGGAACAATATGGCAGAAATACTTCTCAAGCTTTCAGTCAGTAGGGCAATTAGGTGAAAGGGGATTGGAGGAAGAGAGGGAAACAATGTCAACCACTTACATGTGAAACAGCGAAGATCTGAATCTCAGATGATGGTTGTGGGGAAAACACAAATCATCAGCATGTGAGTCTGCATTCTGAGTGTATTTCAAATGTTCTTTCCTCAAGAATGGGCATTTGATTGAAACTGGAGGAGAGAAGAAAGCCATAAATCAATCAACAAGACCACCCAACTGATAACTGGTTTGAAGACTGAAACTCTCTGAAGACGTAAATACAAAGTTTGAAAGAGACATGGAAATGGATGAAATGGAGAAGGTCAAAGTTGGTTCCCAGATGCAGCTATCAATGTCCACTTATATGCCCATTTATTTCTTTCACAGGGCTGCTGTTGTTTTTTTTAGCATGATGAAAATGTTCTGAAAGAAAATGGCAATGGCTAAGTGTGTGAAAAGACTTGCACCAAGCAATGTGAGTTTAGCCAACAGAAATTTGCGAGTTGAAATAAAGTTTAATATACCTAGTAATTGGTAAATATTATTTTAATACCAAATGATCTTTAGAAAAAAAAATGTGTCATGTGGTACTTGGAATGGTCCTACTATGAGAAGGAAGCCCACTCAAAATAATTTATCATGATAAATATCATGGAGAGATAGAGGAAGGAAATACTTAATGAGTGCTTGTGATATTCCAGATATTGTGCTAGGTGCTTTATTAGAACAAAATATTTCTCAAATTAGAATGTGTACATACTTCATTTTATCATTCTAGTTGGAAAGTTTGATGGAATGATATTAGTCCTCCTAAGAAGATTATAGCATAGACAATTTTGAAAAATAGTTTGGATACAAAAAGTAAATGTTCAGATCCATTTAAAAACATTCAGGCAAATGATTGTGAATGGTATATTCTTGATTACATATATTTTCTACCTCCGTTTAGATGTAGCTATATTTGTTGGCACCTATGCTTTAGGGTCAGTCCCTATGAGGCTGGCAAACGCTGATCTCCCCATTGGTAGAAGTTACTTTCTGACAGGGCCATTGTCCTTCAGTATGGATTGCGTCAAAATCATCACTGCCACTAAAAAATTTAAAAAGTAGGTATCTTACAGATCTCAGTTTGAAATAATCATCTCCATACATGAAGGAGTTTCACGAATTTATATTTGTGAAAATATAAATGAAAGCCAATATTCTTCTTCTTTAAACATTCTAATTTATCTGAGTTATCTTTTTTGAAGTATTCATGATTTGAGGTAAAAAAAAAATTGAACTGAGTAAAAGCCTACTTAGAACAAAATAAATTACCCTTTGATAGTGAGTGTAGCAACCTAGTATTTGAGAAAAACAGAACTTCACAAAAGCTTAATATATTCAGAATTTGACAAAGCGTGACCCATTTACTGAAGCAGAAAATGCACCACAGGTTTTTCAGTGTTTCTTTTTTTTTTTTCAAAAGCAGATAAATCATATTTATCAGTGAAATAAAAGAACTGCTTCTAGATTTACTTATTTAGGAGAAAATTGGGAAAGAAATAGAGGGAGGAAAAAAAACAAGAATTTTGACTCAGAAAATACTCCCCAAATAAAATGTGGTAGGTTTTAAAGGTTTCATAGGAATTTCAAAATGGGAAGATAGTTAATGAATTTATGTAAAAAGATACTAATAGTTATTGTAGTGTAAGGGCCTATTCAGCCAGAGCAGCCGCACCCTGGTTGAACTGCCATTTTGTTGTAAAACTTAAATTGACCTTGCCCCCCTCCAGGGGAACTTACTTAAAAGCAAGTCCGGGAAACCAGTCCCAGGTAACAGCCGAAATACAAAGGTGGGTTAGGTCAAGTGGAGATAACGGCCCACATGCAAGGGTGGGTCAGGTCAGGTGGAGACATTCAGTCAGTGGGGGCGCATACTGTCTCCTAGCTACCAAGGTGATGGGCTAGTTTCCATGGCTACTATGGGGTGAATTGTAATTCAATTAGCCACCTGTGTGTGGCCAGGCCCAACCACATGGCCTTTGCTCTATAAAAGTTAGTCTGGAAAGCAGGGAGCGGTCATCCTCTCTGTAAGGGGTGACCCCCACTGGTCTGTTTGACGGTTGGTCTGATCCTTGATGCTTGGTGCGAAATAAAGCTTTGCTTGACCTTCGCTTTGTATCAGTCTCGCTCCTTTGACCATGGACCCATTATTGGGGGACCCAACATTGGGGACCCAGCAGTAGCTTCCTTGAAGCCCTGCAGATTCTGTGAGGATATTGAACTGTTTACAGAAGCCACATGTTTATGTTACCATTTTTCATAGGAAATTTCTGAGATTTTTGTCAGGATTTTAAATATACGGGGAAAAGGATACAAAACCTTACTCTGACTTATTTAGTCTCCTAAATATTCATCTTAGTAATAGCAGTTTTTACATTTTTCTGCATTACTAGTTTAATTGTCTTTCCTCTGCATGCACCAGTTTAATTGTCGATTCCTTGAAAATGGGGAGTTCCGTCTTACACACCCTCACATAGCCTATCCCTTTTACTGCATTTAACACAAAGCAGCTGTATCAACAAATGTTTGCCAACTGTAAGACTGAGGAAATAAAAATGAGAGTCCATGGACATTTCTTCATAAAAAAGAGTATATATGAACATGTAGATTGAGATATTTTTGTATTAATCAAGCATTTAAAATAGACAAATACAACCACTGATTATGTTTAAATATTTTCTTCTTCCAAAAAGAACTTAACATAAAAGAAAACTCATTTCATTTGTATCATTAAACAATTTTATGAAATACTGAAAAAGCATGTAATTATAATTAATATTCCTTTAATAATTCAAAGTAGTGAATGTTATGTTGATAAGCTAGGGGACTGACAGAGATTTCACTTCTCAGCCTTATTTTTAGACTTTTGGACCATTTAGATTTTTTTTTTTTTTTTTTTAAGATTGATACTTTAAGCCAAAGTCAGAAGTGGGACTACAACTGAATTTTCTTTTTTTTTTTCAATTAAAAAAAAAATTTTTTTTAATTTATTTGACAGAGACACAGTGAGAAAGGGAACACAATCAGGGGGAGCAGGAGAGGGAGAAGCAGCTTCCTGCCCAGCAGGCAGCTTGATGCGGGGCTCAATCCCAGGACCCTGGGATCGTGATCTGAGCCAAAGGCTGCGGCTTAACCTTAACGACTGAGCCACTCAGGTGCCCCTACAACTGAGTTTTCTAACAATGTGGGTAAATTTTAAATGATACAGAAGGATTAAAAAAGTCTTTTGGTGTGTTGTGGGGGAGTCTTTTATTTTAAACACAGTTCCTTTATTCATTACAATTACTCTCAATGGCCTGATGGAGCAGATCAGATGTGGCTGGAATGAGTTGAGTCCACAGTGCTGTAGATGAAATTAAAAAAAAAAAAAAAAATTGGAAATCCCTTTTGGGACCCTTGAAAACCATTTCTAGTCTAAAGCTACAGGGCAGAAATGATCAATAATGGTGGCCATTTGGCTCATTCATTTCTTTTAATGAACACACTCACAACTCACTAAAAGCATTCTTATAGGACTGGGATGGATTTCAATTCTCTGGTGACTGACAGAAATAGAGCCTTTGATAAAACCTAGAGGGAGCAGCACTGTGCCCCACCATTCTTTCCTTCCCCTCATTTTTACAACGCAGTCCTGTTTCACTCAGAAAAATATGTCATCTTGGTACAGACTGACAAGCAGTTGATCGGCAGCTATTAGCAAAATTCTCCCCATGATTCTTAATGCAGTTTATTTTAGGAAAGAATCCCAAAACTGTGGATGCATTTCAAATAGGTAAAGTCTAGTAAATGCAGAAATAAAGGCCTCAAGAAAAAATGGGCACTGAGCTGGCTTAATCATTTTATTAATATTCAGTAGGATCATTTCCATTTCTGTAGTCATTGCCCCAGTTCAAGTAAGCATTAATTTGTATCTAATAAAGTGCCATTAATACTGACGATCCTTATAAATTGCTTTTGATAAATGAACAACATCTGGATTATTGCATCAGTCTCTTAACTTGTCTCACTTATTCAAGTTTCTTCCAATTATTACCTACTTTATATCTAACTGCCAGGAAGAAAAACTCTCTCTTGAATTTCCACCAATATTTAATTCCCTGCTTATTATGAAACTAGAGTTTGCTTATTCAAAACTCTTGTGCTTGAGATTGATTTTTTTTTTCACTGATTTCCCAAGATCTTCATTTCTTCTTATCAGTTAATCTCTTAGGACTTCGGTGCATCCATATTCTTCAAAAAAGTGCATTTTAATTTTCTGGTGTCATAATTTCTAATATGTAAATTTAAGAATTTCTGAAATAAAAATACTAGCCTGTTGGCAAACAAAGACTAGAAAGTCTCTGTGATTTCAGAAAATGCCCCTTTCTTGGATCTAAGTCAGAGGTGACTTGGTCAAGGATGGAAAGAGCTGTGGGGGTGAGGAGGGAGTGATGATTTTCTGGGCCTTTCTCTTTTTTCCTTCCTTGTCTCCCTATTTGTAATACCATATTGTGTGTACATGAGAGGTTTTGATGTTCAAAGATGTAGTAACTATTTTCAGAGCAAATGAGCAGTTCAGTATGAATCAGGAGTAAGTTTACAAAGTATATATTTTAACCCTTTAGATGGGGTTTTCTGAAGTTCAAGTACAACAGTTGCATATCACATAGAATTGAATTATGTCTTGTCTTCACAAATCTTGTCCTCATATTTTATGTTTCATGAAGATAAACTTAGATCAAAACTCTCTAAAGGCATGAGAAAAATGAGGAGACTTTCAAAAGTCTGGTTGAATGGTGCAGACCTTAATGTGAATAAATATTAATTTTAGCAGACAAATTTCTGTGCCAGGCCTTGGAATTTTAATTGAATACTTTTTATCATCAAGATTATTTAAATGCTTGGATTCATAGTTTCTATGCCACTGGGGAGTTATTTTTGAGAATAATATCATCTTTGTCTTTATAACTCTGCAACGTCAGTTATAACTTTCCACTTCATGGAATCCCAGAGAATCTGGGCACATCTGCCAATCATGTGACACTTCATGTCATGAAGTGTCAACTCTATTATGAGAAAACAATTTCAACAACAATTTGCAAGATCAAATGTAGACACAAGTTATTGAATTTACTTCTTCACTTGTTTTTCCTCTCATCCTGTGTTGGGAAATACATCTCCCACAAATACATTCTCCAATTTCTGCCAAATTATGTCCTTAACTGAGTTCCACACCTAAAATGGACTTTCTCATTTGCCCAGATCATTCTGCCCAGAACTGCCATTTTAACATTTCCAAATGATGCTTTATTCATTTCACTTGTATTTCCATTGGTATCCCTACAAAATGAAAAACAATCTATTTTATACAATCAAGGACCTCTGTGATACGATTGCTTTTTACTTGTTCAGTTTTTCTCTATTAACTACCTTCTGAACACTGAATGCTACACATGACTCTGGAACATAATTTATGCTTATTCATTTGGCTTCCCATCTCCAGTTTGACCACTATCTCACTATCTTCTCCACTCCTGAAATGCTCTTCTCAGCCTACTTCTACCAGCCCCCCTACCCTCTATGAACTTTCCTTGATTTCCCCAACCAAGAGTTCTCTTCATTTACAAAATGTACTGTTCATCTACTACAGTGGTTAAAAACTACAGGTGATTTTTCACTCAGTCTATAGAAATGGGCAATGTCTGGAGATATTTTTGGTTGTCACTAGTGAGAAGGTGCTATTGGCATCTCCTGGCTAGAAGTCAGGGGTGGTGCTAAACATCCCACAATATACAAGACAGCTCCCCACCACTAAGAATGATCTGATCCAAAATGTCGATAGTGCTGCAGTTTAAAAAAAACCCTAATTTAATCCAATTTGATACCTCTATCTCAATCCTTCCCATAATTTTACTTGAATATGTTTATCTTTAGTCATCAGTATTAGGATATAAGCCTCTAGAATAACAGGACCACACTTTATGCAGAATTTTATTTCCATGAAAGTCTAGCACAAACTCTGGTATATATGGGCGCTCAAAAACATTTAAAAATCTTTGTAAAATGGATACCTGGAATAAGCATGCAAGAAGAAAATACTTACCAATCAAGCTACATTAAGTTCAATATACACTTTCTTTGGAGGCTTTGAAAAGTCATCTATCATTTGAAGATCTCTTAATGCTGAAAATCAACTGGCATCGTGGCTGGTAAAGAGAGAGCGTGTGGGTCAGTATGTATTTATTGTTGATAAGAGACATATTACGAACTTCACTTTATTTTCATTGTAGATGAAAAATGAGGCTGAGGTTTTCAGGGCTGGTATACCTATCCTTAATAGTTATCTTCTATTTCTCCTATGGTAGATTTGTTGAGTTGTTGTTGTTATTGTCATATATTATGCCACAAACAATTAATCCTTGTTTCATGAAGGTTTCTCAGCTGCTGGGTAGTATGTGCTGGTTAAATCAGCTTCAATTTGTTTGTATTCCTCTAAGTGGAACATCTAGCTGTTGGGCAAAATAAAACATTAAATTACCTTGCCAACTTGCTATGAATATTTGAAAATGATTGGTATTGGAATACATAAGCAGTTTTTTAAGCTTCCTTATGAAATGAGCTGATGCATTTTGCTTACTAATGGAATATCTATGTTTACATCATGTCCAACAGTCTCTGACATATGAAAAAATGAATAGAGGTGATGGTTCCCTGCTTTAAAGAACAAGTTTAAGCAATATGCCTGCCATTCAAGGTCTTCCCAGATCTGCTCCCTACTTAGCTGTGTTTCTTTCAGAAATGTCCTGCTTCAGCTGAATCGTTTCATTTATAATCTCTTGAATGTATCTCTTACTTCCTTTACCTCTAAGGTTTGTTCTTCTTTTCTCCCCCCCTCAAGTTTCTCAATCATAGGACGCAGTTCTCTTATGCCTCTGAATTGCTGGCTGTTCTAAACCATCCATGTCACATGCCAGCTTCCCTAAAAAGAATTCCTTTATCTTCTAAATCATGCCTTTGCCTGTAAAACATAGCATCTTCTACAACTCAGTTAACTTCTACTGACATGTTGTTGTCATTATATTTATGCATTATTATTTTTCATTTTCATTCAGACTGTAAAGTCCTAGCAATAGGGACAATGATTTACAGACAACTTTGAATATACTCAGCACCAGTATACTGTCCTGTACGTAGTAATTGTTTATTATACAATAGTTGAATAGATGTTGAATGAATTATGGTTTTGCTTTAGGAGTAGAAAATAATGTGGCAACCTGGCTATAAAATATGAAATGAAATTGGTTTTTCCAATAAATAAATGTCAAGAATAAATGAAGGGAGGACTGTTATGGACATAATATCCAAAAGTGATGTGTGAATCTTGTTTGAATATTGATTTGAACATACTAACTGTAAAGGAACATCTTTGACATAATTGGAGAAATATGTAGATAGAATGGGTAATGGATGATATTAAGGATTTGTGGTATGACAGGAATGTGTTCATTATGTCAGAAATAGTTTTTTACAAGTTAGAAATGCATACTGAATTATTTACAAACAACATGTTTGATATTTGATTTAAAATATTCCAATAAAAAATTACTAAGTATAATAAAAAAAAACTTGGCAACAATTGGCAAAATATTGATAATCACTGTTGATTGATTGTGATTGGTAATCACAATATCAAAATATTAATAATCATTGATAAGCAGAGTGAAAGTTACACAGTGTTCATTATACTGTTTCACTCTAGCTCAGTTTAAGTTTAAATATTTCCCCTGAAAGTTCAGGTAGATATATAAATTGCTTTGGAAGAATCACCTTTCAGTCATCCTCATGGTAAGAGAGTAATCTTTCAGTCATTTTACATATTTGCTCTATGGGACCCCAGTGCCTTGGATAAAATTTCATTATAAATGTTTAGCCCAACACTCAGGAGCCAATTCACCATGTGAGAACATTGCATTAGTTGTACAATGCCCTACTCCTTTGTATGGTACAGAAGACTACTGGGTGCTTAGTGAGTCAGTCTGGCTTTTTGCTCTTCTCTAAGGACCTTCTTTTTATTATTCATAACTGTCTGGTTTGAAGGAGATTATTGTCAACCTAGTAGCCAGTCACTGACCCCAAATGACTTACTCTCACTCTTTTATCCCAAGAATGACCAACAGCTCTGTAAAAAGCAAAGAATAATTTTTTATCTTTGCTAGCTGAACTGTATCCACTCATCATTAATGTCATGGAAGAGAAATGATATGAAGAGAACTTTAATAGACACACCAGGGATTAGGTAAGTTGATACAGAAGCTGTGGACATTACCAAGCAGTAAATGCTGAAGAAAGATGGCGAAGAGAGAACACAGATGAATTTGTGACTTCAATAGTAGACTTGGTATTGTCAATTCTTTCCCTCATACTCATTACTGTCTTTCCATCTTTGTTGCCACTTTCCTAGACAACTTCCTCTGTACAGTTCCTCAAGTGAAGATCCAAAAGCTGTCAACCTTGGTTATCTCCAAAAGCATGCCCCAAACAACCCCCCAAAGCATAAAATCTAAGTTATAGTCTTGTGCTTGATAAAGAAACACGACTTCCAAAAAAGCCCTTTACCCTCCCAACTTTCAATCACTGTTATGCCCACCTGTCTGTCCATCTCTCTCTTCCTTCCTTCCTGCCTTCCTGCCTTCTTTTCTTTCTTTTTAATTTTTTTTATTTTTTTAAATTATTTTTAAAATTATTTTTATTAACATATAATGTATTATTTGCCCCAGGGGTACAGGTCTGGGAATCATCAGGCTTACACATTTCACAGCACTCACCATAGCACATACCCTCCCCAAAGTCCATAACTCAACCACCCTCTCCCTGCCCCCCCACCCCCCAGCAACCCTCAGTTTGTTTGGTAAGATAAAGAGTCTCTTATGAGAGAGAGAGTGAGTGAAAGAGAGAACATATGAGCAGGGGCAGAGGGAGAGGGAGAAGCAGAATCCCCACTGAGCAGGGACCACGATGTGGGACTTGATCCCAGGACCCTGGGATTATGACCTGAGCTGAAGGCAGATGCTTAATGGACTGAGCCACCCAGATGCCCCTATGACCTTCTCTCTATTGACAGCAGTGTAACTCCCTTTCCCTGCGGGTTACTTCAGCATCTTTCCTGGTGGTCTTTTTGCTCTAATCTTTTCCTCCTCAACACACACTATCGGATAGTTCCAGATTAGGCTTCCTAAAATATGGCACTTACCATACAAATCCCATGTTCAAAAACTTGCAGTGGCTTACCATTGCCTATTACATAAAAGCCCATTTTTGTTCACTCAGCATTCCAGGCTTCACCAATCTGTCTAGTTTACATTCTCAGTGTGACTTTTTTTAAGCACTTGAACCTGAAAATCAACAGAACTAATTTTACTTCCCTGAAAATACACTGTTGGGTCTCCATTCTTTGGCTTATTCATGTTCTAATTACTTACAGCCTCTCTTTCCATACATATCTACTTGAGACCTTCCAAGTAGCACTGAAGTCTTTCCTGTCTCTGTCAGAATCCACCACTTTCTCCCTAAGGTTCTACAGCTCTTCATGTATATCTTTCACGGACCATTTCCTCTCACTGGTATTAGAACCTGGTATAAGCTTCAGTTCTCCAATCACAAGTTTTGAGAACACAACTTACTCATTTCACCTTTGTATCCCTAGTCTCTGGCACAGTGGTCTGTGTTTAGGATATGTGTAGTAAATATTGGTTAAAAAGCTGGTAGAAGGAATACTAAAAATTCTATGCAAAAGTAGAAGTCAAGGCAAAGCAGTGTTTTCACACATTTAAACATTATGGTGTTTAAATTCTAATTATCAAATAAATTATCACCATTTACTTGAGGCTATCCCAGGCGTTAGGCTAAGTGCATCTTCGCATTGTCACATTTAATCCTCTCAGTTTAAAATAACTGTCTAGATGAGAAAATTGAGACTTGGAGAGATTGGGTAACTTCTCTATACATGGTCTATCTGATTCAAACCAGGTCTGCTTGCAATCAGACTTAGTCACTTTTCTATTATCATGCCTGGGAAGCCCTGGGCTTTAGCAGATATAACTCAAAAGACACCTGAAGAGATTGAAAAAAAAAAAAGACTCAAACAGAAGATAATTCCCTTTACCCATCCTTTACTTCAATAACAGAAGCTTTTCTTTTCTTTTTTTTTTTTTTAGTGAACTTTTCTATTTTTTATCTTTGTAAGGTGGGACACTCATTTATTTTCATTATTTCCTTTATTACCTGTTGTCTTATATACCCAAGGATTTCATATTTTTAATTTTTTTGAAGGCATTTAAGTGTATAGCCTCTCACATAATGTAATGAGTTGCCTTTACTTCCCCAGAGCAAGCATGTCATCAGCCTGTGCCACTATTCAAACAATACTATCATATTCTAACATATATGTTCTAATCTACTTTTGCAGTTGTTCTCAGAACCAATTTCCAAGTCTTGCAAGAAAATCAATTTCATTACTTGATAGTCTCAATTTCAATTTGTTCCGAATAGTTTTGATTCTTTCTAGAAATTCTTCAATTCTGAAAGGATGAGACTATCATGTGGATACTTATGTAGTTCTTTTTTTTTTAAAGATTTTTAAAAATGTATTCATTTGAGAGGAAAGAGAGCAAGAACACAAGCAGTGGGGAGGGTCAGAGAGAGGAAGAAGCAGGCTCTTTGGTGAGCAGGGAAATTGATATGGGGTTTGATCCTGGAATCCCAGGACCCCAGGATCATAACCTGAGTTTAAGGCAGATGCTTAACTGACTGAGCCACCCAGGCATCCCTTTAGATGTAGTTCTTTAAAGCCAACTCCCAAAAGGAATTTAAAAAATTATTTGGGTGATGCATAGCTCCCCATGGGGGCCACTTAAAAGAGAGCTCATTTGAACGTGTAAAATCGGGTGTGTGTGTGTGTGTGTGTTCTGATCTGCATACAGACATACATATATATGTGTGTGCATATATATATATAGTTTTTAAAAATTCCCTAGTTAGAGCATATATCATAAATGTCAACTAATTACTACTGTATATCAGAAACTTCAAAATTTTAAAAAAGAAATTTATTCTGGGGATGAGGAAGACAGGAAAGAATTCTGGAAGGAAATGTATTCGAGTAGTCCATGGGGCTTTGGCCTGGGAGATGGATAGCCTTAGGATATAGCATAGCATTTCCTCGAATGTAATTGTATGTGGAAAGCAGCGGAGGTGAGATGGGTGGTCAAATGTGTTGGGAAAATATTTGTTAGGAAAAAAAAAAAAGATGTTTACTTCACATTTCCAACTCATTTGATAATGGCTCACCCTTATTTTCTCTATATAACCTCTGATAATACTCCAATTTCCCATGTAAATAAAACTGCTATTTAGGCTGATGATTATGATGATGGTAGCATCCCTCATATTTTTGTATGTGTGTGCTTTGAACAGTTTCTTGTTTTTTACTCAGTTTAACATCTACGTGTTGTATGATTATGGAAAGTTATTTAAAATCTCAGAGCCTCAATCTCTTTTTTTGTAAAACAGAGACAGCATAACACCTCTGCTTAAGGTTGCCGAGAGGATTAAATGAGTCAGCCCCTGCAGAGTGCTTGGAACCATGCTCAGGTGCTCAATAATGTCATGATTTTGGCAATTCCCTAGGCCCGTGAGAAAGTATTGATATTTCCAATAGCAGCAACCTTTCCTTTTGGAAGTTTCCAGTTACAGGAATGTGAATGAGCACACAGTGCTGTAAATAGAGGTATGTTTTTCTAAGATGAACACTAAATGAAGCCTCAGAACACCACGTGCATTACAGTAGTTTGTGTTTAGGGCACCAGGGTGGCTCAGTTGGTTGTTTCCTACTCTTGGTTTCAGCTCAGTTTGTGATCTCAGGGTCCTGGTCTTGGGATGGTCATGTGTGGGGCTCCATGCTCAGTGCCAAGTCTGCTTGACATTCGTTCTCTCCCTCTTCCCCTGCCCTCACACACATGCTCTCTCATTTGCTCTCTCAAAAAAATAAATGTTTTAAAAAACTTGCTGCAAAATTGACTTTAAAAAAAACCAACCAAACAAAAACCCCAATAGTTTGTGTTCAGAGAGCACTTCTGGATTTAAAAAAGCAAGCAGAGGGGCACCTGGGTGGCTCAGTGGGTTAAAGCCTCTGCTTTGGGCTCAGGTCATGATCCCAGGGTCCTGGGATCGAGCCCCACATCGGGCTCTCTGCTCAGCAGGGAGCCTGCTTCCTCCTCTCTCTCTCTGCCTGCCTCTCTGCCTACTTGTGATCTCTGTCTGTCAAATAAATAAATAAAATCTTAAAAAAAAGAAAAAGCAAGCAGGGCCAAAAAAATAAATAAATAAATAAAAGAACATAGTATATGTCTATCCCCCAGAGTACAACTACCTTTTTGCTTCTGTGTTGTTTTTCATGGGTTTAAAAAAAAAATACACAAACTCCTCATCTCTGGAGGACCATTTATTATATAAGAAAAAAATTTATATGGGCATTATTCTTGATATGCAAATATAACACACTTGGGAATTATAAAAAGATGCCTCAAAACATATTATTGATCTGTCCATTATTAAGAAGATAGTTATTCTGGTTTCTTGAACTTACAAAGTTGGGAAGAATACGGTCTTTGTAATTTTGCTTTTGCATATGTTCAGAAAATTCCCTGACGTTCTTGGCAAGCATAGTCTTCACCTTCCGTCCTCACCTTCCAAAAAAACACACTTCATCACCTATGCAAACAGAAAGATTTGTTAGGTATTTGGACTCTTTTGTACCCAACTTTTATCAGGAAAAAACAAATAGAAAATGAATGTATATATATATATATGGTACATATTCAAATGTACAACTCTATCATCTGTAGAACCTCTACTGTTACAGATCTAAAGATAAAATAAGATCACGGACACATGATTGTGAAAGCATTCTATAAATGCTGAAACATGAAAATATGTTTGCTAGTAGAAACGATAATAAATTAGTGTGTGGGATATTCATACTTACGTTTATAATTTTACTTATTTTATGTCTCCAAAGAGGGACCAATCCCAGTCAATATTTTCACCAACAGATATCAATAAGTCGATAAAACATAATGTTTATGTAAGTTAATATGTAATTATCTATAGTTATATATAATCATAGATAATTACATAACTTAAATACAGAATTCTAAAACATTTGCTATTTCTCCATGACATAGAAATTAATTCAGTTCAGTTTAGTTGTGACACACAGGGGTTTTTTTTGTTTGTTTGTTTTGTTTTTTTTTTTAAAGATTTCACAAGTAGGCAGAGAGGCAGGCAGAGAGAGAGGAGGAAGCAGGTTCCCTGCAGAGCAGAGAGCCCAATGCGGACCTTCATCCCAGGACCCTGGGATCATGACCTGAGCTGAAGGCAGAGGCTTTAACCCACTGAGCCACCCAGGCGCCCCGACACACAGGGTTTTTAAAAAACATTTATAGGGTGCCTGGGTGGCTCAGTGGGTTAAGCCTCTGCCTTCGGCTCAGGTCATGATCTCAGGGTCCTGGGATCAAGGTCCGCATTGGGCTCTCTGCTCTGCAGGGAACCTGCTTCCCCCTATCTTTCTGCCTGCCTCTCTGTCTACTTGTGATTTCTTTCTCTGTCAAATAAATAAATAAAATCTTTTAAAAAAATAAATAAAAAATAAAATAAAATATTTATAAGCCACACTTTTTAAATTTGGAAATTAGGGTGCTTCTTATAATCAATATCCAAAAAATTGCTGGTTAGTTATCTTTTATACTGAGAAACTTTCATTAATTATGTCTTACAACTAATTCTGTTTCATAGTTAAGGAGGTAGAAGATATTGTACTTCCATGTGTCTAGAGACTTTTTGTGGATATACATGCCTATTATGTAATTAGCCTCCATCATCATCTATGCATTGCATTTATTTATTTTTTGCTATGAAATATTTATTCTACCTTAGTCATTAAGTGCTGTACTGTAGAGGTCACAGACTTCTCTAATACTACTTTTTGGTTTTCAAAGGCCAAATTGTGAATGATGAACATGTGTCTTAGTAAAAATTATATGGAAGCAATGGTCTAATGCATCCATAGCATTCTTGGACCAGCCTTGCTCCTCTGAATGAGAATCAGAAGATACAGCACTGAAATCACAAAAAGGGTTCCAATTAAGAACAGAAAATTGTCTCAAATATGAATCATATTTAGATCTTATACAAATTGACCTAACATGCCCTTTTCCCCCTTTATTTTTTTTATTTTTTTATTTTTTTTAAAGATTTTATTTATTTATTTGACAGATAGAGATCACAAGTAGGCAGAGAGGCAGGCAGAGAGAGAGGAGGAAGCAGGTTCCCCTGCTGAGCAGAGAGCCCGACGTGGGGCTCGATCCCAGGACCCTGGGATCATGACCTGAGCTGGAGGCAGAGGCTTTAACCCACTGAGCCACCCAGGCGCCCCTTCCCCCTTTATTTTAAATTTCATATAAAGAAGCAAAACCAAACTAGTATAATAATATTTTAAAGTATACTTTAAAAAGATCCTCAGTATTATGCCATCTTGAGTTTTTATGAAATTAGCTGCGTAACTATTTGAAATATTTTCATTTATTCCATTATCTCTACTTATAGAGATACACACATATACATATGCATTTAGAGGTGCAACACATGTGAGCCCAGTGTCCCAACGTCTTTAGGTAGGGAAAGAGTGGAATCTGACTTCATAATGAGAAAAAGGAGTGGCCAGTAATGCCATCCTCACGAAACAAAAGATGTCCCAAGTATTCCCTAACCACCTGAAGCTCTCTGCCACCACACTATCAGCTCTAGCCTTTCCTATACCCATTCTAGTACAGACTGTGCAATTCATTCATTTGTTGAGAAATAAGAATATCCTTATTTTGCATTTTCCATTCGTGGTGTGGTAGATCCCTGGAATTTAGAGGTGAACCGTGTTCTACCTCAAGGTCAGCCTCATGGGGAGATGGACAAATAATAACAAATAATATGTGGGATAGCAATAACAGAAAAACCATCAGAGCAGGGAAGAGGGTGGTCATTCTAACACAGCTTGGCCTAATAGGGAAGCGACAGGGTTTTGTCTTAAAAGAGCTAGTGTCTGGCCTGAGCGATAGCATATGAGTAGGAATTAACCAAGTAGTTATGTTTGCATGTTTTTCCTCTTCGCTAGATCTCACATTCTAATATTTCAGATTTAGTCTTAGGCCTTCCTGCCTTATTTCTGTAGACTCCTCTGGAAGTAGTGTCATTGCCTCGTGGGGCCTTAGGGCCATGTCTGTGTTATTTCCAGGTAGACTTCTGAGCCTTGGTGGGGAGGTTCAAGATATGACCACAAGGTGGCAGTAGCACACACAAACGTTATTGGGCGCCGATAGATTCCCCGGGAAAGTCCCTCCCAACAGGAGGATGTCCACAGACAAGGGCCCAGGGCTGCTGCTCAGAAGGGGAGGAGGATAAAGGATCTCCTGGGAGGTTGGGGCCGGGCTGGGGCCAGGGTGGGGGTTGGTGACAAGCTTCTGTGTGGGCAGTGTCACTGTGGCGGCTTGGCGCCTTGACAGACAGTCTTTGGGGTCAGAGAGCTCAGAAGGGAGGGCTGGTTTGGAGTCTCCATGGCCCCGGAGCTTATCTAGTGCTAGGCCTAGATAGGGCTAGGATTGGGGTGGGATTTTGAGGGGAATGCAAAATAAGCAGGCTCTAAATGACTATAAAAATCTGCTTGTTTGGCCTATTTTAAAAATAAATGGATGTGTAAAAATTTGATTTTGTCTCTGACAGGCTTTTGAGCAAATGGGTCTCAGCCTGCAGTGAGAAAAGAAATGACCTCGGGGCCATCTTTGGCTCATTAACATGACAGCTTCACATCAATATAATCAAATGCTTATTTAACATCTACATTGGGGTGTCACGTAAGTATCATAAAATTGACCCAGTCAAGACAGAACTCCTAGTACTTCCACAGTTTTTAGTAAATGGAGCTATCATCCAGATTTGAGGCCAAAAGTTAAGAGTCATACATGGTTCCTCTGTTTCCAATCTGATTAATCAAATTTTGTCATTTCTGCTTCCTAAGCATCTCTCTTATTTAGTTCTCTACATCTCCATTGCCAACTCTCCAGTCTAAGCTGGATTACTCTAGTAATTAATTACTAGATAATTACTCTAGTAATTAATTACTCTAGTAATTACTCTAGTAAATAATTACTCTAGTAGAGTAAGTAAACACTCGACTCTAGAGTGCTTGGATTACTGTAATACTCTGCTAGGTTATCTTCTTATTTTACTGATGTCCCCTTTCCATGAATTCTCCACACAGCCACCAGGGTTATCTTTTGAAGCATAGATCCTGTTTACACTAGCTCTTTGTTTATATACCTTTTAGCAGTGTCCGGTTCACACTGAGAACATCCCAGTCTCAAAACCCTGCGTGAGCTCACCTTCCTAGCTCTTCTCACACCATGCCCTCCCATTCCTCACCAGTGTCTGCTTATAGACCCAGTGACTTGTGCATATTCGTTCTCACACCATGACCTCTGTACTGCTGTTCTTTCTGCAGGAAATGTGCTCCTCTCCCAGCAATTTGAATGGCTCTTTCCTTTTCTTCTTTTAGGTGTTGCTTAAACATTACTTCCTCAGCTAGGCCTTCTGTAGCTGTCACCCTGCCCTCCACCCACCCTCACTGTCCTATCTCAAGCTCTCCATTTATTTCTGGGGCTACAATGATCTCAATTATAAATTGAGGTAGTATGTATTTTGTTTTTTGCTTCAAACCCTCTCTAGACTCTAGGGTTTTTTTTTTCCCATTTTTTAAATTTAAATTCAACTAATTAACACAGAATGTATTATTGGTTTCAGAAGTAGAGGTCAGTGATTCATCAGTCTTATGTAATACTCAGTGTTCATTACATCACGAGCCTTCCTTAATGTCTATCACCCAGTAGACTCTAGACTTCATGAAAACAGAGACTTCATTTTGTTCACTTCTTCTTTTTGTTTTTTTTTGTTTTTGTTTTTTTTTAATCGAGTTTCTAATATAGTGCCTAGAACATAATAGAAACTAAATATTTGTTAAATGAAATACATTTCATACTTTTATAAAGAGCAAATATTCAGGGAAAGGTGCAGTCAAGTGGAGAAGGATTTTTGTTCCTCTTTTCAGAAGAACTAAAGGTGTTAGTGTTAATTATTTATGTTACATAGTTAGCATGGAAATTTTAATTCCTTTCTTGATGAGGTAAAGGAATTCAAACAGCTATGAGGGATATAAATAGACTTTAAATGAACAAGTTTGAAATCATTGAAGCAAATCACTTGTGATTCCTTAGCACGGCTGGGGTGTTTTGTTTTGTTTTTGTTTTGCTTTGGCTGGAGGTTATTAAAAAGTAGATTGTGATCAGCTCTTCTCCAAATTTTTAGACCAAGAAAGGCAAAATAAGAGTAATCTTCATTATTTGGTATGTACAAGATATATGAAGGAACATTTTCTACCAGGAGTAAGAATGAAAGAGAAACTCCTCAAGAGGACATAACAAAATCTTAGAATTCTCACTTTCCACCATGCCATGCATCCTCCTTTTATCCTAGGGAATACTTACATATATTTACATTCTCCCTTTTTCCTCTTGCTCCATCTCAGTGGGAATTTACCCATTCTGTAATAGAAGTACACCTCCCTTAATTTGGAATTGGTCACAAAAATAGTAATACAAAGAATATGATTAGTGAGCATTTACTGAGTGTTTACTGTGCGCCAGGCATTATTCTAAGGGCTTTACATGTTCTATATTTTTCAACCCAGTAAGAAGCCCTGTGAGTTAGGTATTAGTACTGTCTCCATTTTAAGAAACAAAGCAAGGTTGCCAAACTGCCTGTGATCTCACCGTTAGGAAACAGTGGATGGGGGACTTGAAATCAGGTGGTCTGGTTCACTGTCCTTGTCATCAGCTTTCATACTCTGTTGCTCACTGCTGTGATGCTGTCCTGCTCTTTCTTTTTAGTGGGTGTACCTGCTATGGATGTATCCTAATGATATCAGGATTGTGCTCATAGAGAAGAAACAGAAGGTTGCAGCAGTAAATGTGGAATGTCCAATTCTTTTTTTTTTTTTTTGGCTACACTATTTGGAAATTGTTAACTTTTTGCTGAAATGTTTGTAGTTTTTATTAGAAGGTAGCACCAACAATAGTGAACAGAAAATACTTTCTTGTCTTCTTCTTTCTTCCCTCCAGATAAAAACAAACTGAGAAGTCTGGAACCCTCCTTCTGGGAGGAGACATTGTAAGTCTTATGAAACTTTGGAGTAGAGAAAAGAACCTTGACTTCTTCACTTTTCTATGCATCTGTTTCTCTCCCCATTTCACTTTTTGGTCAGTACCACTTAAGATCTGATGTGATGAAGGTTGCAAAGAATTCTCTCCTCTCATAGCTTCATTCATTCACGTCTTATTTATTCAACAAATATTTCTGAGGATGTACTATGTGCCAGACTCTGTATTAGGCTTGGGTGTTAAGTGGTGAAGCAAGTCATGGTGAAGGAAATCTGTGGAGGGGAAAAGAAAATGAAAACGTAAAACACACATACGCGTACACTCACACATATGGGTTTTTTTGGTAATATTACTTGTACATATACATGCATATACTTTATATCTACTATACATTTTACATATTTGAATACATTTAACTTGTTTATTTACTTCATGTGCTTATTCTACACATACTGTACATATGTATATGCATAAATTATCCTAAGTGCTATGACAGAAACAAACAGGTTCAGTGACAGAGAATCACTTATCGACAGTGATACTAGAAGGGCCACAGTGAGTCTCTGGGGGAAGGTAGCTTAAGGATAGTCCTGGCTCTAAAGGATAGTGGTAGAGGGGGTCTTGAAGTCCCTGTGCTGCCCAGCCTCATACACAGACTCTCTGATCTAGAATAATGGGAGAGCTCAGAGCTGTGTTCTGTGTGGATGACCAAGTGTCCATGGCTGTTGCCACGGAGTGAACACACCAACATGGTCATTTGACAGGGAACTAAAAAGATCAGCACAGATATTGGTGAAATGTAGAAGACATTTACTTCACAAGCCTATGTTATGACCATGCTGTGAGGAGATAGAAAAGTACCTCTGACCACAAAGATCTGAGTCTAATTGGGTAGAATAAACAGATGCATGAGGAATGACACTGGAGGCAATGGACCAAAATGTGCAAGCAGATCTGTTATAAATGGAATAAACAGAGCATGGCTGAGCTCATCCTTTTCAAAGGAAATGAGTTAGAGCCATGGCATTTACTTAATTGGTGGTGAAGGCGGTGGGAATATATTTAGATGGACACTGAAAATAAGAGCTTAGATTTGGGAACCCAAACACAGAAGATGCAACTTCTACTGAAGGATGATAAACAAGGCAGAGATTTGAGAAGCTTTGTTCTAAACTCGTTATGGAGCTACTGTTCCTCTTGTGTGCCCATTTCCCTCTTTATCAATGTTGCTTAATAAAAATTGGTACTGGGGTGCCTGGGTGGCTCAGTGGGTTAAAGCCTCTGCCTTCAGCTCAGGTGATCAGGCTCTCTGCTCAGCAGGGAGCCTGCTTCCTGCTCTCTCCCTGCCTGCCTCTCGGCCTACTTGTGATCTCTGTCAAATAAATAAATAATCTTAAAAAAAAAAATGGTACTTCTATATGTGGGGCACAAGCTTTTTGTGAAATGACAAGTGTCTCTTATGTGTTTGTTACTAAAATATCTCTCATACAAAACAGAACACCTCATCCCATGATCATTCCATATCTGAAAATTAATTTTCGTCCGGCATGAGAGTCCTTGGACCTTTCAGGGTGTTCAGCCACAGTTTAACAAATATTTTTGGAATAATCCCTCAGTGCCAAGGATGTCACAGAGCAGCAGGACTACAAAAAGTAAACGTAGTTCTGTCATTTCGGAGCTTATAGGCTAAATCAAGACAGAGAGAGACATGCATCTATTTTATAGAGGGCAGTATGGGAACACAAACAGGGGACAGGCAGCATCGCCCAATGATGAGTAGGAAAGTATAGAGAACACTCCTGGAAAGATGGTTATTTGATTGAGAATTGATGGGAAAAGGGTCATTTCAGGAAGGGGGAGCAGCATGAGCAATGGAATAGGATGAGGTATAGGAGAAAATGTGAAAAACCCTCATAGGAAACTCTTTTTAGGAACTTGGCATAAAGGTGTGTTTTAATGTCAGAGTCCAAACTAAGTTTAAAAAATACATGGGATGTACAACCCTAGTTTGATACTTCAGGGTTGAGATGATGTTCACAGAACTAATTTAAACTCCCTAAAACCATTTTAAGATATGGAAGTGTTTGGGGCCCAATCTTCCTTTCATGAAAAGAAAGCAGAGGGACAGACTTTTAGAAGGGCAACAGCTCACTGCTTGCATTCCATGTCATTCATATGCATGGAAATAATCTGGGAATTCTGGCATCCTTTGCAACTTGCTAGGAAGGGTATTAACATTTGTGAGAACCACCACCTAGAGGTGAATTTGAAGGGTGTGGTCGGAAGAAGGGGTCAGACTAGGCTGAGCAGTGGATTACAGTCTTGTGACACTAAGGTTAGCAGAAACAAAGAAGAACACCACTTTTTCTCTGCCTCCAGCTCAGGACTTGGCGCAGCTCAGACTTGAGACAGACTCAACCTTTAACGAAAGGAGAAGAGCTGCAAAGGGCACAGTGACTGCAGGAGTTCACGCTCCGGAAGAACCTGTGAGATCTTTACGATGAGCGCAGTGTTTCTTGCCGAAGAATTCAGTGGAGTGGGCGGCCTATGTCAGATCTTGGGTGAGTCAGGGTCCAGTGGAGAAAAACGGGATTCACTTCGAATATTCGTTAAACGGAGGATTCAAATGCAGGGAATTGATTAAAGCACGAGACAGGAGATGAAAGAGACAGAAGAAGCCAGCCAGAGAAAAGTGAGGTGACAGGAGACTTAGTGACAGGAGCAAGGCATAACCCACCCTAGCTGGAGGGACACAGGATGAAAAGAGGGTACCAAAACCTAGGAGCCATGCGTTACCAGGTAAGAACTGGAACGTGGCAGGCTTCAGCAGCGGGAGGTGGGTACGGAAGAGACACAGCTTCTGCCTGAGAAGGTGCAGGAGGCAGACAATGTTGAGAAGATTGCCCTGACTGCTCCCTTCTTCCCCATCTCTTGTCACCTCCCAATGTCCCCACTCCCAAGATCCAGGGGCAGAAGCCAGCGACAGTTCCCCTGAGACAGGAAGCCTCAGGGGTCAGAATTTCCTGTCCCCCAGTCAGCCCCAGGGAGGGCAAGGGATGGATCCAAGGGCAAACAAGCCCAAGACCCCATCAAGAGAGTTCCGTTATAGAAATCCCAGGACTAGCTTGCTGACGAAAGGAAGCCTGCACTCCAAAAACTGGGTTCTTAGAAGGTTTGAGTAGAAGAAAACCTATCTTTAAGTCACGTTTCCTTTCTTTCTCTGCTTTGCTTGGCTAGAAGGTCAGCGTAAAATCAGAACATCTGCATGCACATCCCCAAAATACATTCTAATTTGGCTAGAAACTCTCTCATCAGTAAAGAAACCTGATTTTTTTTCTCTAAAAGAAATTGCATTTTAATGTCCTATTTTGTAAAACTTAGCCTACATGTAGGATTTTCTGTTTGTTGTGCTAGTATATTTGACAAATCGAAGATCCTTGAATTATCAAACAAAGGCTTATTTGCCTAAATTACCATGCTGGCCTGACACTGAGATGTGGGGTTTGTTTTGAGTCTTTGCACATTTAGTGACCTGCGGTATTTTGATGAATGCCATTGCCTACAACTATTCAGTAGGAGGTTCGGGCACCATCTGTGTTTGTTTCTGTAGGAGCCGTAACTGCCTGGAGAAAAATCTGAGGCTCATTTCAAAGATGCAGTATAAACAAAATTCAAGATGATGCCTTTAACATAATTATTCCACCTTTCATTTACATAGTACTTTATGCATTTCAAAGTGAATTGATATGCTTTCATTTAAAGATCTTCACAGAACTTGTGGAAGTTAGGTATGGGCTTCTAAAAGATAGGAAAGCACAACAAGGCAAATAACATTGAAAATAAGCAGTCTTTTAGGAGAAGACTATGAAATGCCATATAGTTGGATCTCCTGCTGATAGTAACAGAAAATACTTATCGAGCACCTTCCCTGTACTAGGCACATTGAAAGTGTATCACATGTATTAACTCATTTAATCATCAGGACAATTCTATGATGTAGGTATTATTATATTCTTATTTTCAGGAGAAAGGAGCTAAGAGAGGCAGGGTGGCTAACTAGCATAATAAGAGAAATGAGCCCTAGCAGGCTAACAAAATACTATCCATCTTAAGCAGTGTCTTCTTTAAATATGTACTTAACAAGCAGTGTTCTTAATTACAGACATATATTTATATTAGGTTTCTTCTTCTTCCAAAATGTGCATGTAACTCGGTCATGTGCTGGTAAACCGGCTCACTTCCTTTCTGCAAAAGAGAGAGCAAGAAAAAGAAAAAAACAAAACTCTAATTTGTAGCATGCTATGGTCTGAATGTTCTGCCTCTCTCCCCAGAAAATTCATGTTGGTGTCCTCATGCCCAGGTCATGGTGTTAGAAGGTGGGGCCGTTGGGAGATAATTAGGTCGTGGCGGTGGAGCCCTCATGAGTGGGATTAGTGATCTTATAAACAAGATTCCTCGGAGCTCCTTAGATAGAAAGAGAAGGCTGTAAGCCCTCACAGGACTGTGCCGCCCCCCCATCTCACACTCCCACCCTACGAAACTGTGAGGAATTAATTTCTGTTGTTTAGAAGCTACCCGCTCTGTGGTATCCATTCAGCCTGAATAGACCGGACAGACAAAACCCTTGACAATTTCCATGGTCTGAGTAGCCCCTGCAGGGTCTACTTCAAGATACCAAAGTGAGGTCACTGAATGCTTAGTTGAGAAGAGATGTGGATGTTTGGATCTCATTGGCTTACGGCTCTAGCACACCAGTGGCTGATTAAAATTACTGTTGTACTCCGGATGACAAGTATGCCATGGATGTGATGATCTACTCTTGAAACATTCTTAAAACACAAGTTCATTTTATTTTCAGATGTTTTATGCAACTCAATATGAATTAAACCGTTGTAGATATGTTCAGTGTTCAGTAACTACTTAGAATGAATTTTGTAATCATGTTTATGTTGGAATGTTTTTCGCTGATGATAATCAAGCTTGTCTGGTTTGAGGAGCTCCTGGAGCATCTGGAGAGAGGGGAGGGGAGGCGGGAAAAGTGCAGCTATTCATATGATGATCAGTAGATACAAACCTTGATCCGGGTACCAGCCTTTTCTCAAACCAAAGTTCCTTGGGTTATTTTGTAGCCAACACGGTTAGTAAGATTCCAATTAGCAATCTGGAAGTCTTGCATTTGGGTCCACCTAAGAATTCCATGTGTGTGTTACAGAGTATAGTCATGTGAAAAGTTCACCCAATAGTCCTCTAAGGAAGAGTGGACATTTGTTTAAACCCCTCTAGCCCAGAGCCACATCAATTGAACCAAAAACAATGGGGATGGGCAGTCCGGATTTCCTGAGTGCCACTGAGGCTGAGCTGACAGGTGTCCTGTTCTGTGACAGTTGCTTCTGCCCAAGCTCCCTCTTCTGGATCCTACCTGTCCCTTCTCTAATGCCAAAAATAAGTATCTGCCTTTACTGTCACCGCTATCTCATGTTAAAAATGTTTTACAAATACATGTCCACAACTAAACACCATGTGATGCCTTCTACTTTCCCTTTTGTTCTCCAAAACACATGTATAAATAATAAATCCAGAGCTTTCTGTCATCATGTTACCATATTCTTTTCTCATCTGTGTCTTATTTTCTGTTTATTCTTTGTTCTTCCTATTATTTTTCTTGTCAATGAAACTGTTCCCAAAAGTATTATAAAATTCCACGGGGGGAATATGAATATCCCCTGACTTTTTCTTTTCTTTTTTTTTTTTTTTTTACAACAACAATCACAACCACAACCACAACCACAACCACAAAATGCTAAGGAAGCCCGGCTTGTTTGGTGCTGGGAAGATGTAATGCAGCAACATAAAGATTCTCAGTGATCTTTCTGACAGTCACGCCTTTAAAACTGTTAACAACCCCAACCAAAACAATGGCAAAACAAGCCTGTTCTAAAAAAAAAAAAAAAAAAAAAAAAAGCAGAAAGCTTGGGAAAGCTTATTTATAAAGGCTTTCTCCTTCCCACTGACAGATTTGGTGATGTCACCCTCCATGGAGGGACTGGTCTAAGAAGAGGGGTTTACCAGCTGTTCTGGACACAAACAGGGATGGGAAATGCACCTCCTTGAAGCTTGCAGCTTGCAACTCTTTTGCCTTTTCCATCTTTTTATTGGGAAAGAAAAAGTCTTTCCTTACTCTTAAAAAGTAACAATTGTTGAAAATCTTTGCCAGATTATTGGTTCTGGGTCAAGAAACAAATTAACTAACTAACCAAAACCTTCATAGATCAAACACTTGATCCTTCAGGCAAAGACCATTGGAATCTTCCCTACACAGAAGGTGGGATGGGATAAATCTAAATGTTTCATTCATTCAACAAACAAATACATGTCAGGCACATGTTGGGTGCCAATCCCTATGATAAAGATTTAAAAATTCAAATTTGAATAAAATATAGATTTTTGTCCTTGGCAGTTTGTAGTCTAAACTGCATTTGCTAATTATGACAAAAATTCTTTATTATAAGCAGTAAAATCTATAATCTCTATCTACCTATATATCCACATATAGATATATCTTCCTCCATATATATAATCAATATATAATCCATAATAACATACAAGCTTTCGAGCAATAATACACAAGCTTTCAAGTAAGACTTTAAAACTGAGTTTCATATTAGAAGAGAATGGAACATTTCCAAGTGTTTATTGTTACAAATTTTATCATCCAGTTAACCTAATAGGAATCTGAAATGCAGGCAAAAAACTTTAAAGGCAAGATTTTGTTTGGGGCTAAAAAGAGTAAAAGAAAAAAAAAAGAAACTCTTTCACCTACCTTCTGTCCATATCTGACTTTTCATCCAAATCTCACCTCTTCTGGGAAGCCTTCTTTTAAAATCCCAGCCCATATTAACCTCTTCTTTTTAAAGCCACATAATTAACATATTAATATGGTCCACATATAATTTAATCAGTGGTTGTTATTCATAGTCACTTCAGAATCACCTGTAGAGTTTAGAAAATACACATTTCCAGGCTCTAACCTCAGACACTTATTAAGTCAATGCAAATACGGTCCTCACATTTGTATTTTTAAAGCACACCACACACATTGCATTCCCAGTTAAGAACCACTGTTCACATTACACTATAGGATTTGGCATTTTATAATAGCATATAATCCATATTTGTACATTTATATTCTTCTATCCCCAAGTGAATATTAAGCGTCTTTTGGGTATAGGCACAGACTTCTATTTACTTTGTTCTCTGCAGCACACAGAACCTACTCTGCACTGGTAAGAATTTCTACACTTCTTTTTTGAAAAAGGAATTTCTTCTCAACAACCTCTATGTAATACTATCATATCTGCTTTTCTACCTATATTTCTTACACAGTGGTTGAACAAAATTGATTATAAGCAAATGTCATTTATTCATCTTTATTTAATATTGCTTTTCAGAAAGGTTCCTGAATTAGGGCAATCCCCAGAGAGTTTCAGAGAAAGATGCTAATTCTAGCATGGTTCAAATCCAAATGATCTTCTTATCTGGCCTATGGTGAGGAGAAAAATGAAAGAAAAAAGTATAAAAAGTACAGGCCCTTAGTAAGCATTTATAATAGCTAACATATATATGATATATATGTATACATATATCATAAGAATATGCAAATTTTCATATATATTTATATTTCCATAATATAAGAATTTTCCTCAGTGTCCAGATTTCATGCCTTATATCCTGATAACCAGTTACTCCCAGAGACATCTATCTAGGCAGAGAATGTCAGAGCTGGGAGGCCTGCTGAAATGAAATGATCCTCGATCTTCCTTTTAACCTTTGAGGCAATTTAGGGCTAGTAGCTAAAGCAATCTGTACACATTCATGGGATTGGAATGTTCTGCCCCACAGACCTATTTTAAGAGTCAGAAGAACACAGGGAAAGCCCTATGTAGAAAAACTAGTCACTTAATAAATCATTGTTATTATCATTAGTATAGTAATAGTGATATCCTGAACCACAACCTAGCTCAGTTAGTCCTTTATAAAAATATAGTCTTATAATAGCTAATAAGAATAACAAATTAAAACTATTGATAATTTTTTACTATATTCAGTAAAACCCTGTTACTCATTTCAACCAGCAAATAGGAAGATTGTGTACCATCTTCCGACCTATGCTGTTAAGGAGTCAGACCTTAGTCCGATTTCAGTTTATCCACTATGAGAGGAGGCTGTCCTAGTCAATCTCTCCATCTCTGTTTCTTCAATTGTAAAACAAGGGAAATAAAGTATATCCCTCATTGGGTTACTGAAGAATTCATTATGCAGGAAAGTATTTCAAAGCCTCAGGCGAATAGCAAGCTTCCAAAAAAGGTTAGTTTATTATTATTAACATTTTATTATTATTTATAGATAAGGTTACCATAATTTGTCATCCATACTGGGACATGTCTGAGAGTGAAAGGCGGGACTCTTAGTAATTACACTGGGACAACAGGCATAAACCAGGACGCACAGCCACCTTATCTACAATGTATACTCTAGCTAAAAACAAATCTCTAAAGTAGTGTTAGACTGTGCAGAAAAATTTCCATGGAACTCTTTGGAAAGATGATATGTATAGGTCAGATTCAAGCTCCTCTGAGACAAAGTAGGAGGCATGATGTTTTTATAGTATTTGTAACTCGGCTGAAGGTTAAAGTCCCTAAAGTCTCCCTGACTAGGTCCCAGAAAGTGCACTTTAATTAAAAAAAATTTTTTTAATTACCTGCAAGAGAAACTTTTCTGAAATCCCTTATCCAATTTCATGTCTCATTAAAACAAATATATACATTGTAATTTATACTCTTGAAACAGATTATTTTTTATTTTTGTATCTTTTAAGTTTATATTTATGTCAGTAATCTCTACACCCAACATGGATGGGGCTTGAACTCACAATCCTGAGATCAAGAGTTGCATGCTCTTCCAACGGAGTCAACCAGGAGCCCCACAAATTTTTTTTAAATAAAGAAGAAGAAGAAGAGAACAAGCTTCTATTTTGAAGCAAATATATCACTGCCCACCTATCCATCCATACATTTATTTCTCCTTTTGCTTTAAAACAAAGTAGAATTTTAGGAGGGAACAAATAATCATGTCCCCAGTCTATTGTGTTCTGTCCCACTCTGCCCCATTCCACCCTCCACCCCATTTCATTCAACAGACATTTACTGGACGCCCACTATATAGTGTCCTTCCTGCCTGCTACACTGAACTTTCCCTCTGAGACAAAAAGGTGACGTCAAGAAGGCTGACAAAGATAACTCTTTAGACACAAGCTCTATAAAGGTGTATCATATGTAGTGGATGACCTTTTCTCTCCTCAGGAACTTTCTGTCCCCCGTCTGCCTTTTAATAAAAATCAAGTGAATATCATCACAATCCCTCAACAAAATATATTTCCTTATTAATTTATTTTTGTTTTGATTTTATTCTGTAATACAGAAATTCATAACCTCAAGTTCCAAAGATGCAAGACAGAGGAAAATCATGCACATAGAGAATCAGCGCGTAAGTGCTCTGCTGCTATGATATAGAATCAAACTAAAAGTCTCTCACTTGTTTGACATTCACTGAGTGTCCCGCTTAGCCTCTATCAGACGAAAGATCTGCTTGATCCATTTAAGCATTTCTTTTTGGGCCATAATGAAGTGTTCTGCACCTGTCTTGTAAGAAGAGTGCATTAAGGAAATCAGATAGATGATGGGGCTCACCTCCATTGTTTCGAACGCTGAACCTCCAGTCAGTGTCAGATTTATTCCATCTTCTGGCTTCTCAGTCATACATCTTCACCTATAGTCCCAGATGAGTGGAACAATTTAGAGCATTGTGCAATCACACCTATAGGCCTCTCTAAGGCATTCCCATATGGTGTATCAATTCAGTTCATGGCAAATTTAACAACAGTAGCGGTTGTCACACATACTCAGAACAAAATAAATTATCCATCCAACCTCTTGTACTTAAGTGCTTTTTATATTCTGTGTTTTAGAAAAACAGTTTAACTTTAAGCAGCATTCTAGCTATGATCAGTCTCTCCTGAGGAAGTATTTTATGAGATTGAATGAAGATAATGACAGCCATTCGTCATTGCCATTAGCATAAGGCATGAGGCACACTACAATATTTATAAGCAGCTAAGTCATGACAGTAAAAATATGACTTCCTAGAACTTGGGCAGGCATCTGACTACGGCTGACAGCTATTCGGTAAAGTGAAACGGGTCTAAGTCTGGTAGTACTATATTTAATGGTGTGTTCATCGTAAGACCTAATTGTTTTCCACCACAGGGTATGGACCTTTATGTCCTCCATCAACCAAAAACAAACAGTCATACTGCTTAATGGCTGTTCAATTAATGTTTATGTGCTACTTTTACACCCTGAATTATTTGATGAATAAACTCTAAGAAGCTATTTGAGAACTAAGTTTAATGGAACCTCAACTATTATAAAAAAGCTCCCAGGATTCTTACAGTAACTCGAACTATCAGCTAGGGAATAGAGAACATACACTGATATTCAGAAACTTTTTCCCGTCCTGTAAGAATGACAGAAAAATCAAAGTTTTATAAGGAAATGGTCTATGTATCTTGAGCCTTACTGCCTTCAAACTGAAGATCAGAATAGGGTTAGAATTACCAGTGACCAGGTCAGACTAAGGCAAATGTGAGACTTGGTTTCTGATACTAAAAAAGGCTCTGCTTTTGGGTTTCAAGTACTTTCTTAACTTGTAACTCTTTACCTGCTAATATTTCTACTTTCCTGATATAAAGACTTTGCTGAAAGCACTAGTTGAAAAATGTGTTAATTCAACACCTTCTTTTGCTAGAAGTTTTGTGAAATTGAGAAAAGTGTATTTTCACTGAAAGATTGCCACTTTTGAATTTGTGAGAAAAAGTGTTTTGTCACAAAAAATATTTGTCACAAAAAATATTTTTACTATATTTGGATAAAGTGTTGTTTTTTTCAGTCACCATTTTTTCTTTCTGGTAAGAGTCCTGATGTCTCCACCACTAGGTCAATTAATGGTATTTCTTACTGTTCCAAATTAGTTGGACACCATTAGATACAGGAAAAAGAAAGAAGAAAGAAAGAAAGAAAGAAAGAAAGAAAGAAAGAAAGAAAGAAAGAAAACCCCAAGAACTGAGGAAATGAGAGATACTGCATATTTCCTTTGGAAATTACAGACCCTTTAACGCTACACATGGTATTTGCAAATGCTGATGTGTATATTTTAACAGAATGGTGGCTGTTCTCTTCTTCTTGTCTTGTGGCTTAATGTATCAACAAGAGGTTCATGAACAAGGACAAATGAAATAGCAAGTTCAAGAGATGTCAACTGTTCTTGACAACTTCCCTCTAAGAGCACAACTGAGAAATGAATTGATCACCTAGTTGGTTGAAGTTTAAATCTCAATAAATTTATTATAAAGCAATGAACCTTTGATTTTTTAGTTCATTTTGGGTTTCTTAAACAGTGTTTCAGTGAAACATATGTAATTGAATTGATTTGAATTTGATTAGTTTAGCACTACAGTTTCATTATTTGTTATAAACAAAGGTGGCTGTGTGGTATTACAGCACATTAAGGAACATTTTAGTAGAGCAATTGACTTTTATTATGATTTTTAAATGTATCATTACTTGATATTAAAACCAATCATTACAACTTAACTGGATATACCTTTTCCAATTCTATATTTTGTTAGATACTAATTAATATTCAAATTCATTTCTAGTAGATTTTGAAGCTACTGAGCAAGTAACATGTAACAAAAATTTGAATGTGCTGCATAGGCATTTGGTAGAATAACTGATTAGGAATGAGACAATAAATCCTCAATATTCTAATAAAAATCTATATAATATGTTTCCCTAGTTTTTTTTTTTTTTTAAGATTTCATTTATTTATTTGACAGAGAGAGAGAGAGAGCACAAGCAAGGGGAGTGGCAGAAAAACTGAGAGGCAGGCTTCCCACAGAGCAGGGAAAGTCTGATGTGGGACTTGATCCCAGGACCCTGGGATCATGATCTGAGCCAAAGGCAGTAGCTTAACCAGCTGAGCCACCCAGGCGCTCCTCCCTAGTTATCTTATAGCTGATTTTTATATGTCAAAATTAGAGTAGAGGAAACTAAGGGAAATAGAATATTGGGAATAAACTGTGTGTGTCATTCTGTTAAAATAATACATAAATCATTGGTGTTAAAAGTAATCAGGCTACTGGATGATACTTCAGTGTTTTATGTTGTACACTTTTTTTCTGTTGAGTCCATTATAAGGGCATATTTTGAAATGTGAAAGGAATTACATCACTTATAAGTAATGCTTAGATTCTCCACAAATGCAAAGTGGAACAAGTAGTTGGCAGTTTGTTGGGTATTTTTGGCGAGTGTCCTATTTTGGATTGACTATCACTTTAATAAATAATATTTATTTCTAAACTTCATGTTTTTAAAATAGAAAGAAAATAAACTTTCAAAACTGCCTAATCAGTGCAATTAGATGCTGGGAAATATATGACATAGAAAATAGAATACTAAACAAATTCCATTAAAGTTTGAAATAAGAATCTTATTCATTTACTTAAGTTCTGGTAAAGTCAGAGTATCTTCTGAAGGAACTAGTATACCTAGAATTAAAGACTGTGAAATTGATATTCTATACAAATAAGCAAGACTTTGTTTTGTTTTTATATTTTTAATCATAAAGATCATTCATAGCTTATTTTGCACTCCAGTGATTTGATTTTGAAATTTAATTCCATCATAATACATAGTCATTTACAAATTAACAGACTATGACTTGTCCTAAAATTTCTGTTGCCAAATCCTGTTTTCTTTTCTTTTTTTTTTAAGATTTCTTTATTTAATTTAGAGAGAGGGAGAAAGAGGGAACAAGGGCAAAGGGTGGAGGAGAGAGAGAATCTCAAGCAGACTCACCACTAAGCATGGAGCCTGAGGCAGGGCTCGATCCCACAACCCTGAGATCATGACCTGAGCCAAATCAAGACTCAGCCAACTGAGCCACCCAGGCCCCCTACTAAATTCTGTTTTTTTTAAAAAATCTGTTTGTATATTAAACATAATCAAAGATAAATAAAACAACTATCATATTTATGAATCAATAGTCTGATAAGCTAAATAATTATATTTTGATGTCTATGGTCCTTTTAAGAATAAAAATATTAACTATTATTAGTTAAATATGTAAATTATTTGAGAAGTTTGGTATGCGTCCTCTCTATAAAATTGACTGAATGCAGCTGCAATATATTAATGTTAACAGCCAAGTTTATTTTGGGAAGCAGGTGTAATTCTACTGCAATAATAATGAATTCTAATTAGGAAATCAATGAAATAAAAGCCTATATAGTATATTTTAACATTGCTAAAAACAAATCCAGCCTAAGAAGGGTAGAAATGTCCATTTACATATTTACCAAATATCATAATCAAATAATTTCTCTTTATAGATAAATGCATGCTTTAGAAATAGTCTGTAGCATGTCAGTATCTTACTTTTTTTGTGTGTGGACATCGTAGGTATTGTTAAAGTCTACACTTTATATTACATTCCTAGACCCTTCCATCTCCTACACTGGGGAAGGGAGGCAGCAAGCATCATCTGATCATCCAATACATGTATTTATTTTACTATTTGCAACTTAAGGTGCTGTTATCTTATTTATATAATAAGCTCTAATATTTTAATTAGTCACATATGTTTAATAAAAAGTGCATTTATCAATCTCAGCAGTTAACTAGAAATCTGTGAGGTTTTGAGCACACCAGCACCTGAAGTGTTATAGTACAGTTCAGCTCTCTCACCACACGAACAGGAATTCAGGAACTCATGTCAAATTCAGGGATGAGGTTTGACCTGGTACTGAGTAAGCCTAAGACTCTTTCAAATATGCTTTATGTATTTTCTGTACAGTGTCAACAGTAGCTTAATTGTAAAGCAGTAAATTCTGTTGATCTGATGTACTCATTCAACAGTGGGTTCGCACAAATAGGTATTCCTGGGTGCTTGTGATGTACTTCAGCAACAAAGCTGGACAGAGATAAATTGGACCAAATAGCAGAATCCTTTCAGAGGACTAGCTCAAATCTTTGCACTGCTAAATGATATTGTTTAGTAAATTAAATCAAGATCAACTGATGATCTGTATAACTTAGACTCAAACCTTCCAGCATCTTTTTCTCAAAAACAGGGTGCTTGGTTTAAAATTAGGAAATTGCAGTGACTTTTTTTTGGCCTTTGCAAATTGAGCCAAGATTAGATTTTGAAACTCACAGGGCATTTAAAATCTCAATTATCCAATAGTCATATAGTCCTTTTTTTTTTTTTTTAAAGATGGAAGGACTAATGTAAGTAATAGTGAAAGGATGGCCAAAGTTATGCTAATTGTTGTCTAGTGGTAGAATGATAACCCATTAAGTTCTTTTAATCATACATGTTAAAGAAATGGGAGTTGCAGTTTTGATATGTTATAAATCAAGTTAGAATGTTTCCATTAGTTTCTTAGTTAGTGTTTTACACTTAATTAATTTCAATTCCATTCTGTCTTAACTAAAATCAGAAAAATTATTAATTTAGATTTTACAAAAATCCATACAAAATTTTACAAAAATTGTGTAGTTCTGTAATCATTAGGCTCTTGATTTTGAGAAATTTCATATGCATCTGACACCAATAGGCTATTTTTTAAAAGTCTTCAATATTATGCCATGTGTTAAGGAAACATTTAAGTATTAATTATTAAAGTTATGCATAAATGTTTAGATATGGTAAAAGTAAGTCTCGATACTTTGGGAATGTGTTTTATTGTAAGATGTTTAATAACTGAACAGTGTTTAATGAATGAAGAGTGTTCTTTCCCATACAGCCTTGCTTGTTCTTTCTTCCACTATTGGCCACTATCATTTACAAAAACAAGGTGGTTATTTTGGAGAGGTTAATGTCTCAGCCCAACTCCACCATTTAGACTCATGTAATTTTGGACAAACCTCTTAACGCTGTGAAATTTTGCATTCTTATCTTTAAAATGAGGATAAGAAAATTTGACCTGCTTTCTTCTTGGAGCTGTTGTGATAAATGTAATATAATTGTAAATGTTTTCAAAAGTATCAAGGTATAATAAATAGGTATGTTTAAAAATACATATGTGTGAACTTATAATGTCATATACAGTATTAACATTTTACATATAAAAATAATTTACATAATCCTAAGTAGCACATATGAAATATAAGATCAGAAATAGATGAAAGCTAATTGACAGATATTTATTCATTTCGTTATATTTAATAGATGTCTTCCATCAGTCTGGTCTAAGATACTAGCTAAGTTAAAAAAAAAACCATGATGCCTTTTTCCAAGGGGACTCAGATTTTTTTGCCTTGAGAAAGGTAAAGCCTAGGTATTTTTTCCCAAAATATATCTTGAGTATCTTCAAACTAAGGTGCTGTGCTTGATGAAATTTTTTCTTCTGTGACATTTACCGATGTATTTAATTCAGCTGACTGTTTGCATCCCCTGAATACTTTTTAGCTGTACATTGTCATAAGACCGCTTTCTTTTAAACCTATTTCATTTAGTCACAGGCTATTATTTCTAGTTAAAGTGCTTCCTTGAGTGATATAGTGAATAATAGAATAAGTGATGGAAAACTATGTGGATTCAGTAAGTCACTTGATTGTTACTTCAAATGAACATGAACACCTTAGACATAAATATTGAGAGAATTAATTACTATACTTATAAAACCCCATTTAGACATCTTCTTAAAAATCTAAATAGAACAAATAATAAATTCTTTTTGAGAACATTTATGGAGTTAATTCTTCCAACTGGGTCTATTTTTTACTCACAATATATAGTACATGAAACTAAAAAACTTTTAATAGATTGGAGGACAGTCTATCTCAAACATCAGTATTATAAAGCAGTGAAATAAATATTACTTTGGCATATCATTGGAATTCATAGATTTAGTACTCTTATTTTATAACATCTCTGAATGATTCTGAAGTTAAATGAAGTTAAATGATGTGCAGTAATTCGTAACTTTCTAAAAGCACAAATTTGAATGAACATACACTGTAAGAGTCTGGTGCAAATGTTTGTTCTTTACTCAACATTGGACACATAGAAATTTTCCAGAGTGGTAAAAAAAAATCTGCTGGTGAAAGTGAGGGCCAAGGGCAATGTTTTATGTAAATCAGATATAGAAGATAACAGATAACAGAAATTCCAGATACATTCAGTCGAGGGGTGTTCTGTGTTTGTTCCAAAGGGAAGGCATATTTTTAATTTTTGAAGTTATTGCCTTAGGTGATAAGTTGCACATGCTGGTGATTTTTGAATATTTTTAGATCTCGGGACATGACACTCCCTGAAGGACATAAAGGGTGGTCTATCTCCTTTTTCGTCTTGCTACCTGTTTCATCTCAGCACTTCTAATGGCTCTCTATCAGCCTTCTAGCTGCCCTCATGTTCTTTCTAAATCTTTCTTTTTCCTTGCTCTCATGTTCACCTTCATCTGGTGTCCTATCGTTAAGTATAATAAAATATAAAATACATTTCAATAGTGTTTGTCACTGATCTCTAAACAAAGGAAAACTCCATTTTATTTTTGCAATTGTACAGATTGGGGCAAATCAATATGACAGAACATGCCATTAGTAAACAAATAAGTAACCATTACTATTCTTCCAGAAATATATTTTTCCAGTTTATTTTCACTTTTCATTGAAGTTTTATCTTATTTAGGATATTTCAACCTCACATGAAGGCTAACTTCTATACTTAAAGACACATGGTTTCTATTTAAGAAAGACGGGCAAATAAATATGGTCAGGGACAACATATATGGGTTTTAGGGTTATTATGCATGGCCCATTTTCTAGATAATCCAGGGAAAAGAGATATTCCAAATATTTTGGTTTATGTATATAAAAGTGTTTAGAAATTTATCATTAGACTTTAATCTTGGCAACATCCATAATAAGAGAATCTCTCCTCTGATTCCTTTTTACTGGCTTGAAGAATCAATTATACATTTGCATTTTGGTTTCCTCTCAAACTTAGTTCACTACAAAATTTGTCAATCAAAATCAGAGGGGACAGTCGCGTGCAGGGGTTAAGGACGAGGTCTCTGATTGTGACTGCTTCAGTTTAGAGTCCACTCCACTGCCCAGTGATGTCACCTTGGGGAGGTTATTCTGTCTCAGGCCCGAATTGCTCATTTAGAGAATGGGGATACTCTAGAACTTGCATCATAGGGTTATTGAGAAAATAGATGAAATAATTCCTAAAAATAGTTAAGACTGTGCTTGATATGTCTTATGCATGCCATTAGTGCCAAGATCTCTTTCTTCATATTATTGTCATTTTTGAAACAACGTACCAAATTATCACTAGTCTCACTTTCATTTTTATCTCTATTTCAGTGTAAGCTATAGATGTGCAACATTACTATAAGATTCTTGTGTATAAACATATCTTATATTACCTGTTAAGAAGATACCCAGTATATGTTTGCTTATGAATATAATGATGAACATTTTTACATCTGTAGTCTAAGGCCTGCATTAGCTGATTATTTTGGTAAAGATTATTTTAAAAACATCTAAGCTACAAATTGATTTGGATTATGAAATTTTTTTTATTAAATTAGCTTTTATTTACACATTTGATACACAGCATGAAGGTGGCTCAAAGTTAAAATTTTTAGTTAAGGAAAAATAATTTGGGGGAGAATATTAACTAAATTTGGGGAGGATATACTCACACCTGTATATCTCACAATTTTATGAGGAGGTGGTATTATTATCCCCCTCTTACCTATAAGAATACTGAAGCTTCACAAGTTCAAGTAATTTTGCTCACAATGTATAGCATCTATTGTGGGTTAAAGTTTCATAGTATAAATAATGCAACTTTAATCCTCCACATACAAATCAACCTTATGGGAATAGGTATTAGCTCACTTTTTCACAAAGAAACAAATTCAGCTCACTGCTGAAAATTAAAATTGCATGTAGGTATACAACAGAATCCCATTTCAAATGAATAAATAAGTAACGAGCAGCTGAAGAATAGAGGAAGAACGAAAGGAAGAGAAAGAAAATCAGAAGGAATACCAACCAAGCTATTAACAGAGCTGTCTCTGAGTATTACGATTATGGATTTGGGATAATTACATTACATATTTGTATTGTACATTTTCAGTTTTTCAACCCTGAGTGTGAGTTACTTTTGGTTAGAAAAAAGGGAATATATATATATATTCTTCAAAAAAACCCCAATTCATGGCAATTCTGCCATATCCTAAAACACCATTATTTGTATCTGAATGACTTACTTATTAGAAATTAAAAAAAATTCTCTAAGAAGTTAAGCCAATGTGTACTTTATTTGGGATTATCAATGATAAAAAGGATTCCAGAGAAGTTTCTCTGATGGAATGTGGTATTATTTATTTTAAAAATTACTGCTTTATAAGAAAGCCTAAAGCAGCAGATCTGTTCAAATGTTAGTTCTAAATAATTATATACTAATCAATAAATTAATTTATATTCTTAAACCTCCAACAGGCAAGTTGAAAGAAACAGTTTAAAAATTCAGCATTAATCCATTAAGAAGATCTTTATGCAACATGTAAATATAATCTTCCCTGTTTAAAGATGTTTATAACTAGTGTTATTCCAGGGGCACTTGGGTGGCTCAGTTGGTTAAATGTCTGCCTTTGGCTCAGATCATGACTCCAGGGTCCTAGGATCAAGACTTTTGGCAGGCTCCCTGTTCAGTGGGGTGTCTGCTTCTCTCTCTCTTTTTTGCCCCTCCCCCTCCTCTTTTTGCCCCTCCCCCTGCTCATGCTTTCTCTCAGATAAATAAAATCTTAAAATAAATAAATTAATAAAATCAGTTTACTCCAGCACAGATATTATGCATTGATCTTGGTGAATTCCATAAGTATGTTTATTTCTAATACTAAAGTTTATATTTTGAAATAGAGTGCTTAGACTAATTAAAGACATTTTCTCACCTATTGCATCCCTTTATAGCTAAGAATTCAAGATTTGGTGAATAGGAGGTTATATATAAATGTTAATTTATATATAATGATATATATATATTGCATTTGTCTGTTATATATAATGATATATATATATCGTTATTTATCTGTTTTAATTGAATGTGATTTTTCTTTTCTTGGCATACTTTTTGGTTTACAGTGGGCATGTACTGGTTTCAAAATGGAGACAATAAACATTTCTTAACATGGCGCTCTGTTGAATGCTTGGACAGTGCTCTTTCCCCAGTAATAATCAGTTGCCTTTCTTTTGGTTTCTCAGATACCTGTGTGCAGTTGGGAAAATGACAGAAGGCATTAGGAAGGGAGGGACAAGGTGGTATCGGAGAAGTTGAAAAATGTCCTAATGTCAAAAAAGGCAGGCTAAGAGGCTAGAATATGGGAAATATGCTATGTGTGTGTTAGGGCAGAATGAGACAAAGGGGAGGGAACATTTTCCTACTGATAGAAGTCATCCTGAGAGGCATCAAGGTGACAGGAAACCTATGTCTTCAGTCCTGACATTTGCTTGCAGAGGCTCTACCAAGATTATCTAAGAGTCTCCAAATTTCTCTTATAAGTAGATCATTCACTGTATCCTACTGCAAAATATGAAACGTGATGGAACAGAAATGTGAACTAAATTAGTGTTTAGAAGCTCACTACCAATTTTTAAGATGGCTCACTCTGCACTTTTTTTTTTTTTTTTTTTTAAATAAAAGCAGATAAGCTGTCTGTTATTAAGGTATCCAGTGGTATTTGAATCAGACAGTTTCCTCTCCTGGTTTCTCAATTTGTCTGACAATAAAGTATAAGAGACTGAGATGTGAAACAGCATATAAAGTAGAATGACCTTTTTCTCCCACTGTAAATGATCCTTCTAGTACCAATTAATAAATTCTATGTAAAGAGACTAGGAAATTCATCTTTGTGCTGAATACGGAAGACCGGTCCCTGATTGTCAACAAGAACTGTGATTTTACTGTTAACTCAGATGTTTTAGTAAGAAACTAGAATGTCCAGATAAATGCTACACATAATAGGAAATAATACTTTTTGAAATAGTTAACATTGAGTGATACCTTCACCTGTGTTCTTAACACATAACTGTGTATTGAAGAACTACAAAAAGGTATTTCTGATTTGAAATTGACTCTCAGTATTTAAAGCTGAGTTCTGATTTACAGATTGAAGAATAAAAGCCTGAAATTGCTTTCTTGCTTATTTAATCATGTGGATTTTTTTTTAATGTCAAAACGGAATTTAGATTATCAGTGAATTCATTTGTTCTACAAAAGATAATAGTCATGCTTTACAACAAATGTGGGATACTTTTCACCTGCATTTTTCTATGATGGAATCAGAAATTTTGAAAGAATGACAAATTTGAGCAAAGATCAAAATAAAGATGTAATTCAAGTTAAAATATTTTATCATAATCTTTTTTAGTCAATATTCATCATATTGCTAAAGAACAGAAATTATATTAAAGCTATCTGAGATTTTAGAATCTCTTTTCAGTTAAATTCATTCAAAGTTGGGGATCACCATAACATTTTGGAAAATGTGTGGGTTATCAAACTTTGTTTTAAATATTGGCTTTCCTATGTATTAGTAGTGTGACATTAGTTAAACCTCTGGGCTTCAATCTCCTGTTCTATAAAATAGGGTTAGGCATTACAGATGTTTCATGTAAGGTTTTTTTTTTTTTTTTTTTTTAAATGTGACAATAACAGTACCTTGCCTGGAAGGTATGCTCAGAAAATACATGGCCCAATAATATTATTGTTACTATTAATACTCTAACCTCACACTAAACTTGAATAAATTTTATAAATTATACAATTGGATATTTTCAATTGTATACTACAGAACATTTCGGAGTAAAAAATTAAACCTTCCTATGGAACCTGCAAGAGTGGCAAGTGGATGGAGTTTTCTGTTAACAGGTGGTCTCTTGCTACTGAAACTGGTACTTAATACTCAGCCAACTCAGATTACTGATCACCGTTCTTTATTCCCTTAAAAAAATAAACAGATCTAAAAACTTCTATATGATGTTAACCAAGAGACGTAGAAATAATGGGAGAGAAGTCTGTATGGTTAAAGGGTTCCATTTTTAAGGGACATTTGTGGTTTTCAGAATACAAGACTATTTATTTTTAAGTGAAGAAATAAAGGCACAAGATTAATGTCTTAATGATACAGCTTGGAAAAAAACTATTTCCTTTAGAAGAATTCATGGGAACCTTTAATATGTTATTTTATGTCATATTTACTTAAAAACTATTAGTGCTTCAATTGTTACTAAGTTAAATGGCTTCAATTCCATTAATATACTGAAAGTGAAAAGATCTAAACGTTACAAATAACACCTAAAAGCACTATTTGGTCTCTTAGGGGGCATCAGATTGATTCTAATTTAATCATACTTGAGCGTAGTAAAACTTTTTATTGGACAAATAGCAGGCACAAAGACTTTCTTACATGTTAATGTTATTAGTACTATTTAAAATACTTTGTTTAGTGTCCAGACCAGTTGCCTTTCGTATTTTGGTGAACAACAGTTCCCAGTTGTCACAGAATCATCAGTGTACCAAGAATTACAGCATTATCTGAATAAATGCATAGAACATACACCGGAATAACTTCAAGCTGTAGTTGCATGGAATGCGCTGTAATTTATGAGCCTTAATTTGCCATGCAAGTTTGTATGACTTGCAGAGGTGAATGTCCCACTTGAGGATGTTTGCAGATCAGTGGATCTAGCCTCCTGGCTGCCATCTTTGGGAGCTAGCACTTCAGGACGAGTGAGAGCAGACATGATGTCATGAAGCAGACATGATGTCATGAAGCGAGGATGTTGGGACCCGGCGTCTTTGTCTAATATGGACAAGAGAAGAAGGCACCCTTCGACTGGGCGAATGAATGTCTGTTAGCTAGGGCCGCTCTGAACAGTCTGCGTTTTATCAAAGGTTTCTGCTGAAAGGCCAGTAACTTAGGAAAACTCTCATTCCCCATTGCCAGAGAAACCTACTGTATTCACTTCTGACTATTTTGAGAGTCAAACAAAGTTGTGCAATAAACGACTGCAGTGTATGTTTAATTATATTTTTCTATACCTCAGCTTCATTTCAATCTTATGTCTCCAGACTGCCAGTTGGAGAAAAACAATCTCAGCTGAACATGGATTAATTTTGGTCAGGAGTTGCTGACCAAATCGATCAGAGATTGATTTTTGCCCCATCTCTTTTTTCCCGGGGTTGGATTTAAGTTTTGGAGTTTGGGGGGGAGGGTGCAGCCGATCCTGTCACCTTCCCCATCGTATCTACGCTACATGCACATCTGAGTCAGCGCTGGTCCGTGCTGACGCCACCGCACCCTCCCATTCTTCCTGCGGAGGCGGTGGTGTGTGTGGCTGTTCCTGCCACACCTGCCTCACTCCAGCCAGCATGGAGAAACGTTCTGTAGAAACGTTCTTCTACAGGCTAGCACCTGGTATACACTGATGTGGGGGAACTCTGTGTGAAGCCTGATGCCTCCCTAGGCTCTACTTTAGATAACGGTCACTTCTGTGTTCCAAACCTACCTGAGGTTTTTGTCGGACAATTGATAAAACATACAGAACCCATTTTCTAGGCCATAATAATATCTTAAACTACTATCTTAGATATTGCTGCCTTTTGAGCTTTCTTCTCAACTTGGACAGTATTTATCTTGTAGAATATATATGGAAGAAGGTGGATGAGTCATTGACCGGTTGATTGTTTGGAGACTTTTAAGTCTACTGTTAACACATAAGTTTATGTCCTGGTTAAAGCCTACTTAAAATCCAAGCTTTGAAACTCAAAATCCCCTTTCTCATAAACCAAATTTTTGAGCTTAAAAACCCTTAACTTTTTATCTCAGTAGCCAAGAATGTTCTGTTCTCTTGCTCAGCACTGGTGTTTTTGCTGTGATAGCCCTGCCCTGAGTTAATGTGTTCAAAGGTGTAGTCTGAATGGTGAGAAAGCCACAGGTGATAAAACAACAGCAACAATAAAATAGTTTCAGCGGACACAAAAACATACTGATTAATATATCAAAATAGTAACAAACAGTGACTGGTTTCTCTTTCATTGCTTTACAAGATCAAGCCTATTGTTTGAAAAAGGCTCAAAGGAGAAAAATATACAGGACACCTGGGTTAGAGATTCTTTCTCCCCTTGGTTTATAAAAACAGTAACATTTTTAGAGAGTCAAATCAGATGTGCAATGTTACTGATAAATAAAATTCCGAACCGTATTCTCTGTAACTTTTGACTTTGATTCTGTGGCTTCACAAAGGGTCTTGATTAGTTGAAGCTCAAACAGCTTTAGATAGTTATTTTAACAGTTTGAATTTTAGAAAAGTTCTCCCAGATGAAGTTCGTAATTATAAGATGGACTAAATGTGTGGATTGCCATGGTTCTCTGGGATACTTGCCTTAGCTCTGTTTACTTCAAACCTAAAGTGCCTTCCTTTTATTTTTCACATAAAGTCTGAACAATTTAACATAGCACTCAAGGACAACCACTTGACTTGACCGTTCCTCTCCAGGCTTTGCTTTCACTCTGTCTTCAGGAAGCTGGACCACAGGGCCCATAGATCTGCTTTCCTCTCAAATACTTCCGGAACTTTTTGGACTCCGTGAAGTGACACAGCATATTCCCTTCGCTAGGTGGCACTCTCTTCCGCATCTGGTGCTAGGACCTCTCCAGGCTCTCTCATACTGTTCTTAGAGGGCTAGTTGAAGGCTACGCGGCATTACAGATAATTGCATAGTAAAAAGAAAAAGGACCATGTCCAGAAGACGAAATTTGGGTTTCAGCCATATTTCAAATGTCATGGCAGAGCCACTGAAATTCTCTGAGCTTCAGATCAGTCTGTGGACTTCATAACAGCCCTTGCTTTGTTTTCAGTCTGAAGTTTACGGGCTCGAGTTTTCTACTCCTTATGTACAGAAATCAAGCCTCAATTTTCAGTAGTGCTTTGAATTTCAGTAAATATTTGCTGAATCAAATAGAATGGCAGATGAGAAACAAGAAGTTTATTACTAAGTCGGGTGGCATAACTGGGGAAAATAATGGTAAGTTTAGTTTTTTTTTTTTGACTAAATAAATGTTAATGTTAATAAATATCTCATTGACAAAGGGTAGGTGAGCAGTTAGTTATGGGTTTCCCTTTTCCCCTTCCTCCATCTCTGCCAACAATTGTGATTTCTTTCCCTAAAACTGCAGAGTAAAAGTTTGAATACTCTTCTTTCGTACTACTAGGGAAAGGTAGTATATAGTAATCCGTAGCAAAGAAAAAGGGTTGAAGATTAACTAGTAATTCACGTTTCATTTGATAAGCTTCTGAATAAGCTCAGAAAGCCCCACCAGATAAACACCAAGTTCGTCACTTTATTTCAAAGAAGATAAAAATACCTCCGGTTCCTTGACAACAGTCTAAACCTTTGCGGTGTTTCGGTAAGTGGCATTTGGTGTTTTAGCGCACTGCCACAGCTGTATGTGGGTAAACAGATTATCTTTCTTGGAGGGGATAAAAAATAAGCTTACCTCTATCCTTGTTAGCGCACCACATCTGCTATTCACTTATGTGCTCTTTGCTTGTGGATACCTGAAATAGTGAGAAAGAATAAAAAAAGAAAATTAAATATAACTCGACAGCATTTTTGCAAGGCAGACACTTACAATTTTAATTGAGGACAGACACACACTTCATAAAACTATTAGCATGCAACTCCAGCTGCAAAAACTGAACAGCAGTATGCCTAAGCTGGTTAGCAGCAAAAAAGTAAACCAATCACATCGACAAAAGCCACCATAAACAAAAAAACTGTATTTAAAAGATTAACAGTTTTGGCATTCATCCCTACCATCAAGTCTTTCGCTTTCTTTTTCCATCAAAATTTAGCTTACGTTTGATGTTAGCAAGAGTTGCATTACTATTATTGTTAATTTTAGTTCTGTTTATTGCCTTGAGGGTTATATATTGTAAAATAATTTTGGTGCCTCTAGTTAATGTTAATTAGTTGTTTTAATAACCTATAGACCTATTTGTTATATTTTTGTAGGTTTACTTTTTTAACTATCAGGAACTTAATAACTGAGAATATTTAACATTACTGTTGCATAGGCAAAATTACAGAGTCACTATTAGTGTTACCTGTTTAACGTTTAGTCATCCTTTGAGTCCTGCGACATATTTCCTTAATAATCATCAGCCATCAAGTCTGATAGTCTCAAAAGAAATATCAGCCCTCTAAACTGCCTTCAAGGGCGGTGATATTTAGCACTGAAAATTACAAATAAAGTTTTTGAGGTTGAATAGCAACAACTGGCCAGTGACACTGATGATTTGTTTGTCAAAACAAATTGTTATAAACTACGCAAATGAAGTCAACGCACTCCTTTGAGTGAAAACAATAAAGTGAATCTACGCAATGCTTACATGTTGGATGGGATATTTAATGTGCGGGGAAACTCAAAGGTTGAAGAACTAGGCATTTAGACAGTGGTAAGTGGTAATCTTACCTCTTTATACTCCATTACTCTTTCTCACGAGAGACATGCTAATGCAAACAAGTCAATCAGAATTTGTGTTTAGCAAGATAAAGCTTAGAGGATAGTTTAAAATCCATTTATTATTCTAAATCCATTTTTTTCCATTAACATGTTATACATTAGTGTTTACTAACCATGATTCATGTAACAGTTTAGTTTGTTAACTTTTAAATTATTTAACAACCATAAGTTATTAATACATTTTTTAAGTATTACACAAATATCTTAAAACAAGCTTGGGTTCATTTTTGTAATTTTTAAATAGAAAACATTTTAGGCATCTCTTGAAGAAGAAATAAAGCAGGCATTTAAAGCTAGAAAACAAGTAATTCCAAATTTAGTTTTTACAAAAGTTTTCAGCTTTATTGACAAATTATGGCAAACATATTTGACAAATTGTGGTTTCCTATTTAGAGTAGCTTACACATGGAACTTTATGTGTGTTTTTTTTTCTTTTTTAACAAATACAGGTTAAAACACTGAACAAATTCAGTTAGCTACATACATACAGTAGCTGCTTGTTTTCAACTCCATTAAAACAGCATTTAAAATTAAATTTACAAACTTAATATCGAACATCTTCATCTAACTAACAGATATTAAAAGACAGGTTAAAACATCTTATCTACAACTTTATTATCAGCTAGTTCAAAAATCATATTACAGTCTTTTAGCAACCCTAAACAAAGTTTTTGCTAGATGATTGAGACTCAAAATCTGTTAACAGATTCATGCTCTTTCTTAAAAAAAAAAGAAAAAAGAAAAAAAGAAAAAAGAAAAAAGAAAAAAAAAGTTTACACACAACAATGAAAAACAACCAAGAGAATATCATCCTACTGAATGGTTTGTAGACAATGCTTGCCAATGTCTTTTTAAGTCCGTTTTGTAAAATAATACTAGTGTCAATGTCACACCAACAGTATAGGGGGAAATACAAGAAATATATGGGAGAAATCATGAGCAGTTATCCCTAGAATAGAAAAAAAAAGGACTATTACTTGTCTTGTTGCTGTTTATGTGGAGACCACAGGCTATGAATTGTCTTTGAGGTGAGGTCACGGGTGAGAAGGACCTTCAATATCTACCATAGGGGTGCTCCCTGTATCCCCCTCTGGCTGACCTTGGCGGTGGTGCCTTCAGGCTGGAGCGGGTTGTGGCCCATTCTTCTGGTGCTATGAACAAGAGAAAGACAGTAACATTCACGTGGCTTCACAGTTACCAAAAACAGTCATTTAAGATGTAAGAGTTGACCAAGGAAAATAGAATAAAAGATCTCAACGCTGATGGCTAAAGCCTTACTACATTTCCACATGGTGAGATCATCAAAAAAGTATATATTTTGAAATGCAGCCACGTGGAATTAAACTTGTGGGGCATTCTTCAAAGAAGAGAAAGTTAAAGTCCCTGGATAACTCTACATTTATTATGTGTAAAATTTTTGTGCCACAGAAGAAAAAGAGGGTATCAGTGTAAACCGCTCCTCATTTTATCCTTTATACAGAGTTCTAAAATAATCCAGTGGTTCCTAGTCTTTGAGTAACTTGAGAATCACCTGGAAATCTTAAAATAATACAAAACAAAACCAAAAATGACTAATGCCTGTTCTCTGTCTCCCAAAACGAATGATTAGAAAAGAGACCTGGGGCTTGCTATTTTCCAGTGCTCCCCTAGATGGTTCGTAAGTGGGACAGGGTGAGGTCCTTGTGCTAAATTATCTTAGACAAAGTTAGTAAGAGAGAGGCAGGATACGGAACAGAGTAAATTTATGCAGTAAAATCAACAAAAGAGTATGCTCACATCAGTTTTTACAAATACCTTGAAAATAAAGAGGTATTTGTACATTAAGAAAACTCATTCACCTGTTAATCAGATTTCCAGTAACCTGAATGTTCTAGAACCTAGCCGAAAAAAACAAAAACAAAAACAAAAACCCAAACCAAACCAAACAAACAAACAAAAAAACATACACAAGAAATAAGCCAACAAGCTTTTGAGTGTTGTGGAAAATAGCCTTTATTAAGTTTATGACCCAGAAAAGGAATGTAGCCCTCCTTGAAAGGGCCAGGGACTTAATATGGGGTTTATGGTGGTTTCTTATGTAATTCCTGAAGCTAAGTTATTTGGGTCTTCCAATCCAAATTCGTTTTCATTTGAGAGCAGATTTCATTCATGGAACTCTGGTGAGAGGAAGTACGGACATAGAAAAAGAAATTGGTAGAAAGAAACGCACTGACATTGATAGCCGATATAAAGAATAGTGATGGTAATGGACATAAAACTGGAAAGAAACTGCAGACTGAGGCCAATTGATTTAGATAGGGCATGTGTCCCTGAAGAGTTCAAGTGCCCCTAAGAATATTTTGTACATAGTTCCGGGAGATTAAGGAAAAACAATAACTAAAATTTATGCTGCACTCACTATGCTATACATAAGGCAGAGGATAGTGATGTACAATATAGAAAAATACTAAAAGCCCATCAAATAGGAAAAATTTGCATTTAAATGTTTTTTGGGGGATATTCTTCATCAGAACTTTATTATTATTATCTGATAATAAGTGAAAAATTTCTCTCTCCTATTTAAGGTACATGCTTAAGTTTATTTCAGTATTTGATAGGACATAAAATAGAAATGAAAACTTAAATAAAAATAAGAAATACTGCCTTTTCTCAGAATACTGATCGACTTAGATCAGGGGCTGGCAAACTATGGCCAGTGAGCCACACTGGCAAGCTGTCTGTTTTTTAAAATAAAGTTTTAGGAAGTGCAGGCATGCTTATTTATCTGCATATTGTCTATGGCTATTTTCACTCTATAAAGGCAGAATTGAGTAATTGTGACAGAGACCATACTGTCTGCAAAGCCTAAAATATATAGTCTGGGCTTTTACAGAAAAGATTTATGGACCCCTGCTCTAGATCTTGCTGTCTTTTTTGGCTGGAGATTGTGGATGTTGGTCTTTCTGATGTGATCTCTTAAGGATGGGAATTTACCCCTAAGCTGTTAGAATTTCTTAGCAGACCGATCGTGGAAAAGAATTGTTTGTATTTACTTGATTGGAATTAAATAAAACTTTTTAAAAAAATGTACTGGAAGGGAAAATGGATTCTGCTTACAAAACTAGCAAATGCCTTCTCAGCCTTATATAATACGAATTTTACACTTTGACTATGAATGATCAAGAATATGCCAATATTCTTGTCTTCTGGTGGTAAAATCTACCCCATTTTATTCATGATTTTAACAAAAGGAATGCAATACTTTTTGCTTTATTCTGTTCTAGAGTATTAGAGATACCGGTTGTAGTCTATGGGATTTAGAAACTCGGATAGTAGAAGTTTCAAGTTTTCCCAGGGAATGGAAGTCTTGGATCCTTTCTCAGAAGCTTAATGTTCTTGGTGGTTTCTGTAAAATAGTGCAACAACATGAACAGAATGACAGCAGGAGCTGCCACAGCTACCCCGGTTTCATCAGAATTTTTAAACTGGGGGGTACCTGAGTGGCTCAGTTGGTTAAGTAGGTACCTTTGGTTCATGTGGTGATCGTGGGGTCCTGAGTCGGGCCCCAAGGCAGGCTCCCTCCTCAGTGGGGAGTCTGGTTCTCCCTCTCCCTCTGTGTGCTCTTTCTCTCTCAAATAAATAAATAAATCTTAAATCAATCAATCAGTCAATCTTAGAAAGGGGGACAAGACCCTTAAAAAAAAGAATTTTTAAAATGGCATAATCTTGGGGACTTACCCCAGAACACATTTTTTGATAAGAACCCACTGATTTAGCTTTACTAGGCTTTATCTAAAGCTCTAGGGCAGCTAATTTATGGGCTAGAAGCTTTCATTTCCTAACTTTTGGCTAGCATTAAAATGGTGATGGTCACTATTCTTTGCTGTATTCTCAGTGCCTGGAAAAAATGCAGTGCCTAGAAAAGGTTGAACACAAAGTATGCATGAATGAAAGAATGAAGGGAGGAAAGAAGGAAGGAAGGAACTGTGAGACAGAAAGAGCTTCCAATGACAACCTTAAAAACAGTAATATTTGAGCTGAAGACATTTGACATTAATTTTAGAAGCTTTATAACTAGAAATATTATATATTTTAAAGTCAGACTTCTTACTCAAGAAGTTAGTTAGCTAAATAACAAAAGTATTTCACAACTGGATTTCATGAAACAATCATAGTGGAATCCAATTACAAAAAAGTGCAAAAGCAAGTCTCATTGCACAAAAATGTGCTCTTATAATTCTCTGTATGTAAATTCATACTGTGTTCTTTCTTCCTTGCTGAAGGCTAGAAATGGGAAATACTGTTTGTCTATAACTGTAACCAGAAAGGCAGCCAAAATGAATTCCTACCCAGGTGAAAATTGTAGATTTTTCTGAGATTCCTTATCATTAACAGAGGAATCAAGAATTTATTTCACTTAATTCATATTCTCAATAATAATAGTGAATTGAGATCAGGAAAGTTATTATTTCTTTTTGTGCCAAATTTCCTTGGTCTATATTTTTTCTAATATCAAAATGTTTATACATAGTCACACGTTTACAATTACCACATGATAATGCAAGCCAGCTTCTTTCAGTGAAGTTATTTTCTTTGGATCTAGACTGGAGAGTACTGACTCAATGGAAGTTTTTCCTTCATCAACTTCTAGTGTCATTGAGCCTTACTTATATGATCAGCCAGTCCCCTCAGTGCCTGTCATTGGATTTCTCCACCATGGTATTAGAGATAGAAGTGATTCTTAGAAATCCAAAGATGTTCTAATGTAAGTCCATTGTAGAACCTAGCACATGGGAACAACTTAAGCAAAGGAAGAGACAAATCATTATCAGGTCCTTATGATGGGAATTCCCTAAAATTTGAATTATAAAGCCCCCAGAATAGACTAGGAAATTGCCTGTCTTTTTTTAGCTCTACTATTCAGCAGATAGAATGAATTTAAAATATTTTAGGGAGAGGCACCTCAGTCAGTTAAGCAACCGACTCTCGATTTTGGCTCAGGTCATGGTCTCTAGATTGTGAGATTGAGCCTGCATTGTGCTCCACACTGGGTGTGGAGCCTGCTTGATTCTCTCTCTCCCTCTCCTTCTGTACCCCCGCCTTACTCTCTCTCTCTAAAAAAGATAAAATAAATAAAATAAAATTAGATAACATAAAATAGAATAATATATTTTAGGGATTCATACAAATTTTGGAGTTCCTGACAGTGGTTTCTATTCCCATGGTGTAGTATAGGATGCCATTTTAAAAATCATTACAGACAATGAAATTTAGAAGCAATCTTTCTTTGTCTTCTTGGAAAATAACAAGGGATGTAAGATGCTCTCAGTATCAGGACCATTGTCATATGAGAAGCACCAGCTAGACTATGGATGTGAAATAGCAAATTAGATAACAAATTATCCCACAGAGAATGTGCAAAATAACTGCCAAGTTGAAATTACTGGAATGGTTTACAAAATATGGGGATCCAGAAATAGAAAATGAGGATATGAGAAATAGCTTCAGTGACTTGATCAAATTCCCACCATTTCTAGGTTTCCCAATTCAGATTTTAATGTACCATTCGGTATATGAAACAAGGAGGGAAGGAAGAAAATAAAGCATTCATTAAATATTTTTTTCCTTTACTAAAGATCTCCTATATTCTAGTCATTGTACTAAGCCCTGAGTATGAGGATACTATGGGATTTTTAGAGATCACAGGACAAAATTACTATGAAAGTGCATAGATTACACACATTTATAATTGATATTTGAAGAAAATGCTGGGGAAAGCCTAGAAGAGGGAAGTACTAATTTCATCCAAGCTCTAATATCTAATCATCTCAAGGAAGTAATTTTCTGAGCAAATATACAGTGTAACTAAAAATTCAGGTACTGTTGAACCTATTTAAGAGAACTTACTTTCTTTGAAGACTTTCTTATGTTAATTATTTTATATCACCCAGGCTTGTTAAACTGGATTCCAAGATCTATAAGAAGAGAGCCTTTTGGTGACAGACACATAGGAAGAACACCACAAATATTTGTAAGCTACATATAAACAGATGATGTAACTAACTAAAAGGAATCTTGATCAGTTCCGAGAAATAAGTACAACAGAATTCTTATTCAGCAACACATTGTTTGCAATTAGATTATAGTGTTTCATGCATTTGAAATATATTAATATTTCTTTTAAAAACATGACTCCACCTTTAGTTTTCTTTTTACTTAGACTGATTTTGTTCCCAGTTCAGTCAAGTTTGCAGAATTCCATAGAGTGTATCTCCATTCCATGCTAATAGGCGTCACTGTGGAACATCTTACTTTGATGAAGGCTTGTAAATTACCCAGGTAACTCTTCTTGTGCATTCGATGTTACTCTAATGACTTCAAAAGCTTCTGTATCTCAAGTATTGTGCTTTCAGGGCAATCAGATGTAAGTGGTGTGCATTTTTCAGTGTGCTCCCCCTCCTGCCCTGAAACCAGCTACTTTGTGGGGGAGGCATTCAGAGGGGGCAAGAAAAATCTGGATGATATTTAAAGTTGCAAAACTGTGTTCTCTGATTCTTCCAGAGATACTATAAACATTAGGGTTCTTGGTGGGGAAATTGAAAAATAGGAACAAGGCACAAATTTGGGACACATCAGCATTATTTAAGTACATGCAAAGTAAACTTTCTGTGTTTATCTTTCCAGAAGTGGGTTTAGAATGCCACCTTCAGAGTACATTCATTTTAGGAATCAGTTCAGAAAGGATATAGGATCTCATGGAGATTATTGAGGGCACAGCTCTTATGTCCAATTTGCGAGACCTACACAGCTAGTTGTTTATATATCTGAGATCTGAAAAAGAATCTAAAAAATTGTTTTTTAATTTACCACAACAAAAAGGGAGAACTCATGCTATTTCTTTTTGGTATATTGTAAACCAATATGCAGAAACCACAACTAAAGCAGGAAGCCTAAGTTAAGCTCTATTATTACAAACCAGTAGTGTCTCATATAAGAGCATTTACAAGGTTGATTAGAATTCACCTGACTCTCATCCTCTCTGTTTGCTGGTCTCAGTTAAATTTTTGATCTCTCTCTAAGGAATAGCATTCTATTTAAAAACACCTTTCGATACTTCTATGTTGTTTTATTGCTATTTATTCCCAAAGAGAATAGATTAGGTTAGATGTTCTGTTGTTGTAACTCACTATGACAATGTCTGTTTTCTTTAATTTTTAAATAACTATCCTATTAAGAAAATTAGATTCTCATCTTATATGAGAATCATCTTTTCTGAGAATCAATATTCTTATCACATCTTCCAAGGGTCAAACACAATGCTATGTTATTAGCAAATACTTAAAATTTTCCTGCAAGATAGGTGCCAATGTCATCTTCCTTTTAAAGATAAGACAATTATATCTCAGAATTTGGAAGACTGAGTATTTTTTAAAAATATTTATTTATTTATTTTAGAAGGTGAGGAGGGGCAGAAAGGGAGAATTTCAAGCAGACTCCCCACTGAGCACGGAGCCCTATGCGGGGCTCTGTCTCACAACCTTGAGATCATGACCTGAGCCAAAATCAAGAGTCTTTTCTCAACCAACTGAGCCACCCAGGTGCCCCAGAAGACCCGAAATTTTTATCTGTAATTGTCTTACCATTTTCCATCAATCCCTTCATCTGAAAGAAGATCCTGACTCCCACTCTCTTTTTTCTTTTCTTGCCTGGAAAATAAGACTTCATTTATTCTAATTCCCTTGAATTATATAATAACTGGTGATTCCAACAACAGTTAATTAGCTAAATGAGTGAGAATGTAGCTTTAATTTTGTTAACAAGAGTGTGGGCTGCTTGAACTGAATTTGTTAAGGTGCAAATCTAAGTGTTCATTCATCTAAGGTAGAAAGAAAGATCGTCTGCTTTGTTCTGAACACTTTAAAATATTAATGGAATATTGGAACCTAATGGTTCAACAATTTTATCTACACAGTTTGTATTGCCACTATGTTGTAATTGCACAGTTTATTGTTTTAAGATACAGAGGATAAAACATTATAGTACTGAAGGGGAAATATTGATGACCAGCATCTGTTTCCACAGATGAACCTAGTGAATTCTGTTCCAAGAAGAGTAAACTTTGAGTTCACCACAGTTATGCTTTCAGGAAATTCAGTCACCTTCTGGAAAGCACTTACAGCTTTTATCACTGCTTCAAATTTTAATTAGATATTCCCTGTTAGAAAAAAGTAACACTTGGAATAATCCATCTGGAGAATAACAGAGGACTAGGCCTTTCTAAGCACACTTTTCTCAACTCTAGAATTTTGTGATGCACATGGCAGAACTTGGTAATTATTTATTGAATACATTAATTCTATTTAAATATTTTACATCTTCTTTTTGTACCCATGAAAGAAGCCACAGCCTTCCCTCAGATCTCTTCCCTTCGAATAGGACTCCCAGGGCTCTTGTAGTTAGGCCTGCATTTGAATTCTGGTTCTTCCTCTTTTTTACCGAAAGACTTCTTTGGCAAGCGGCAAGTTTCTTAATCTAAATGCTGATGGCAAATTTTAGTTGTCACAGACCATTCTCAGCTTCTGACATGCATATCTAGCTGCTTGTGGGGCATCTCCTCAGGTGTTTCAAAGTTAACTTTTTCCAAAACTAAGCTCATCTTTTTCTCCACACTACTTCATGCTCTTCCCAAGTTTCCTATTGCAGAGACTGAAGCTACTACATAGAAGTTGCCTAGTTACTCATCTAAAAACCTTGGCATCCTCTCACCTTTGCCCAGTCACTCTAGTCGTTAAGCTTTGCTTTTTCTTCCTTCATATGTATTTAACTCAGGCATTTCTTTCCATCCATTACCAACCCTATTCCATGGCAAGCCATTCTCATCTTTGTCCAGACTACCCAGCTCTTTTTTCTTTTTTGTGACTTTCCATGATTGTATATCAAATATTTATATGCTGTAATATGTATGTTATATACATTATAGAATATGTGTATCTGTGTGTATATACATATATATGTAAATAAACATGTATGTATTCCCTAGTCTGTGTGTGTGTGTGTATGTGTGTGTATACTCCTCTACTCCAGCTTCTAGCCAGAGGGACTTTTCTAAATACGATTGATTAGGTCCGTTCACTTGCTCTTGTAGCATACTCAAGCTCAAGTCCAAATTCCTTAGTGAGAAATTCCACCCAGAGCCTAACGTGATCTGACCCCTACCTTCATTTTAGAATTGATGACTTTGGTGATCATCTGAAGCATAAGTATTCTACAATACTCGTTGAAAAAAATTTCTTAGGTCTTGAAATAAGAGGAGTGTTAGTATAGTTAAGATTTTAAAGTCTTTTTCTCAAAAGGAAGGTCCTCTGTTTTTGCATGGAAATGGACCAGTCAGCGGAAGAAGTCAGTAGAACAAACCACTTAAATGTTTCAAGTACAAAAGACCCAAACTTTAGATACCTGTTATATTTTGGCAAGTGAATGATTTTATTTTGCTTGATATATTGAGGAAAAGTTTACATTTTCCTTAACTAGCAAATGTTTATGGATTAGTTTTTGGATCATTTATTTTGATTCATCTTAAGAAAGATAATGATGACTCCTGATAGTGATCCCAAAAACCAGAGATGGGCTGGGTCTTTTGGGACTTCTTAAGAGCTTCTCTCGGCTCCTGGGGAACTTGTCCTAAATACCAACATCTTCGTCAAAACCAGTGAGATTCATTTTAGTCTTTGAAGAAGTTCTTAGGCAAGTCCCGAAGATGTTTTCAAAAGTAGGTATTTCCCATTGGCTGCCTGGACTATGAAACAGATAAATAACAACTGACTCCAAAGTCCATTTGTTGACATAAGAAACAAATATGAATGTTTAAAATGTGCTCCATATTGAAAATATTCATGGGTAAATTCAGGAAGACAATTTGATAAATATACAAGTCATCTGTAATGAGGAAAGCTGTAGAAACTTTTGAGGGTAAAATTCTAAAGTACATCTGTGGCTTAACTAGTTGGTACTTGACATCTCTCTATTAACTTTAATTCACCTCCATAAAATGTGGGTCTGTAGCCATGGCTGGGTTTTATAACCTGAGAATTAAATCATCTTCCAGTTTCTATTTTTCAATCTAGGTATGGAAATTCTAGGGCCATTTTTCTTAACCTTTCTCCATTCTTATACATACTCTTGTTTAGTATCTCCAAATTTACTTCATGTATATACCTAATTTCCAAATCATTACATGATTTCACAATTTTATCTTGTGTGGCTAAGCTTAAATTATTGGAATTACTGCTATTTCTATTGTGAGCTCCAGGAAGATTTTTTAAAAAATGACCAACAAACTTGAGGCTGTGCCAAGAATTGCATGCCAAATAACTTAGCTTGCAATGAGTGATTTTTACTAGCTTCTGTATTCCAAGATGCAGCCACCATGATTGGCAATGTGAGGAAGAATCACTGTAATTCAAATATGCTGTGATTAGTATATTACCCATACCTTGCAAGTGGTACTATTTTTATATTGTCTACTCTGTTTTAGCCCCTACCTTATACACTTTACACATTATCATATTTAATAATGACTCTGTACCATTTCATTTCTAGTTATCATCTATTAATAGCTAATTATACACGTAATTAAAATTTAACCTTATATTTTATTCTTGACTCTACTGAGTAATATCTTGCACCTATAGGATAATAAGGGCCAGTGGTTGTCAATATTTTAAAATAAATGTGTTTCTATCTTCTTACTTTAGAGTTAAGATCTTGTCTAAGTAAAAAGGAGATAAAGAATCCAGTTAGAGAAAGGATTTCCAAAATGGAAGGTACAGTAAAAAAATGGTGAATAATAACTGAACACAATATAAGAGATTTTCTGACTTGAATTAAAAAAATTCTTCTACAATTGTCAAGTAAAATCTGGAGTCAATCAAAAACCTACAGAATTCAGCTATAGACTTTTAAAAATATACATATGGACTTTATGAGAAAAATGGAAGAATAAGAATGATGATATAAAATGATATCTTATAATTCTCTTCTCTAAGAATTCCAATAATGCCTTCAACTCAGTGAAGGAGGTAGGCATGGTGACGTAGCTTCATAGACGAAAAGACTAAATTTGTAGCAATTTGATTGCCTTACTCCACCCCACACCTGTCATTTCTGTACTTGAGACCAGAAATGAGCCCAGAGTATATTCTTAGACCAACACCAAGTTACAGGAGTTACAGAAAACAAGGTTTTAAGTGTAGCAAAATGTTAACCTGGCTGTTTGACTGGCTCTGACTCTGTGCTTTTTGCCTCAACATGTCTCTGCCGGCTTTCCCGAGTTGGCGCTCTTATCTCACCCTCTGTGTAATAAAAATTTGGGCCACCCTTTGTTTTCCAATTACTGTGAAGTAACCTCTAAATTTCAGGAATTTCCTGGAGTAATGGGAAAGTCTTGTTATTCATGATGGGCTCCTCTGACCACACCTGGGAGTTCATGCCAATGAGATGACTCAGGATGGAGCCTGGTCATGCCTGAGAGGCCAACCAGGAGATTAGAGGGTTTGGGCATTAACCGCGTGATACCAGCCCAATCTGGAGAAGAGAGAAAGGAGTCCGGAGATGGAAATGATGCAGTCGTTCATGCTGCATAATGAAGCTGTAATAAAAACTCTGGCACTGAGGTTTGCATGAGCTTGGCAACACCTTGTATGTGGTTACACATAAGTATGCCAGGAGGATAGTGCCACCCTGAAGATTTTGAGAGCTTCATGTTTGGGGCTCTCCCAGACCTTGCTCTATGTATTTGTCTCTCTCTGCCTAATTCTGCATTCTTTCCTTTTGCTCTAATAATTTATCATAAGTTAGAGCCATTTCCTTAGTTATGTGAGTCATTCTGGCAAGTTATTAAACCAGAGGGGGTAGTGGGAACTCCAAAGTTGTAGCCAGCTGGTCAGAAGAAAGGGTGGCCTAGAGTCTTCCAAATCTGTGACTGGAGTGTGAAGTGAGGGCAGTTTTGTGGAGAGTTGTACCCCTGACTTGCAACATTTAGGAGAACTCTGGGCACTCACCCTAGTCTGTTCGCTCTCCCTTTATTCTTATCAGCCTGAATTTAGCTTTTTGCCCATGACTGGACCTATCCCTGGTAAAATTTCCAAATGCCAACAGCCTCCAGGGGAGCTGTCACCTGCTGCTGCACTCCTCTGATCATGAGGGGACATCTCCTGGAACCTTCCTGCATAGTTGCCAGGCTCCAGAGAGACTGATCTAAGTATTCTAGATCCATCCTCTCCCTCCCCCAGCCTATCTTGTTACCAGCAGAGCTAGGTAATTTATAAAAAGACAATGATATTAGTCATCAGTAATCATAATTACATTTTCAACTGGCATTTTTTCCAGCAATCCATATATATCAGTTCCCACTGGATCATTCAATAAATTATGACATATTTGATAAATATGTGTTGCACATTTATTTCAGGACAATGTATCTTTGTTTTTTAAAAATTCATGCTCTCTATTAATAAATAAAAATCTACCCAAACTGTGGAAATTTTATAAAGACCCCCTAAGGTGGTATTGCCTTCAGGATATATTTTTTCTTACCTAGTGTATTTCCAGGTAGCCAAGAAAATGTTTTTCCAGCTTTATATTTTATATTCTGTTCTTTGTGTTTTAAAAATAGCTCATTTTTGTATATTCTAAATATAAATCATTATACTGAATTTACTTTTTTTGTACATGATCTGCACACCCCAAGATTCTGACAGTAAATCACTCAACTCTTCCCTCCCCATCAGTTAAAATGATTGCACCATTAACTCAGCAGAAAAGAAAGTGATAAAAGAACTTTCCTATGGCTTGTTTTATTGCCTAAACAAGAGAAATGATAGGTGCATGTGAGCTGTAATTTTTTGTGAACTCTCTGTTGGATGAATTTTAGACAAAGTCAAACTTGAGATTTAGATGTTCAGCACACAATTGTTCAAAAAGGGGAGAAATCCTATTTTCCATTATGTAAACTTACAGTTTTCTTTAAAGTGAATTTAAAATGCCAGGTCCTAGAACACAGTATTTGCTTATAAAGTACCCAATGTTCCAAAAGATAGCCTTTGCAGAACTCTGTGTGGTGCCTTTAAGAATGCAGATGCCTGGCACAGTTTTGATCATTCATATTAAAATCACAGGCTACTATTCATCACCTCCCAGATATGTATCTAAAACTTGTTCTCAACTTTAGCTTACAGAAGAACCACCCAGAAAGCGATTCAACTGATGCTCCCAGTTCTCATCTCCAAAGACTGTGATGAAGCTGATCTTGGGTGGTAACAGGACATTAATATTTTTTTCAAGATTAACCAAGTGATTCTAAAATGTGTCATTAGGTTAACAATCTCTGATCTGAAATATTGTAAAGCAAGTTCCAGTTTTGCCTAAAACTGAATGGAAACTGTAATACATCTGTTACACTGGAAGAGACAGAGTAGCAAGGCACTGATCTTTTGATTGTCTGTCCAGGCAACATAATCTACATTTATTATCCAGACTAGTTGAATTAGATATCCATCTCACTGCAACCTCTGAATTAGGAAAGACCAAAAAGTTAACTATGTCTTAAGTTAATTTTACAAGTGAGTTTTAGTGGCACCTGGGTGGCTCGGTTGGTTAAGCATCTGCCTTCAGTTCAGGTCATGATCTCTGGGTCCTGAAATCAAGTCCTGCATCGGGCTCCCTCCTCAGCGGGGAGTCTGCTTCTCTCTCTGTCTCTCCCCCTCACTTGTGCTCTCTCCTTCTCAAATAAATAAATAAATAAAATCTTTATTAAAAAAGTGAATTTTAAAATACTTTAGAAGCACCATTTCATTAGCCCTTTAAAATAAAGGACTAATAAAGTCTAATAATTTAAATCTAATAACTTCAAAAATAAAGTTTAAAAATCTATATTAAAAGTTAAATAGAATAAATCATAGTGATATTTTTCTCAGTAGCCTATCATGTAACAACTTCAATATTGATAAGTCCTAGGAAAAATAAAAATAAGTCCTAGGATACATGAGTTTTTTAAATGTCTGGTAAATTCTTGCCATGTTAGGAAGCTTATCTTCATTTATAAAATCAATTTCCTCAAACTGATATTTCTACTTACTATTAAAGTGGACAGAATTTGTTCTTGAATCACATGGATGGCATGATTGTCAGTTAGCTTCATTTTCTTTTGCTGTTTTCACAGATTAATCAATGCAGGGCTTATTTTCATACTGGGATAATAATCATTCCTGCCTCTGAAAACAAAATGAGCTTTGTGTTCTGCAATAGTCTTGAAGTGAAGCACTCAAATGCCCTAGAATATGGGACAAAATTCTTTTTGCTTTCATTCATTTCAAGACAGTGTATTAATATTATCCTCCTTGCTTCCACACAGCTGTCATCTTAAATGCCACTAAAGAATGGATGCGTAATTAGCTCTTCAGTTCGTACATTAAATACATTTTAATAAACAGTTCTTTTCTCTGAGAAGAGAATATTGCCGTCCATTCTTAGCTGTCAGTCTCGGAGAGAATTCAGAGGGTGTTTCCTATGTGAAGTATTGCTTAGCCAAGCTGATCTATGCGCTATATTTAAAATGCACCCTTATTGAATTATGAGCTATTTAGATTTACCCAAAACAATTATAATGACTCTGATAAATTAGGAAATATTTTTAAAATGAAGAAACTGATTTGGATTCCTGTGAGTCCAATATTTGTGTTCCAAAAATAAATTCAAGTTATCAGAAACATAAAATTTAAATCTTAACTTAATAAAATTAAAGATCAATGAAATGTTTAATAAATATTAATACATTAAGTATTGAATATAAATAATATATTTATGTTGTATTTTAGTACTAGCATCTATATAAAGGATTTAATGTTTAAAATTTTATATTTATAATGCTTCAAGAAAGAACAGTTTAATCTTTAATGTCAAATTGTATGGAAATATCTTGAAAAATCCAATTGTGATGACACCCAAAAGGATGCATGATTTTCTTTGAGGTCAACATTATCTGTCACTTCAACATGACTTATGGGCCTGAAAGAGACAAATACAATTTTAATCTAGTGATACACAAAACACAATGTGTGAAGATTCAGAGTGAGGAATCACACTGAATGACTGGATTTTTACTTCTGGTGGTTTATTTCAAACCATTTCTAAAGGAATCCTAAAAGAGAGAGTCCATCCATGAGTCTTTAGAATGCAAGACCCGATTATCCTGAAGAGCATTCCTTCTTCCTTTTCCCGATACCTGTTAGCCCCACAGTTCTTTCCACCAACCTGAGCAGGAGAGGCAACTTATTGTAACACTCTTCACTTACTGTCCAAATCTGGCCTGTGGCCGGAAAACTGAGAATTGGGGCTATTTGTTTTACAAAAATAATAGTCATCCCATTGAGATTTAGTATCTGTGCCCAGGATACAACCAAAATGTAAGAGAGGAATTACTAATTTAGAATGGAAATGAATGAATAAGTGGAGATGCAAGGTTTAAATGTTACTGATTTGAAAGGTTGTACGCAGTTCTTTAAAGGTAAGCTATAAATGGATGCTAGTTAATACATTAGTTACTATGCGAGGTATGGAAAATTAACGAAAAAAATCAATCTGTATTTGAGATGAGTGAATCCTCAAATAACCGCTCCACATGCATATTTAAATTTCATCATCTGTCCTTTTGCATAGGATAGGATGAGCAACCTATCAGCACGAAGCCTGTACTTCAAGCTGCCTCCACATAATAACCTGATACCCAAATCTGAGTGTATACAATGCATATTAATTTGTTAATTAGATTTCAAGATGACGATACTGAGCACTCACTGTTTCTCAGCTTTTGACTTGGCCCTTTTTCTATTGTCTGTAGAAGATACGAGAGTATGAGAATTCTCAAAATTTAAATCTCATTACTATGTGGATTGACTGCAAGTATTGTTATTATTTCTTGGTTATACAAAAGGAGTATCCCTTTTCAACTGATCATATTAGTGGTTAATTCTGATGGCACATGTGAAAAATATATTAAATCCTGCATTTGTCAAGGTATAATTGTAACGATTAAGAGCTGAAAAAGAAAACCTTTACTTAGTGATAGGAAAATCTTAAAGGAATTTTTATAAAGCAGTCTACATTGTGTTCTCTCTTTAAATAAAACGTGTATCATGATGGATTAAAAAATTGGCAAAATATATAACAAAAAGTAAAGAATGAATATCTATAGTAGCATAATTCAGGATGATTTAAATTCCTTTTTCAAAACAAATTTTCTGTAGTAGATGTGTACTATTTTTAGAATAAGAAAAAATAAGTTTTTTTCAGGTGAATCAGAACTATGTATCTGCTTTGATTTTGAAACACTGTGGCAAAAAAAATTCTAAAAACAATTTCACATATGCATCATTTAAAACATAGTTGCCTTTGTTCAGAGTCTCTGGTCCCCATTTTATGGCCAAATGTGTACCACAGATGGTTCATAGTGAGCTGAGAGGGCTATGGGGCAGTGGGGTGGACCTTGGGCTGTTGAAATCCTGCCTCATGAGCAACTTCTTCCTCAACCCACTGTGCTGCACATGTATCATTTCCTTTGAGATCTACACCATGAAAAAAGGCTGTAACACGTTAGTTAGATTTCCTTGCTTCAGCCCCTGGAATATCATTCTGACCCCAATAGAATGACTTAATAAACTGTGTCCTGAACAAATTATCCTTCTGACAGGAAAATCAAGAAGGGCTTTCTAAATTAGAATGCAGAGTGTTGACATATCAACATTTTCAAATAAAGAATAAAAACACCTTGAATGTGAAGCGTATTCTTGAATTGGTGCTTGTTCGGTAATGTCAGAAAATGGCAACAGATCCGAATGGCCAAAGAAAAGATCATGGCCCTGAAGACCAATCTATTTTTAGCCACGTATATGTATCTAATCTTTCCACAATAAGAATACGGTCAATTTGGCTGACATTTTAGTTAATAAAATAGCTAAAAAACCCAAAAGTTATTATGTAAAAATTCCTACTTAATATCTTTTTTACTCTGACAAGACATTTTCCTCATTACTTATTAAAAATAATTTGTCAACTGTTTCTGGATGTTGAGAAGTACTTATTGGTAAATTGTAATTTGACCCAGAATGAAATCTTGTGCTTATGGGCAGGTGTAGCTTTTAAAATAAAAGGGGTTGTTGTAGACTTTGCTGCAGGAGAAGAATCAAAGAAAAAAGATAGAATCATGTAAGACCCATAGATCAGAGAGGTTGACCCCACCCTCCTGACCATGGTCCCTGGATGTCCGTTACAAGATCTGAAAAGACATAGTTTATATTCACACACTTTTCCCTATTACCTTGCATGGCAATAGCATTAAAAAAAATACTTTGAAACAGAAAACTCATCTCTTATTATGAGCTACACTGTCAGATATCATCCATTGATTTTAGTACATGTAATTCCATAAAGTAAAGCTCATGGCGGTGATTTTTCCTCAAAATGTGACAAGTGTAAAAAACAATGACCATATTTTGCAAATGAAAATCCCAGTTTTTAAAAAGTGATTTATAAATAGTAATGGGAGTTTCAAGAGGTTGTTCACCACAGTATCTCCAGGATTAAGTACAATGGCTTGCACATATTAGCCATTAAATAAATACTTGTTACATGAGTAATGTTCTCTGACCTTCTCTTATATCACATGGCTTATAATCTGGCACAGTTTTTTTTTTTTTTTTAATATGTAGCCATAGGTTTCTCACTAACAGACAGTAGGAACCGGGGAGGGAACATGTCTATGATGTATGTCATCATGTTCCAATAGCCTGTAAATACCTATATGCACACAGTTGAATGAACTAAAGAAAGGCCTATGTTGTGTCTTATTTACCTATCATCCTAAGTAATCATACAAGGCATGTGGCTTCATTCCTATTTCTTTTTTTTAATTGTATTTATTTATTTGAGAGACAGAGAGAGAGAGAACACAGGGGGAGGGGCAGAGGGAGAAGCAGGCTTCCCGCTGAGCCGGGAACCCAATTCAGGGCTCCATCCCAGGACCCTAAGATCATGACCTGAGCCGAAGTCAGATGCTTAACCTACTGAGCCACCCAGGCACCCCTTGGTTCCTATTTGATTAAGAATATCCTTGCAACAAAGCAGATTTACTTATTGCACCGTTGAACTAAGAGAATGCTGCAGCAACTAAGGCAGACCTGTGCGAACTTGTCCATCGCTTATTTTTTCTGTGAAATAATTTCCGAAAATATGTTTCAGTTATTTTGGAGAATATCCCCGTCTCTCACAGCAGGGAAATTATGTTCATTTGATTGGTGCTGGAGAAGCTGGAGTCTGAGAGAGAGTGAGCCTAGTGCTCATTTTGGGTTAATTCTTTATTTTTTCCTGTAAAATACTCTCGAAGACCTTCATCCCCTTAGATTAGTGGGAGAGCAGCTGGCAGGATTTAGAGAAATCTCACTAAGCTCAACATTCTTCCTTTAAAATAAACTTGGGTTTAAAGTACCAGATCCTGTTGTTTCTTGCTAGGTCCACTGAACTCTGCCCCCACTCCAAACAACAAAACCAGACACGCTTGAATTCACATTCTTGCTGTCATTTGTGAATTGTTTAACTCAGTCAGGTTACTTCCAGCTCTGAGCCTCAGCTCCTTATTTGTAAAGCTCCGATGACAATACGAGCGCGTACCCTGTATGATTCTGGTGGGGATTCGATTATGTAGATATATATAGAATGCTTAATGAGGATTATTTCCATCATCTCTAATCCTCATTATAAATTGCTTAGTATGGAGCCCTAATAGGTAGGTGCTTCGTGTGTGGTAGCAGCAACTAATCGCATTCCAAACACCGATGAGACTCTAAAAACAGAAGCTGCGTCCCACAGCTGTACCCTCATATTGACTTAACCGCTGTTGTTTAGTTTCCTCATTAGAAAATGGAGTTAAAACACTTAATAGTTCAATTTATCATAAAAGATAAATGAGAAGATACATGTAAGTAAGCAGCTTATGGATGGCAGTCACCATGGGAACGGGTTATTTGTCTACTCCTGTTTCTGAGCTTGGCCTCGTGATACTCCACCCGGAGAAGCGAGTCGGTTAGGTAACTAGTTTCAAGGAGGGCGCACTTCCTCCTTTCCTCCCGAGGTCTGGACCGTTCCTTCACCCTCATGAAGCACCGCACCTGCATAGCGTGGAGCCGCGAACCCAGAGGCAGCATTCATGATGTCTTCCACGGCTCCCCGTAAAGAGGAACGGAGTGGCTTTGGTATTACTTCAACAAAAATTGGGGCCCCAAAACATTTAAATCAGTGTCCTTTTTCAAGGTGGACAAGCAGTGACATTGCATATGTATTTTAAGGAACGAGAAACTACCTTTCAAAAGTGATATGCTATATGGATATGTCATGGATACTCAATACATCTTATTGAATTGAATTAAAATTAATATTAAGTAGTATTTTAATTAAAGAGTGTATTTTTGAAATTAATTTTATAGAATGACATGCTATTCGACTATTAATTCTTTTTTTAATTTTTTTTATTTTTATAAACATATAATGTATTATTAGCCCCAGAGGTACAGGTCTGTGAATTGCCAGGTTTACACACTTCACAGCACTCACCATAGCACATACCCTCCCCAATGTCCATAACCCAACCATCCTCTCCCTACCCCTCTCCCCCCGGCCCTCCTCAGTTTCTTTTGTGACATTAAGAGTCTCTTATGGTTTTTGACTATTAATTCCTATGCCAAGCGTTATATGGCACTTCTAAGAGCTACAAGAAAACAACTTGAAAGCCACAGTTTTGGCCCTTAAACGTTTTGAAATATTTTGACTGTGTATTACTCCTCAATGATCTTTGTGACAGCAGGAAAGACACAACATTGTTGTCAAATCAATGAGTCAGACAATGGACACAGTGGAACATATAAGACACTGTTCAAAATGCTCACTGTTGCTGTTGAAAATGATCTATGATTTTGATTAATTGCTTTTGAAATTTTGATCAAAATTGATCTGTCCAGGTTTCTGGTACTGGCTCTTGTATGTCAGACCTCACCCTGGAATTACATAAATCAGTTTAGCCTGGACTTCTGTAAAAACCGGGGGTAGAAAGAAGTAATTTCTGAGTTGTCAGTGACTGATGGATGTTCTGATTTCACAGATTTAGTAAAGAAAAGGTCTTACCGTAGCTGTCATAGGCATCCTCACTTACTCCATGACCGTAGTCATAGTATTCAGGGACACTGCAACAGATTTAGACAGCAATCAATGCTACTGTAATCAGGAGGAATCAACCCAGAAACTCATATGGAATTTGAAAGCAAAATGTATGCTAAAGTAATATCCTGAGAACTTTCTAGGCATCAAACACAATCCTAAAGAAAAAAAAAATATTCAGGAAGAAAAATACAGGTTATTGACAAAGAGTGCTATGATTTTCTCATGGCACCTCAGAACTTCTTTATCTCTAACCTCCAATTTTATAAATCAAATTTCCCTTAAAACACAAGTATAATACTTCAAAATTTGTCAAGAGGGAAGTTATAAAGATCTATTTCCAAGAAAAAGTGCTATAGAAGATGACAATTTGCCCAATTGTGTATGGCTCTTAACCCTGTTACCCTAAGAAATATGCATCCACTTCAGAATCTTCACTTCCTAACACTGAAACTATATTTGTACGCTCCTCTAGCCCTTCCACAGCCTGTCCATGCCCTTCTCAAATAGATAAGCGATTTATTTTTAATATTTTACTAGATGCTTCCCCGTTTCAATAACTGACAAGAAGGTGTCCTTTCTCCATTTCTTACTCAAGTTACTTCAAGTCTTCCCTCACTACGGATCTCATCACTCTTCCCTGCACTGTTTTCCCCTTTAAGGCACCACTCTCATTAGCATTCATGCATTTCATCCCCAGAGTCCTCTCTCAACCCTCACTTCCCCACACAGGGCTATGACTACCCCTTTCTCTGCCCCTTTCTGGTAAAATTTCTTGAAAAGAGGCAGGTGTTCATTCTTTTCACTGCCTCTCCTTCTATAAGTATGTTTTTGAAGACAGTCCAATCAAGCTGTTGTCTCCAATGACGTAGCTCTTGTCAGTACCTTGATATTTCAAATCTAGTGGTGGAGAGGTGGTCCTCGGTTTACATTAGCACCGTTTAACACAATTGACCCCTTCCTGCTCCTTGGACCATTCCACTTGCTTCTGAGATGTCCTCAGAATAAACAGTAACTACTTATATTAATATACTCACATTGATAATTTATAAGACCCTGTATTTTTCCTGCAAATAAGCTCCTTCATTTTATGTCCTCAGCTTGAATCTTAATTTCTGATTTATATATTATATACATAATAAATTTGTAAGTTATGTCAAGATTACTAATTTCTCTTAATTACATAAAGTGTAATGAGAAAAATGGCTTAATATCAAATACTAAATTGTATAGGAACTGAGGGTGGGCCACAGATACCAAAGGGTTAGGTTGAAAGAAAAGACACAAAAGCCTAAAATTCTGTGGTTGTCATTGTCCCTCAGGGAAATCCCATAGGTCTCATTATATTAAACACTTCAGATTTCACTGGCAGTAATGAAAAAGAAGCAAAAAAGATAATACAGGTCTATGTATTAGAGGTGAAAAAGAGAAACAGAGAGAAGTTTGGCCCTCTTTATCTTTCTGGGAGGCAACTGATAATGCATTAATTCAATTTTTAGTGTAAAGTAGTTAGAAAAAATAAAAGAAGAAGGCTACTGAACCTAATTTTCATTGCCCAGAATGTTTATACACATATACGCAAACTGTCTAGGAAAAAAGCATGGCAATATGTTTTTCTTCCCATCTCTGAGACTATATAAATCTAAGGCCATTGACTATCGGCTGGATGTTTATCCCTTCTTACGCATCCTTTGCTTAATAGAAGTGATATAACCTAATTGAGAACCCTCATTAATATGTAGCAAATTCCTGAGAGTTGTTACATTGACTCCCAGGTGATCAAGAAATGGCAGTCATGAGAATGTGATTTAATAAGCAGCATTCCCATTTAGAGGGATGAAGAGAAAATGAAGACATTGACAGCTGATCTCTCTCCCTTTGTCCCAATCAATAATTTTTCCCTGAAAAAGCCTGCTTAACGTTTCCCAACATGCTGTATGAAGACCACCAGCTCCACTATCAGGTGCTGTAACTATGTGTCTCACTGTATTTCAATTTTAATTTTAATTGATGAAGATAAGTGACAGGAAGAAGAAAATAGTGAGAGAGACCATGAGAAAGGAACTCCAATTATTATGGGTCATCAATGGTACATACGCACCAAGAGGGAGTTTTAACTTTTAGTTACTCTGAAAAGGAGAAAGTAGGACATATAAGACATTTGTAAAATAATGGATGATGCCAAATAATAGATGACAATCGTAGCAGACTCTGCTAGAGTCCATACCTTTGCTCATCCAAATATGACTTCTCGTTTCTTCCATAGGAAAACACGTTGCGTGGACAAAAAGTTGAATAGTGAATGAATACATTCCTCAGCTATGCTTACAACTAGATGTGCCCTGTGACTACACCAGGAAACATGGGAGGTGCACAGATGTGAGGGTTACTTTCAGTTTTATGACAACCTCTTCATCTTGGACTTGTGCACTCTCACCTGCTCAGTTGGTAGCATGCAGTCCAAGTGATGATCTAGCAGCTACCATGCAAAGAAAGACTGCCTTAGGAAGTTGTGGACTGCGACACTGGAGGAGCTTTTGTCTCTAAATGCTCCTGTTGGAGTAGATTTACTGTAAATCACTGCCGATCTCAGGGATTGTTGGGAGAAATTTTTTTTAATCTTGTTTGAGCCATTGAACTTTGAATCTTTCTGCAACAGTTTAGTCTAACAAAGAAAGGAGTACATAGAAGTGTAGAAATGCCATTAAAATCCCCCAATATCGGGTATAAACTTAGAGGTAGGGTGGAGAGTGCAAGGAAAAAAATACAGCCAGTTAGAAAGCAAATAAGCTTTGTTACGCCATTGCCTGTGAAAACTTGGAGCAGTAGACTATAGGTCTGCATATATTTTGACACTACAGGAAAAAGCTGAACAAAGCTCAGTTGTCCAGAATCCTACTGCCTTTAGAAAGGTTTACAAAAGTCATGAACTTAAAGAAGAATGGGCCATGTTTCCAGGAAAAACAAAAGTGAATAGAACTTTGCTAAGAGAAATTATCTCTGCCTGATTTATGTGTCAGTTCTGTAATTTAAAATGAGAGAATGTTCAGAAATTTGGGGCTTAGCAGGATTAGAGAAGTCAGCTGTTCCTGTATCCCAACAGGAGGAGATAATGAGTGTTGCTCAAAAATGCCCTCATCTTGTCCCATTTACTCTCATATATGATCCCTAAAACAATCCTCAGGTCCCTGAACATGTACAATCAGGAAGCATGCTATAAAATTTTGAACTCCCTAAAAAGGGCATGCTATATTTGGCTCAATTCAGGTGTGGCTATGGATAAGACCATTTATCAATTAGGATAAAGAAGAATCTTCCAGTAAATCTGATATAACCTCCATAAAAGAAAACCAAGGTTGCCGGATGCACTAACCAAAATATTATTTCAATGTTGTTGTTTAGGTGTCTTAGCTTGTCAAGATTTTATCATTTTTATTGTCTATGGAGCCTTCAGTGTTTCCCAACAGAAGTTTCTATTGTGATGATTCTGTTCCTTTCCTACCACTTTATATTGGGTATTATGGGGAAGAAAGTTGAGAGCAGGAACGTTAATCTCTTTGTCATTTACAGGTTGCCAGACTTCAAAGAATCAGGAGCTAATATATAGGTCTGTATATTTCCCAGAGATCCTGGATTTTCAGTGGTTTCAGTAATTGGAATTGAACTTGGATTTTCTCTGTTGGGTAGAAAGTAGGCATCTTTGTTTTAAGGAGAAGAAGGGTATTCACTCGTATTTGTATGACTAGAGGGCTGGACATAGAAGACTTCTAGTGGTTCCCCTCCAAAATTCATTTGTCTTTTCTTCCATAAGAGAGACTGACCACTTCAGGACTACATTTCCTAGTCTCCCTGATAAGTCTCCCTTATATTTGAAGGTGGGCAGGTATAGAATGATAAGTAAAAAGTTTTTAATGATTTGCATAAAAGTAAAGTCCTTTGTCCTCTACTTCTTTTCAACCTTTATGTAACTGACTGGAAGTGTGAATGATTGGAGCCAGTGATGGTGTGGTGAACTAAATCTTTTTGTCTCCCCAAATTTATATGTTGAAATCTTAACCCCCATGTTATTGTATTAGGAGGTGGGGACTTTAGGAAGTAATTAGATCATGAGTGTGGAGCCCTTATGAATAAGATTAGTGCCCTTAAAAATGGGACCCCAGAGAGCTCTCTTGTTCTCTTACTACCATGTGCAAATACAAGAGGATGGAGGTCTGCAATCCATAAGAGACTTCTCACCAGAATCCAACCATGCTGGTACTCTGACCTAGGACTTCCAGCCTCCAGGATTGCAGGAAATAAGTCTTTGTTTTATAAGCCACACCATGTATGATATCCTGTGACAGCAATCTAAACTAAGATAGCATTCCACCAGCCTGGATCCCTAAATGGTGTCATGGAGCAGAACCCACCTGCTTACCCATGTTTATTATGTGTGAGGGAGATAAACTTTCCTCTTATTTGGGCCACTGAATTGTGGATCTCCTTACTAATGAAGCTGTAACTGATAATACAGTTGGCAATTAAAGCAACTGCTAAAAATGAACAGACATCCAGTAAATATTTGTTGAATGAATAAGTGATTGAGCAAAAGAATTCAAGAAGACACGATTGTGTTTGAACATGAATAATTTAGAACATTTTGCTATAAATATCTTTATAAAACTTTGTATATGCTTCAGAAGGGATGTCTATTTATATTGACAGCAATGGGAGCAGTGAAAAATGAAACTTTTATTTTCTGATATGAATGAAATTCAGATTAAAAGTTTAAAAGTAGTGTAACTGACCAGTTCATCTGTGATTTTTATATATTGTTATATTATTTTTCAACTTTAAAAACATATATGGTTTGGCTAGAGAAAGTAGACCGTAGTGTTGGCTCTAAGCTTTTCATGCCATTATTTCAGAAAGCTACTATTTCATTACATTAGTTTCATTTTTCTGTTGTTTAATAATGTGAGTAAAAGCAGACAAATGAATTCAGTATAAACACAACCTGGTTATTTAATTTTTGGTTCACTGTTATATTTATATTTAGAAAATATATAGCTATCAAGGTATCTAAACACATTGTGACACTTGTGGAAATGTTAATTAAAATGACAATTATTAGTGATTTGGAACTTAATTACTCTGGTGGTTATAGCAGATGAGATTTTCCTAAGAACTGGCACATATATAAAATCATGTTAGCTACAATGACTCATTAAACAATATCTAGTTGTTAGTAAAACTCTCCACAAATTTTGGCTTTTTGATATCAAGACTGATATCAAGACCATAAGCATTAATAAATATTTGGGAAAAATAACATATGCATAAGCGGAGTAAAAGGAGGCAGGGAAATATCTGATTAATTTATTAATGGTCATTTGTAAAACTAGAAAAAAATCAGAGATGGAAAATTCCAGTTCTTTTCTGATGGGTAGAAGAGTATTTTATCCCAAGCAGGCCGATAGCAATTCCCTCAAACAACTAATGAAATGGCAGTGAACACAATAGAAAAAGTTAGGATGAAAAGTGGAGTCCGGGAAACCAAATAATATCGTCATCATAATCAAGCTGTTTTCCCAGCAGCTGTGACGTAACAACCCTTATTTTCTCTAGGGCTTCACAATCTACCAGTTGATGTTCATGTCCCTGTGGCAGGAGAAGCCGCACGGATGGTGGAGCAGGCTAGCTGGGACTCACGGAGACTAACCAAGCTTGTAAAGGAAATACTTTGGACCTTCAGTTATTACAAAGAGATACTGGCCGTAATATAAATGAGAACACTGCTGTATAAGAGTTGTTCATGTAACCAAACCAGACTGGTATAAGTGAGGGATAAATAGAGGATGCACTTAATAAAAGATCCACACTTTGCCTAATTTTTGCCTGATCCTTTGGTAGGACATAAAAATCACCAAAGAGGGGTGCCTGGGTGGCTCAGTGGGTTAAAGCCTCTCCCTTCAGCTCAGGTCATGATCCCAGGGTCCTGGGATTGAGCCCCGCACCATCAGGCTCTCTGCTCAGCAGGGAGTCTGCTCCCCCCCCCACCCCACCACCACGCCTGCCTCTCTGTCTACTTGTAATCTCTGTCAAATACATAGAATCTTAAAAAAAAAAAAAATCACCAAAGATAATTAAACACTTTAAGAATACACCATGGCGGGGCGCCTGAGTGGCTCAGTGGGTTAAAGCCACTGCCTTCGGCTCAGGTCATGATCCCAGGGTCCTGGGATGCAGTCATGCATCGGGCTCTCTGCTCAGCAGGGAGCCTGCTTCCTCCCTTCTCTCTCTGCCTGCCTCTATGCCTACTTGTGATCTGTCTGTCAAATAAATAAATAAAATCTTAAAAAAAAAAAAAGAATACACCACGGCTTATTGTGGTGGTCCGAAGATGAAAGCGCCCGCATTCCTAAATTCCGGCTGCACTTAGTTTATGCTATGTGGTCTTTCATCTCAACCTCTTTTTGATTCTTGAGTAGACTGAAGGTTTGTGTCTATGAAGCTGGACAACTAGATGAGGATGAATTTTAACTAAAGCTTCATTCATTATTTTCTCAATTGAAGAAAAATAAAAACTACAAAGTAATATTTTAGAAGAAGGGATAAAGGACTTGATTAATGTATTAATAGGAATTATTATTTATAACTACCAATTTTTTAGGATGAGGGTGTGAGCAGAGGGGCAAGGGGCAGAGGGATAGAGAGAATCTTAGGCAGTCCCCATACCCAGCATAGAGCCGGACATGGGCTGGATCTCATGATCCTGAGATCATGACATGAGCATGCTCCCCCAACTATTTTTAGCACGCAAGTAAACTCTCTTTAAATTTGCTCTCCTAAGCATTTACGCTGAAACAAGTTATGGTGTGCATTTATGCTGTAGTTCCAGAAATATTTGTCAAGTAAAGGTAAGTTTTCAGCCCAGCTCCCATCCTCAAATTGCAAATTGGTAGTTCCTTATTTTTATATCCACTTACATGGTGATCAAATCCTTCTGTTAAATTTCATAAAGTTCCATGAAAGTGCTACTTACAAAGCTGTAAACCTAGCACGTAGATTATGATCGCAACATACTGGTACATTTTGAAAAGCAACCAAATGTGCTTGAATTTTATTACTAAATTGTGCAAATGACTGGTGGTCTCTGAATCCACTGTCATGATTAATACTATAGCAGTTAGAAATGAAGACATAATATTAACTGGGCTGCTACCAATTAATTTCAAGGGTTTAGACATGAAATACTCTGAATTATTATTAGAATAGGTAAATATAAAACACAATTATGATATATCAAGTCATAAGGAAAAAACATAGGAAAGAAAACGTATACTATAACTGCTAATTATGAGTGAATCCCTCTATGCATAGTTTAAAATTCTTAATTTCATGCTTGGAGATTAAAATCACAAATAGCAATAACATTGGGATTAATAGATTTAAATACGAAAAATGTATAGCTTATATTACTTAAGCACCATTATGTGTTCATATCTTATACATTTCATTTTCCATTCAAGAATTTTTCCATTTAGAAATTGGACTTTATTCTGAAGGAAATTGGAGAATTAAGACATACAAGTTAATCTTTCTGATACTAGAAGTTAGTGCTCACATATATGATCATTTGCTTTATTGGGAATTCACTATCATTGCATTCATTAGTAAATAAAAACTTGTGTAAAAAGAAACCATATGAAACAAACTTATACATTACTAATACGGAAATAATTAAAACAAATTTTAAAGAAATAAAATTCTCTTAAAAATATATATGTCATAAATATATATTTTATTTTTTTAATTTTTTTAAATTGACAACTTCTTTATTTTTCAGATACAACTCTTTTTCTTTTTATTTTTTCTCTTATGCTTCTTCTCTGTTTTTTCTTTTTACATTTTTCTCATTTCAATTAGGTGTTTGATATATCAACTTATATTTCATAGTAGCTTTTTAACTTGTACTTTTCCACACCTTCTTTTTTTTTTAATTTTTTATTTATTTTCAGCATAACAGTATTCATTGTTTTTTCACCACACCCAGTGTTCCATGCAATCTGTGCCCTCCTTAATACCCACCACCTGGTTCCCCCAACCTCCCACCCCCCGCCCCTTCAAAACCCTCAGGTTGTTTTTCAGAGTCCATAGTCTCTCATGGTTCACCTCCCCTTCCAATTTCCCTCAACTCCCTTCTCCTCTCCATCTACCCTTATCCTCTATATTATTTGTTATGCTCCACAAATAAGTGAAACCATATGATACTTGACTCTCTCTGTTTGACTTATTTCACTCAGCATAATCTCTTCCAGTCCTGTCCATGTTGCTACAAAAGTTGGGTATTCGTCCTTTCTGATGGAGGCATAATACTCCATAGTGTATAAATATATATTTTAAACTAAGCTCCATGCTCAGCATGGAGCCCAACACAGGGCTTGAACTGATGATCCTGAGATTAAGACCTGAAGCTGGGATCAAGAGTCAGATGCTTAACCAACTAAGACACCCAGGTGACCCTAAAATATTTTAAAATTTGAAATATGTTGATCATTTTGTGTGTGTGTGTGTGTGTGTGCTCAAAAATATTACACGAAATACATTCCTTTTTATGTGTACCTGTTTCAACTAAAGTGCAAATACCCTTTTCCCTGCTCTAATATCAACAGTTTTCAGAGTTCTAACAAGGGAAAAGGTCAATGCTTTAGATACATATATATTTTTACATATATATTTTTAAAGTATCTTTGGCATTCCATCAAGATTGGATTAATAGTTTTAAAATATTTTACAAATTCGTTCATTCATTCATTTCTTCATTCATTCATTCTGTTCAGCCAATAGCATTGTGTTATAGAGCAGCTGTTTTGTGTATAAACAGAATATATAGTATAGTGTAAATATATACTATAGTATAAATAGAATATAAATTTGTGTCTTCCAAAATTAACTAGTAAACTAAATACGTTAAACATGGATGGATGGATAGATGGATGGATGGAGAGAGAGATAACATAATAACCATCTGCAGTTATCTTGGCCAATTTGTTTTGAGAAGTAAAAGAAATAAGTCTCTCACTCAAAGGTAGCTCATTATGAGTCAGAAAAAGTTCATAGTCCATTCCCTAATCCATTTGGAGGAAAACAAGGATTTCTTCTAAAAATGATAACACAGAATATAGAAAGAGAAGTATTTGAACTTAACATTGAAAACTGCTATTTTCCATTTTCATAGAGTGTGTCATCTTGGACAAATCATTTAATCTCTCTGAACTTCAATTCCTTCACCTTTAATATGGAAATAATAATATTTACCTCAAGTATTAATGAGAAAACCTGTGACAGCCCCATGATAATTGCCTAGTACATAGCAGGCACTTGTTAAATATTAATAATGGGTAATTGTCCAATCAATAAAGTCATAGACATAAAGCTTCTCTTTTTCATATTCATAAGAGTCGCAATGCTGAAGGAGATTCCATCTTCTTGAAATACTCTGAAACAGGAATTAACCATACATACCCTCTTAAGTTTCAGTTGATGGAATTTAATGTCCACAGGATGAAAAACAGGCTGATTATTCTTGAGAGGAGTGACACATTTATTCTGCTCATAGGTTAATGATCAAGGTAGATGATCTATATAAGACATCTAGTATAGAATTATGATCAACTTTGCAATGATCTAATCTATAGAAAATAGGTGTTTTAAGAGTGCAACCTTATGCTCCAAATGAGAGAGAAATACATTAAATATATTTTTGCTGATCTGGATTCAACACTGCACACATACATTTCTGAAAATGGTCTCTTTTTATAGACACTCTTTAATTATTTGTTTCCAATTCGGCTTGTATTTTTTTGCTTACTTTGACCCTTTATTACATAAGTGAAGGGTGAGCAATTTTATAACAAAAACATTAATCTTCTGTTTTATTTCATGGAATTATCATTAGAACATAGCAATTATTTTCTATAAATAAGACCTTCAACTGACTGATTAATTAGGCTCAGTGATACATGACGTTATTAAATGAACTGTTACAGGGACGCCTGGGTGGCTCAGTTGGTTGAGCAGCTGCCTTCGGCTCGGGTCATGATCCCGGCGTCCTGGGATCGAGTCCCACATCGGGCTCCTTGCTCTGCAGGGAGCCTGCTTCTCCCTCTGCCACTCTGTCTGCCTGTCCTCACTCTCTCTCTCTCTCCCTGACAAATAAATGAACTGTTACATGCTCTTGGTACAAGTACACAGAAGCTACTGAACCCTAGTTTGAAATGGACATAATTCCAACTATATACACATTATCTTTTTGGCTGAATCATAATTTATGAGTATCAGTAAGATTTCAGTGCTGTAAACATCAGCATAATTTCTAATTATTTCAATACTCTAATCTAGTTGACTTTGAGACTGAATTCATTGGTGCAAGCTGCACTATGGCTATGTGTTAATGCTGATTTATGTTCTTCCCCACTCAAACATAAATGGAATCTCACCTCTGTTGTATAATGTTCCAGAACCAGGTTTTACTTATTAAAGGATTGTTTTCATGCACCAGACTTTGGAAATTTAAATAAATAAAACCAAGTCTGGGTAAAGAATATATGAATTAATAACAGTGATTCTGTTTTGATAATTTTTTTTCTTTATGTGAGGAAACAAAGCCACATTCTTCCAAAAACTCTCAAAATATAACTTAAATCAGGTGAGGCTGTGTCTCTGTATACCACCATAGTGGCATGCTATGAACTGAATTGTAATTGTGTATTTTCATGTTTCTCTTTTCTCTAATCCTGAATGTGAATGCTAATTCCTTAGTATGCTGTACAAATCCCTTTCTATCTACATTGTAATTACCAAACCCCACACTCTAACATAATAGAATGTCTCCCAATTCATGACTCCTTTCATGGTCCCATGCCTCCGACCATGGCATCCTTCTGTTTAAATGGACTTCCTCTACTTCTTCACCTAAGAAGGTATCCACTGTCCTTTTGGGATCCAGCTCAGTGGTTGGCTTCTTATTAAAGTGTTAACCAGGTAAGGTGTTACCCCTTCCCACTTGCCTTCTGTAAGACCTTGTAGACATTTTCATGTAGATCAGCTGTGATTGTTCCAGAATGTTCTTTAAAATCTGTCTCTTCCTTTAGCACAGTGACTCTCAGTAGCTAATGTGCATACGATCAGAAGGATACTGTAACAAACATACAGATTCCTGAGCCCCCACTCTTCAGATTCTGAATCAGCTGTCCTCAGCAGGGGCCCCAAGATCTATAATTTCATTTGCAGGTGTTTCTTATACAGAAGTCCAGGATCATGTTTTGTAAAACAAAACAAAACAAAAAAAACAAAACCACAAAACCAAAAATACAACAACAACAACAACAACACACACACACACACACACACACACACACAAAACTACACTAATTGTGAATAAATAGACATCCAGGATCTGCCTTATTTGCTTTGAATACGTAGGTGCAGAATAGTGACATTCAATGAATGCTTGTTGAGTAAATGAATGAGTAGTTTTAAAATAATACATAATTTCTTTGTGAATAGTTTCTAAGCTGCCTGACAGTTCTGCCAAGTAGATTTGTGGCTGTTTATAACTATTCTCACAGAATTTTAATTAATGGTCAATGTCAATTTAAAGGTTGCTACTGAGCTATGTCTTTGGTACTCTGTTTTCTAAAAAAAAAATTTTTTGAAAGGTACTTGATAAAGAAGTACAAGATACGCTAAGATGTATAGCTACTATTCTGATTTTAAGAATTAGTATTCAAAAAAGTAGTTCCAAATCAACAAAAGAAGGCCTAAACAACAAGGTGAAATGTCACAGAGATAAATGTACATGTCTGCATTTAGGTTAAAAAAATCAATTGCAAAGATGCAGGATGGTGTTAGAACTGGCTTGACAGAAGTTCATTTAGGGAGAACCTAGGTTTCCAGTTGAAAACAAATTAAATAAAACCCAATAATGTGACATAGCCACTTAATAAAACCACATGGTATGGGTGCCTGGGTGGTTCAGTCAGTTAAGCCTCTGCCTTCGGCTAAGGTCCTGATCCCAGCGTCCTGGGATGGAACCCTGCACCACCGGGCTCCCCATTCAGCAGGGAGTCTGCTTCCCCTGTTCCTCCCTGTTCGTGTTCTCTCTCACTATATCTGTCTCTCCCTCTCTCTCAAATAAATAAATCAAATCTAAAAAAAAAAAAAAAGAAAATCACATGGTAGGATGATATAGAAGTAAAGTAAGAAGCATTATTACAAATGATATAATGGTGCTGTATCTTTGCACTGGTCAACTCTCATCTGATATAATGTGCCTCAAGATCATTGTGCCACACTTCAGATGGGTGCCTGGACAACTGCAGTGGTTTTATGAGAGAACAACTAGAGTAATTAGTGAAATGGGAATCATGATGAACCAAGAACAGTTGAGGAAAACCATGTTTATGTGGGCCCTGATCCTGGACACTGGCTTGTTACTGGTACAATAATGTTGCTTAAAAAACAATCGCAAAATATTATCATCATACAATATGAGACAATGCACGTGTTTTTGTTAGGCTAGAGGTTTGCTAATCTAGGCTCAATGGGGGCTCTGTTCCAAGCTTGGGTGGAATTGGGATTGGCCTTGAGGTTTAGACTGCCCATGTGTTCATTACGGAACTCAGACTAAGGGCGCAATAGCTACCTAGAGAAGCTCTTCTCATGGCAATAGGAAGAGAGCAAATGGGAAACGCCTAGTCCTCTTAATGTATAGGCTTAAGATGTGACATTATTGTATTAGTCAAAGCAAGATATGGAATAGTGAGGAGTCAGGAAAACAATCTACGTCTTTTGTGAGATACTGAACAATCACACATGGGGGCGGGGGATGAAGAATTGTAGCCAAGAATGCATGGAGCACTGGGTGTTACACGTAAACAATGAAGCATGGAACGCTACATCAAAAACTAATGATGTACTGTATGCTTACTAACATAACACAATAATAAAAAAAAGCACTCTATCATATTGTGGATATTGATAGAGGGACATTACCTTTATAAAGAAAAGCTGACAGGTATATCAAAATTAGATTTATTATGTGTAGCTTCACAAGCTGCTTACTGATCAATGCATATAAGTGGAGATTACAGGGAAGAAGATATTACTTCAGCTTGAGAATTTCCTAATAAGATGAGGTGTTAAAAAACAAAATGAAGTGTTTGGGAAGCAATATAGTATTAGTACAAAGTGCTCAGTCTTTGAAATTGGACAGGAATCAGTTCAAACCTTGTCTAGTCCTGGGCAAAGTAAACATTCTAAACCTAGTTTCTTTATTTGTAATAAGGATAAAACTGTCTACTTCATATGATCATGTTATAAAGTGCCTAATATAGCAGCTGCTCTGTATTATGGTTATTATTTTTATTAGAAACTTACTTCCTTTAGAAATGGTCGAGTGTTCCCTGACTAGTCCTTCTGACTCCTCTCTTTGCTTCTTCCACACATCTTCTATAATTCAGTCTTACTGAATATTATATAATACAAATCCACAATTATTTATACTTGAATTCTAAATTCAAAAACTCTGAAATCAAAGTTTTTTTTCTTAAATTGGGTGTCCGAAATTATTAGGCAACAAAATTCTTACCTAGAGTGATAAATTATGTATAGCTATTTATGTCCTGCCTACTATAGTCACTCATTTATTTCAATGCCATAATATTAATATATATTTGTGGCACAGATGCAATAATAATATATGCATTGTACTGCCCTTATAAAATATAAACCATTCTGAATATGAAATATCTGGTCCACAGTATTGTAACTATAGAATTGTGATCCTGTCCTTAAATATATCATAGAGTTCATTATTCTCCTTCTACCACCTAGAAAATAGAAGGTCCTTAATAAATAATAACCTTAATGAAACAGTAAAATAGGATGTTGAGATTATTATTAAAAGAAATCTAGTTATGGAGACTTACTAATATCTGTATCTTATTTTGGCTCTATTCCATATGCATCTGAGATAAATTCTGTTCCCTTTTCTGAGGTACCCCAGGAGTTAAAGTGTCATGTTTTGTTTTTGTTTTTTTCCCACTCTATAATTTAAAGATCACAAAGTCCATATTTTCCATCTCGACCACAGGTGTTTCAAGAAAAATACCTCCCTTCTCTCATTACTCGTGTTTAGCTACAAAAAGTAAGACCTGGAGGTTTTGTTTTGTTTTGTTTTTGTTTTTGTTTTTGTTTTTTAAGAGCAAATTGATTTAGAAACCAAAGAAAGCAATGGAAGTGCAGACAGATCATTCGGGAAAAGGATGGAATAGCAACTAATAGAGAACTTGCTGAGCTCAAATGAGCAAATCAGGCTGATGCAAAAAAAAAAAAGGAAAGAAAGAAAGAAAAAAAAAAAGGATGATCATAATTCTCACCAAAGACAAATTCAGCTTTATCAACTTCTAAATATGATGACAACCTCAAACTCTATCCAAAAATCATTCCTTTCTTGCACTGGAGTGCTATTATCCAGGCCTTCCTGTTCCTTTCCTATCATTTCAGGTAATAACTGCCCTACCACTCCTAAGGTATCTTATAATTTGATTCACCTGAAGGACATGTAGTTCTTTAGTAATGAATCATATTCTCATTTCTTTGTCTTTGTACATATCTTTGCCTGGCTAAGTTTTTTTTACCCAGTTAAATCACAGCTGGGCATCAGTTCTGTTTCAGAAAGCTTCTGGTACTTTCTCATCACCCTCTACTCGATGGCCTCCTATGTTCTCTCATAACCTCTGGCACATCCTTCTAGCACAGTGCTCATCGCATGTTACGTGTTTATTTGCATGTCTGTCTTCTTCTCTAATTGTCTCCAGTCTGCTCGTGGATTTCAGGACATACTTAACAGACCATAGAGTGCCCTCAAATAGCCATTTGGAAGGACTCCTTAATTCCATGTCCTTGGACACATTTTCTGGATACTGACTTCTTGCTTATGTATAGAAGAGAATTTAGAAAACAGTGACTGTGGCTACCTACAGATATATTTGGTTTAATCTATAGAGGGTTTAACTTTCAAAAATTAGTTGCTAATGTGCACTGAAAAACTGATGTGGCTAGTTATAGTTTCCCCAAACAGCCACAATACAATTTTCCATGCTTGAACTGTGCCAGTTCCCCAGAGAGGGGTGAGGTCTAATACCCTTTCTCTTGAATCTGGCTGGACTTGTAACTTGCTTGTAACTAACAGATGGAGCCTAAGTTGTGAAAGGCAATGCAGTTTCTCTTTTGTTCTTTGGGATACTCATATGTGGCACTCTCAGCTGCCATGCTGTGAGGAAGCCTAAGCAACATTGAGTACTACATGAGCATCCCAAGCAGCAGCCCCAGTTTAGGTATCAGCTGATATCTAGCATCACCTGCCAGATATATGAGAGAAGAATCTCCAGATGATTCCACACCCCAGCCATTGAGTCATCCCTACCATTTGAGCCTTCTTGCTGAGGCTCCAGACAAAGGGAAGAAGAAACAAACCACCCCCACTGTGCTTTGTTAGAATTCCTGATATACAAAATCCTCAAGTATAAAAGAGCATTATAAAGATGGTAATTTTTTTAAAAAAATTTTTAAAATATTGTTCTTATTTATTTGACAGAGAGAGAGAGAGACAGTGAGAAAGGGAACACAAGCAGGGGGAGTGGGAGAAGGAGAAGCAGGCTTCCCGCTGAGCAGGGAACCCAATGAGGGGCTTGATCGCAGGATCTTGAGATCATACCCTGAGCTGAAGGCAGATGCTTAACTGACTGAGCCAGCCAGGTGCCCCAAAGATGGTTATTTTATACCACTTGGTTTGGGGATGGTTTGTTTTGCAGCAATAGTAACTGGAAAACAGGTTTTCTTTGGGGGAAAAAAAAAGATCTAAGATCCCCTGGGCCCTTTACTCTACATGAACTGTATGGCCATAGTATCCTAAACTTGAACAGAAGATAGTTGCTTTCAACAAAGCACACACTTTCCAGTTTGCCACAGTCTCCACTTCTCCTTATTGTTATACCTTGACAGTTATATATGCTTGTGAACATTTATGATCCCTAAATATGTTGATAACTGTTACTTATGTTTTTTCTTTTAGTGGAGCTAAGTATCTTTGGCGACCATTAAAGCCAGAATTTCACCTTGGGCTCTTTAACTGGCTTTAATACTAGGCTTTTTGCAACACATCATGTTCTTCAAGAGTCTAAGATGATCTAACAGTTCCCATTTCTGAAGCTCTGATTGTATATGGTTTGCTCAGTACTTTCCTGTTCCTTTTGAGGGGTGTCTCTAGTTCTAAAGTAATCTGCTGAGAAGAAATGACTGACATATCCTGACCTCAGTAAATGATTAAACAGGTTTCAGTTACTAACTGGGACACTTCCTTGCGTTTTCTTGGGAGACTCGTCATTCAAGTGACTAGGGAATATGTTTTTCCTAGCTTTTCTTATTGGAGTCTTATAAAAGATATTTTATTGCATATTTTTAAATACAAATTGACTACTTAGGCAAGTAGTTTAGTTATCAAAATTAACCCTCAGTAATAAAAAAATAAAAAGATACAATAAATATGTAATGAATAATTTGAGAAAACATATTGTTCCTTTCCTAAAATCAACAGCAAGTGTTCTAGATGCCTAAAATAAGAATTCCAGATGAGGACTAAAAAAACTGTGTATCAAGAGCTGGAATCTCTCTTTGTTGAAGTAAATCCAGGCAATACGCAATCCACTGTTCATGTATGCCGAGGTCTCTAGATGGTATGAAAAATATAACTAACTTGTAGAATAACTGTGGGAAAATATCTCGAATCCAATAACCTTCTGTAAATTCAATCTCATCATTGGCTATAGTTTGAAACATAAGAGAACTGAATTACAAAATGAGGGTGAGTCATTTTATATTGAATAGTACCACTTAAATGAATAGAACAAACTGTTATATACTTAATATGATAACTTTTACTAAATTACTGGATAATTACAGTGACTTATACTTAAGTTTTCATTAGAAGGGTTTCTGTAGATTCTTAGTATCAAATATAAGGACTTGCATTACATTTATAGCTTAAAAACAATAGTTAATAGATAAATTGCATTTTTTTCCTTTGGTCCAAACTTTTCAAAAAGCATGCAAATAACTTACTAGATTTTTATTATATTAAGTGCGTATTCTCTGTGGCTTGTTCAAATAATAGCAGAAATCTGTTGACTCAATGAATCAATTTAGGTTTTCAGACACTATTTATTAGTCTCTATATCTAAGGCCTGTGGAGTTAGCAGATAGGATTTGGAAGTCAACATTTACTACTTGAATGAACTTGGGAAAATCACTTGACATTTTTAAGTTTCAATTTTTTCTGCCTCAAATGTTACTGCAAGGATTGAATGAGACAAAGTGGCCTCAACAATTAGCACAGCAGCCAGCGTAAAACTAATGTTAGTTAGCACGAATCATTAGTTTCGAGTTTCAAGCCTCTGAACAACAGACAGACCAGTCGTTCCCACTGTGTGGGCTCTGACCCTCGAGGAGCTAAAAGTTGTGCAAGGGAGTTCAAGAACCCATTTGTTCACCAAATGTGTATTTGTATGCTCACTGTGTATTCTGACTTTTCTTCTTTAGTTCCTAGATGATTCTCATTAATAAAATACAAATTCATTTAAAGGCATTACTGTTTCCATGACAATTCAATAAATTCATTATTTATATCTATAAGCAACTGATACTAATAGATACAATTACTAGTTGTTGGGAGTCTGATACAATTTTTGGATGTTGCGCTGCCTCTCTTCCATTTGCCTTCCCACTTCCACTCTTCCCCCCAGCCTGTTCTGGGAATGACTAACAGCAACACCACCTACTAGGTTTCCTGTCTTCAGCCTCTTAATGGATTCCGCCAGTGGGAGCAAAGGTGGGAAACTGGAAAGAGGGAGAAGAGGGAGGTCAGGGCATTAACTCCCTGAACTTTCTCTTTGTGGAATGACCATGGCTCCCATTCTGAATCAAAAGCCTCAGCTCCTTTCAATCCTAATTTTGGTGACAAACACCTTGCCCCAGGGATCCTAGTGCTAGAGTATTACACTGTCCCTTGTGGTTTCCCTTGTATTCTGCCACTGAAGATAGTTCCTGTATTAAATTCTCCTCAAATTATCCTAATTTAAGAGTGTCATTTTTTTTTCCTACTGTGTAGACCTTGACTGTTAAAGATATTCAAAAAGGATCTTCATTCTAGAAAACGTTGGGAACTTACATATCAGAAAGAAGTACATTCGCTCTCCTAGCTCATTCCTTTGTAATTTACAGAAGATTCTTTTCCTAGTGAATTCCTCATCTGATTCATGATTTAAGGAAAGCAAAGACTTCCATTATGATATTTTGCCTATCATACCAATCTGCAGTTAAAATTTTACACTGAAAAATTATAGTTTCTTAACATTTCACATCCCAATTAAATTGTCATTAGAATCAATGATCAAAATCCCTCTTTTGATTTTCATTTGCAGTATCACTGTTTCAGTCTAGGTAAATGCCAGTAACTTTTTTTTTTTTTTTACATCTATGGCTTTGGTTTGGTATAGATTCTTGCTGAAAATTTGGGCACTGGGAAAAATCAGTTCATTGGTAAAATGATGTGACATATGTAAATATGTAAAATGTGTTTTCTTATTAAAGTATTACAAAAGCTATTTTATTACATATTTTAAAATATGAACTGACTGCTTAGACAAGTAGTTTAGCTATCAAAATTAACCCTCAGTAATAAAAAAAATCAACAAATACATATGTAAAACATATGTGATTTACATACTTTTAGAAGATTGATCTCTGAAAATGTTAATGACTTTGAGGAGTACATAAAAAATTGGATATCAGAACATGGACAGAATTTAATACTTAGTCCAATTAAAGTTGTTAATCACCAGATGTAACTTGTCTTAAGCCAAAGACTTCAAATAATTGAGTTCCCCTGGAAACTGCAATGCTAGTCCTGCAATTTGAAGCTTGCATAATAAGCTCATCAATCCTTTTTTTTTTTTTTCCACTTTTTATCCTCATTGACACAAAGCAAGAGAAAAAATATGATCTGAGACCCCTCATATGATCATCATCTTTACCAGTCCTTAATAATGTCATTACATTGAGCTGCCTCCTAAGGAATCTTTAGAGAAGTCCCTCTTCTGATCCATCTGAAAATTTCCAGAACTAATGACACCTTACAAGACAACTGGGGATTAATTAAAGTTGTTATAGCTTCTGAACTCCAGGTGAACCTTTTTAGGGTTGTTACCTTGTGAACTTCCCTTAGACTCTTTATTGAAGATTATATAATTATTCCATTTAGGTATCTGCCAGATTCTACTTTATAATTTCTACAAATTCTGTCCTCACCTATGCTAACTAGTCATTTGAAGACCATTTTCTCTGAAGATTTTTATTTTTTTCTATCAGTTCTGCTGAGTCACACATAATTTACTGTTTTACCTTCAGCTTCTAAATTGGAATTTCTTCTGATTTTGACCATGACAGTGCCAAAATAATATTCATATTGTTTGAAAATGATGGAGATGTTTTATGCTCATACATTTCTCTTTATTCCACTTTAGAAACTTTCTTCCTCCATAAATACAAATTATACTTTAAAAAACCCAATTAAAGAGGCACCACTTGATTAAAAAAAAAAAAAATTCTAGACTGATTCTTGTAAAAAATGAACTTTCTCTCACTTCTAACTTCTAATACTTGGTCACTCTATAGTTGTTTCACTTATATTTATTTAAATATATATGCAGCTTGCCAATGATTCCTCAAACAAATTGTTAGGGGCAAATACTAAAATATATTTAAAAAAATTTTTAAATAAGTATTGTCACTGTATGGTGAGTATGCTCTCTGACACACATAATCATTTAATAAGTGCTTATTTAACTAAATTGTTAATATTACTTTCTCCTGGAATAGTTGGATCAAGAGAAATAATCAAAATATAGGAATTTAATACATATGTCACGAATTTTCTCAGTGTTTATCTATTTTTATTACAAATTGGTACTATATTTAAAAAACCCTTCCTCATAGTTTTCTGAAATACTATTGTTAATTTCATTCATTCATTAATGCATGCATTTATCTTTTGTTCATTTATTCAACAAATGAGAACCTCTAGTGTGCCAGAAACTCTATGAGTATTAAGGCCATGTTTGACCAAAATAGATATTTTATAATTATTGCAAAAGAAAACATTAGTATCACTTTTTGAGAATATTAGTATCATTTTAATTAATTTCATGACCTGATTTCTTTATCTATTCTGGTTTAGCACTAAGATATCTGAGAAACACATAAATATTTTGTCAATGAATATAATACATAGAATTCTGCATATTGTATTCTCCTTGAGGGAGGAGGCTCTTATTTTATAGCTTCATAGTATAGGTACACATTAAGTCTGACATTCATGTATTCAACAATCATTATTCAGTACGTACCCTATAAAAGGCTCAACACTGGACACTGTGAGGGACATGAGGGTATCAAACAAGGATCCTAGGAAGGTACTAAGAGTGATATGTAACGTGTACACAATTGATCCCATGTAGGACAGAGAGAGAAAGAGCCTTAGAGAAATAAAGATATGGTGCTATTGAAATTCAGAGCAAAACCTTATTCCCAAATAAGGATTAAGGAAAAACTTTTTGGAAGAGTTGGCTTTGAGCTGGGCCTAGGAGGATGGGATGAATTTAGCCATAGAAAATGGAATAGACAGGAAAGGAAAAAGAGAAGGTAGCAGAAGTGCACTGAAAGTATCTTTTTACATATAAATTATGCTTCATTAAAACAAGACCAATTTTTTCTGAAATTATTCTATTACTTTTTATGCATAATTATGTTCAATTATTATAATATTCACCTTTGAAATATTCAAAAATAAATTATCCTAATCTCCCATTTTTTCTTCTTCCTTGTCTCTTAGGGTTAGCTAAGCCCATTTAAGTGTTACCAGAAGAAAGATGCTGAAAGTCACTCACTTTCAGAAAATTATTCCAAAATCTCTATCAGCTGAATGTAGCTCTACAAAGCTAAATCAAGAAATTGTTTTACTCTCTCCTAGTTGTGTTTTTAGTGTGTGGTATTTTTTTTTCTACCAAATAGTTTCTGAAATAAGATATAGTATTTTATTATCACCACTTTTATGCACTAATATACAAAGATGAACTTAAATTTGTTTGAAAATATTAGCAGATGCTTTAAATATGTAGCCAATTCACATACAATGTTCAGTGTCTGTGACATGATGCAAAACTTTCCGCCATCCTAAATAATTGTGCTGTTTTGATATGTAACTGGGATAATTAAGATATCACCTACAGTATAAATTCTTAGCTCATGATGGCTTTTCTATTTAACATACTACAAATAAAGCAATTACTCAAAGTTGAAGATGGTCATTTTCCTAATGATATGTTATGCTTAGCTTTAAAAGTATCAGTTCACACTCATCTCTTTCCTAATTGCCTACAGTATTCTCTCTAAGTAGAATTTCCCTTCACTTCTTTCACTAGACTGTCCTGGTCACGCAACATGCATACTTATGCATTACATGTAGTATTCCTCCACTCCATAATGACCTTAAAGTTGTTTCTTTCTTTGTCATCCCCCCCCCCCCAGATATTACTTAATGAAGCATCCAGATCTCTTTGGGTCCCATTAAAGTTGGTCAATAAATGGTCAATGCTGTAATGATTTTCTGACAATTAGTTCTATTGGTTTCTGTCAATCACATATAGGGGAGAATCACTTAACTATCATAGGAACTCTTTCTACTTTCCCATGAAGATTGTAACTTTTTTTGGAAAAAAATATTTGGGAGATAGATTTTTCTAAGAATGCATTTGTTTAATGACAATTTTATTCATAATTGCCAAAAAAAAAAAAGAAACAACATATTTGTCCTTCAACTGGTGAATGTAGTAACTATGGCACATCCTTACAATGAAACACTTTATAGTAATAAAAAGGAAGAAAACATTGATACATATAACAATATGAATAAATAAATATCAAATATATCATGATATGTAAAGAAGCCAGACTCAAAAGGCTACATATCAAATCATTTCTACTTATATGGCATGCTAGAAAAGTCAAAATTGTAATGGCAAAAAACTGATTGCTCTTTCCAAACCCTGGGAGGGAGAAAAGTTGTCTACATAGGGCCATAAGGAAACATTTCGGGTTGATTAAACTGCCCTAAAACTTAATTTTGATGGTGGGCACATGATTGTTTGCATTTGTCAAACTCATACAAACTCTGTACCTTAAATGGGCAAAATTTACTATATATAAATACTACCTCAAAAAACGTGACTTTAAAAAAGTAAAAAAAAATTGATATCTCAAAAGGTGATCAATCTGAAAAGACATAGTCAATAATCATTTAGAGATCCATCAAGAACAGAAAGGAATTATTCATTCCATAGGCTGTTTTATAAAATTTCCTTTTCAGAAGGAGTACAAATAACATTCATGTATCTTTTGTTTTATAAATAAAAATTACATTTTGGGAGAAAAAGCTTCATTAAACAAATGCCTTGTGTTTCACTGTTGTTAATTATGAATTTACTAAAATAATCTCCAAAAGTAACAGTATTTTGTTAAATACAAGCTTACTTAATGAGTTTATTAGTTATGATAATCATCTAGTTTTAAAATAATGCACTGCTATTATTAACAATTTTAAGATTATTATCTTTTATCTCTCAGTCTAGTAAACAACTTAATAATTCAGGAAGACAATGGAGAAGAACCACTGCTAGAAACTCTCACTAACAGAACAGGAACTCAGATACAAGAGACAAAATAGCAGGATTAGAAACAATCCTGAGACGGATTCTTTAGACAGCAAATGCCTTACCTTTGCGTTTGGGTGGCATAGCTGTTATCGTAAGTCTCATAGGTCTGGTCATCATATTCACCCCCGTAGCCATCATCATACCCCTGAGGCAGAAAATGGTAGAAAGACCTATTAGCAATCAACTTGATTAACTTAGATCTGGTTTGGCTTAATGAGATTTTACTAGACTAATAATTTCTTCATAACCTTGACTAATATTTCATGGACCAGATATTAATGCTTAATAATTAAACTCAGCATGTCATTAAAATAGTAATACCTACCCTATAATTTATTTGGAATTTTAATCAATATTAAAGAAGACTACATAAGAAGTTAAAAATAAATTTTCTTTTGAAAATATTATGGTTAGATAGTGTACTAATATCATGGTGGTGTTAACATACTGGTTACAGCCCCACTGGGTTTTTTTTTCCCCCCGATAATAATCACAATTATGACCGAAACTATAAAATTCAGGATCCTTAAATTGCTATCAACTTTCGGTAAAAAAGATATAGTCATCATTGCAAAACAAACAAAAAAGAAAGGAGAAAAAAGAAAAAGGGAAAGTAGAAAGAATAGGAGGGAAGGAAGGAAGGAAAGATGAGAGGCGAGGGAAGGAAGGGACAGAGGGAAGGACTGGGGGAGGATAGGAGGCAGGAAGGAAGGGAAGAGGGAAAAAAAGACAGAAACCTCACGAAGAGCCTTTATTTTGTTGTCCATTCTACAGTTTTTAAATCTCATAAATAAAATGATGTTGGTGGTGTGTTTGATTACCTAACTAAATTAATGCTACCAAAACTAATGCAGATTTGTCATTGCAGACTGTGAAAGCAAACTAGCAGTGTACAATTCAGTTATCAATCACTGTATGAGAAATTTACCTTTATTTCCCTTTGTAGTCACTGACTGTACTCTTAAACCCTAGCCATCCACCTCAACTACTCCCTACCTCTGAAAAAAGCCTCTGATTTTTCTGCTTCTGGGCCTTTGCTCATGTGTCTCTTTCCCTGGAATCCACTTCCATCCCATCCTACCAATTCATAACTTCATTTCAGTCTGGAGGCTTATAAATCTCTCTATTATGTTCAAAAATTTAAACAAAAAATATGTAGACATGAAAGTTTCCATATCAGTTTTGACTAAGATCTTGAGTTCATTTAATCTGAAAACTAATATTTTTTTCATCAACCTAAGAATGTTTTTAAAATATTATTTATGACTTCTCCATCTGGCTTACCACTTATATAATGCTATTATTTATATATGAGGTTTGCTGAGTCTGACTTTAATTTCTTTTATTCTACTTATGGTTTTCCTCATATTTTTGCTCTGCACTATGGGATTGTTTCTCTATTTGATCTTTGACTATTCTAATTAAGTTCCTGTTGAATTAAAAAATTAAATATTCTAAAGTTAATTTTAACATATAAGATTATTTTTAAAAATAGTACTAAAGGATTTATGCACAAAAAACAGCACTTTCTTTCTTTGTCCCTCTATAAACCTCAGTTCTCTTTAAGCCTTTTCATCTATTATTCTAGTATTAATTTTTTTGTATTAAGTAATATGGTTAATGTTGCTGATTTATGAATTTTGATTATTTTCTATCGACTAGCCATTCAGGTTACTAAGGATTGTTTTTTTAGAGTCTTCTCTACATTTTTCCCTACACTTTAATATAGTTTCATCATTACTTTCATTAAATAGTCAATATCTACACTGTCATTCAATAATAAATATTACTCACTAAGAATCCAAACAGATTAATACAATTCTTTTTTTATTTTCATATACTTTTTGTTTCTCCTAAAGTTAATAATTGCTCAATCATTTTATTATTTTCTTGGCTTCCTATATATTTTGAATTATTTTTTTGTAATTATCCCCCTGTGTTGGGCTCCACACCCAGGATTCTCTCTCTCGTTACCCCTCCCCTTCTCCCCTCCACTCATGTACTCGTTCTCTCTCAAAAGAGTATAGTTAACATACAATGTAATATTAGTTTCAGGTGTATAATATAGTGCATCAGCACTTCCATACAACACCCAGTGTCCATTATAGCAAGTGCCCCCTTAATCCCCATCACCTGTTTTACCCACACACCGCTGCTCTGGTAGCTATCACTTTTGTTCTCTCTGTAGTTAACACAATGTTTCTTGGTTTGCCTCCCTCTTTTTTCCCTTTTGCTTATTTGTTTTGTTTCTTAAATTGACATGAGTGAAATCATATGGTATTTGTCTTTCTCTGACTTACTTCATATAGCATAATACTTTCTAGCTCCATCCATGTCATTGCAAATGGCAGGATTTCACTCATTTTTATGACTGAGTAATATTCCATCATATATATATATATATACACACACACACACACACACACATATATATATACACACACATACAATACACACACATACATGCACACACACACACACATACCCCTATTTATCTATTCATCAATCATTGGGTACTTGGCTGTTTCCACAATTTGGCTATTGTACACAGTGCTGCTATAAACATCAGTGTCTATGTATCCCTTTAAATTAGTATTTTTGTATCCTTTGGGTAAACACCTAGTAGTGTGTATTAGTAGTGTGATTAATGGATTATATAGCGTAGTTATATTTTTAACTTTTTGAGGAAACTCCATACTGTTTTCTAGGGTGGCTGCACCAGTTTCTATTCCCACCAACAGTGTAGGAGGGTTCCCCTTTCTCCACATCCTCGCCAACACCTGTTGTTTTCCTGTGTTGTTAATTTTAGACAGACTGACAAGCATAAGGTGATATCTCATTGTGGTTTTGATTTGTATTTCCCTGATGATGAGTGATGTTGAGCATTTTTTTATGTGTCTGTTAGCCGTCTGGATGTCTTCCTTGGAAAAATGTCTATTCATGTCTTCTGCCCATTTTTAAACTGGATTATTTGGTTTTTAGGTGTTGAGTTTTATAAGTTCTTTATATATTTTGGATACTAACTCTTTATTGAATGTGAAATTTGCAAACATCTCCTCCCATTCTATAGGTTGCCTCTTAGTTTTGTTGAGTGTTTCCTTCACTGTGCAGAAGCTTTTTATTTTGACATAGTCCCAATAGATTGTTTTTGTTGCTATGTCCAATGTCAAAGAGGTTATTGCCTATGTTCTCCGTGAGGATTTAAACTAAATTTCTAAAATCCTCTAGGATTTTAACATTCCCATTTAGGTCTTTCATCCATTTTGAATCTATGTTTGTGTATGGTGTAATAATGTGGTCCTGTTTCATTCTTTTACATGTGGCTGCCCAGTTTTCCCAACACCATTTGTTGAAGAGACCGTCTTTTTCCCATTGGATATTCTTTCCTGCTTTGCCAAAGATTAATTGACCATATGCTTGTGGTTTATTTCTTGGTTTATTATATTGTCTTGATCTATGTGTCTGTGTCTATCTTTTTGCCAGTGCCATACTGTTTTGATCACTACAGCTTTGTAATATAACTTGATTGTGATGCCCCCAGACTTGCTTTTCTTTTGCAACATTGCTTTGGCTATTTGGGGTCTTTTATGGTTCCATAAAACTTAAGGATTGTTTGTCCTAGCACTGTGAAAATGCTATAATTCGCAGATAGAAGACCAATGTATAGAAATCTATTGCATTTCTGCACAAAAATAATGAAGCAGCAGAAAGAGAAATTAAGGAATCAATCCCATTTATAATTACACCAAAAACAATAAGATACCTATGAAGAAACATAACCAAAGAGATAAAAGACCTGTACTCTGAAAAGTATAAAACACTGATGAAAGAAACTGAAGATGACAAAAAGAAATGGAAAGACATTACATGCTTATGGTTTGAAAGAACAAATAATATTAAAATGTCTATATTACCCAAGGCAATCTACACATTTAATGCAATCCCTATCAAAGTCCTCCAGGCTTTTATTGGTTTCTATAACTCCGCATTTTTGAGTAGTCTAGACCAGTTGTTTTGTAGACTATCCTATATTCTGAATTTGATTATTCTCATAATTACATTTTGTTTCAATGTTTTTGAAACGATACTGCACCTGTGATACTGTGTTGAACATTTATCTGATTGCAAATTTTAAAATTCTAACCCCACACTAGATTGATTAACTGAGTATAAAAGTTTAGGCTGAAAAATGGTTTTCGATCAAAATTTTTGAGGGCTTTGATTGAATGTTTTCATTACTACATATTGGTGCTGAGAATTCCTGCTACTTGTATGTGACCTAGTTTTATTTTATTTCATTTCACTTTTTTTCTTTCCGGATGCTTTTACAAATTTTACCTTTGATTTTCTGAAATTTTATAATGCTCTGCCTGTGTGTGTGTGTGTGTGTGTGTGTGTGTGTGTCTTTTCATTCAGAATGCTGGGTACTCAGGGAGCTCTTTCAACTGTGGGAGCTTGTGTTCTCCAGTTCTGGCAAATGTCATTGTAATTTTCTTCTCTCTTTCTAGTACTCTTACTAATGAGATATTGGATCTTCTGCATTGCTGCATTAATCTTACCTTTCTGTCTTACATGATATCTCTTATTCTTTTTGTTTTACTTAATGGGAGAATTCTAAGAAATCAGTCTTTCAGCCACGGCATAAGATATAGAACTTTATTTGCACACCTGTACCCCTCCAACACACACATTAACAACCATTAGAGTGTGTACCGGAGGCTCCTGTGTTCTCAGGTGAAATTTAGACTTCTTTATTCTCAACTCAAGGCTTCCTCTCCCCTCTGGTAGAACAGTTAACACTACAGCTGGAATTTCCCATAGCTGAACAAGACAGGCAGTCTAGTTCTCTATCTTGGGAATCACTGGGTCAGTAACTAGGGCATTAATTGTATTTGCCACAGGTGTCTCAGGGGCTGCACACATCTTTTCTAGCATCCATACTATTGTTCTCCAACAAAATTCTAAAAATATGGCTTCATTGACCCCCAGTTGTTACTCTGGACTCAAAGCTCTAGCTTCTAACAGGAAGCAAGCCAAGTTTTGCTTTTGTTTTGTTTTTGTGTTTGTGGGCCCACACTAGAAGAGCCAAGGTGGGACTCAGGTACATATTTTCCCTAATTTTCCTATGTTTTCCCTCTTTTTATCTTTTGAAATGCTACTGATATCTAAAGGTTATTTTATATTACACAATCTCCAGGAAAATTTTCCTGCTTCTTTCAAGTTTATGGTAACCCTTGTCTTCTGAATTCTAATAGACTGTTGTTTTTATCACCAGTACTTAGAACAGTACCAAATATGTACTGTATTTTATTTTTTACAATTTTTTCACTTTTTAAAACTAAAGCTCCTGAGAAGCATGGACTATGTCATAGTTAATCACCTTTTTTTTTTTTAGATGCCTTATGGTGTTTAGTATAGTTTATTCCATAGAGTATTTTCTCAATAAATATGTATCAAATTGTTAAATTAGCATAAAGGAGAGTATTCTCACCCAGAGCAGATATGGATTGACTCAACTCAGTCACCACTGAAAGAGAAATATTTCAAATGATGATTTTATCAAGTAGTAGTATTATCTCCATTTATGAAGAATAGCTTTACCATTTAGCTTGTGGAAGGCTATTACATCTTCCCTCCTCACTTGCACTTTTACTTATTTATTTATTTTTAAGTCTTACACAGAAAATCCATAAAACATATAGAAATCTTTTCTGGCAATGCAGTTTCATAAGGTATATAATGTAGTGGTCCCCAAATAATTATCCTTACTATAAAAGGGAAAGTAAATGTGGGTACTTATACATAATTTATTTTTGTTTTCTTACATTTGACATAAGTTTATATAGTTTTCTTAGGACAAGTAAAATTACGAATCATGCTGGTAATGTTCTAACATAAATCAGTAAAATAGAAATGCTCCCTACAAAGCCAGTCAGTATCTGTATGAGATTCAACTTAGATATGAATATTCAACTAAGAAATCAAAACATATTTTTCCCATTTTTGCTCCATTGTTTCTGCTGTTTCCTTTGAAGAAATCACTTTTTTTTTTTTTTAAAGAAATTTCTATGCCCAAGGAGGGGCTCAAACTCACCCCCTGAGATTAGGAGTCACATGCTCTTCTGATTGAGCCAGCCAGGTGCCCCTGAAGAAATTACTATCTTATATCTCTGCCTGTTCACACAATTGTACTAAAAATTATGACCTTTTTTTTTTTTTACAATAGAAAGGTTTTCTTTATTAATGTGTATTTAAGGTGTATTTCTTAGATATCTTAATGTGTATTTAAGGTGTATTTCTTAGATATAGGGGTTTTGAACTCAAATACTTAGGAGAAAACAAGTTAAGATTGCTTTGTCCTGCAACTCATTACCAGTAACATACTGCAAGGAGCAACAGCTTGGAAAAGGGGTAAGAAGGCAAGGGAAATGAGGGAAGATAAAGAAAAGGAATTAAGTCGATCAAGTGGAATGCTTTTTTTTTCCTTTTTTTTTTTTTAAATTCTTGAGAACTATTATGTCTTTGCCAGCACAGCTCATTTCTCCAGATTATTTTCCAAACATGTACAAAATGGAACCAAAATGGAGAACCCCTTAAGAACCTGAAGCTGCGCCATATGAAAAGCTATGATTAGCCAGTAGCCTTCTGTTGCCGGCCGCCTCCTCCTCCTGCTCCCAATTCTAGCGGTGTGAAAATGGTCTTCCCTGTGACTGTTTTCGGTTCTTTTTTCTCAGTGTCTGGGCATGCACAGTTCAGCACCTCGAGGAGGTTGCTGGTTTTGCCCGCGTCATTTGTGAATCTAGGCCTTAGAGCCCTTGAGGTGGTAGTGAAAGTGGTCCCAGGACGTGTGGATCGGGTTGTTGTTTTCTCGAGCCCTGGCGTCGGTGTGGCGAGGGAACGAAGATCATAGAGCCAGTGTTGTCATCCGCTGCAGCATTTGTGTCTTTCAGCTCCAGAGGAGGTTCCCGGTGGCTAAGGGGGACCTGTGGGGCTGTGGGGCTGGCTCTGTGTCCTTGTTTGAACTCTTGCATGAACACTTTTCCAGTCACTACATTGTCGTTATCCTTCAACACTGTGCTGAAGACTACTGTGACTCTATCCTTTTTAGACTAAACATACATGGTCTCACCTTTCCTCTAACAGATAACTGCCCCGTTCTCTCCTTCTTTGCCCTCTTCTTGGGATTGGAAGTATTTCTCGAAGATAGAGGCAAAACAATTTAATGTCAACATGCCAGCCTGATGCACAGTAGCATCCTTGGATGCCGGCAGATTTTCAAGGTCATATAGCAAAGAGGCATTGTATCCTGGTTTGGGATTTACCAAGAAAACCCTGTACACCCTCTTTATTAACTCATCAGTATCACATGCCTTTAGTTCCTTGTAGAATTCACAGAAACACTGACCATCACTTTTGTTTTTTCTCCACTGGGATTTGAAATATAATAGAGGACTCCAACAAAATCTACAAGTGTTACTTCTACTGCTTCTGGTTTGTGACCAGCGGCCACATTTTTTAACTTGAGTGTGACCGTCTCCTCAATGATGTCATTGCTCACCTCCAGCAGGATTATGGCAGCACCTGGCCCCCAAGCCTGAACCCGGCCTGCCCAGCCACAGCTGATGGTCCAAGGCTGTTTTAGATGCTAATTAAATTATCAGGGTCTCAGAGTAGAATTTTCTATATCCGATGACCCAGTGAAAGAGAAAAACTCTGCAATTAAAAGTTTTAATGTTATTTCCTTCCACTGAAGCTAGATGATTTGGCATCTTTCACACACACACACAAAAAAAAGTACCCAAGGAGGAAAGAGTCATTGTTTTCTGGAACATGGTTGTGAAGAACACCTCTTCTATCCTGAATTCCTTCATATTTGTGAAGTTATAAATTCTTTAGTTTTCTATTCTTTGAACCAAATAAAAGATCCTTACAAGATCCTTAAGAAATGCAGTCTTGGCTGTTTTCCAGATCTTCACTAAGTCCTCTACAATTTGCATAAGTTATAATTTGAAGTGGAGTCTGATGTGAAGGCCTGAGTAGTGTGAAAGAAGAGAATGATTTCTTTGTAGTTCCCTATGAATTCTATATAGGTCACTTTATACATATACTTTATGAATATTGGGCAAGACAGCATACAGGGTAGATGTGCATTACTATAAATACATAATTATACAAAGCCAGCCCTTTTCAAATCTGCTTTGGAAAATATATTTCTCTGCCTTAATATGCCTACTAATTTTTCAATTTAATTTAAGCACTCCTTCTTGAACTATGATTTCTGCACCAATTTTGGGTTTCAAATCTAAATAATATTGGCTCTCTCTATATGTAGGCTTAAAATAATAGTAATTTCACCAGACTGTATATTAATCACTGAATTTATTATCCAAGCAGCAGAGATAAAAGAAGAACAAGACCTAATTCCTGTCTTTGAGAGGTTCTCAGCCTGTGTGATCTGATAAATGTTTAACAAATGCCTCTTCAAAAAAGTATGTGCATGTGTGTGGTGTGTATGTATATATAGTTTCACTATAAATTTTACTGACATAACCACACAATTTACAAATAAAAATCAAATGTATAAATATATATAAATTTAATTTATACTTATAATAAAATTGTATATTTAATTTATATTAAAATAAAATTTATAGCACACAACTTACAGATAAAATATCTAATTTATTTTGTTTTATACACATACAACTTCATTGTGACTTTCTATCTCTTGTAAAATCAGTTTTTATAATTCTGATATTACAATGATACCATAATAAATCACAAAACAGATAAAACATGACTATCATCTTTTTAAAAGGCACTCTATGAGCTTTAATTAGCATAAATACAAAGAAAATACACCTAGGAATATCCTAGTGAAACTGCTGAAAATCAAAATTTAAAGGCATCCAGGAAAAATTGGTACATTATCTTCAAAGTGAACAAAAAGAGACAAAGTCAAATTTTTCAACAGAAATGATGGCAGCAAGAAGACAATGGAATGCCGTCTCCTGTGTGATGGCTATCTTATTCAGCAAATAAGGCAGCCTTGTATTGATGAACATTCTAAATCTGACACTAATGCCATTTGAAATTTTCATTTATGTTGGTTGGCAAGTAAAATGAAAGGAAAATCTTAAATACATATGTCAGCTTTATTCATTTCTCAGTTATGTGAGCAACTTTGTTCTGAGTTGGACAATGGCTTTCACATACTAGGAGAATGGGCTCTCAATTTTGTGTTCTGTTCACACTCTAACAGGCTATAGGATGATACCATTTTAAGTTAAATCTGCATTATTAATATTTTCTTCATAGTGTTCTTAAATCTACATAATCAATAACAAAAGATCAAGTCCTAGCTTTTGGCATTTGCTGGTATCTGTGGTGTAAATACTCTTATCACGGCTGATTTCAGGATATCAACATGGAAAAGCAACAAATTTGGGAAGAGGCAAACAGTAGCACACTATTATAAATTATTTCCACCATACAAAAGCAACAGACAGAAATAACCTAGAGCATAGATTGTAATAAAATAATCAGATATGATGAACTTGAAAATATTAACTATCTCTTTCATATCATTTATTTAATTTTAATTTAATTTTTAATAATAGCTGGGTTAAATAGACAATCACAAAATTTCTGAACATTTTACAAGGGGTCTTGTGAGCCAGCAAAAGTCAGTTGTAGCACACCCCTGCTCTCAGCTTATTATATACATGAGACCAGTAGATGTCTGAGAAACTGAAATACCTATGGAAAGCATTTAATAGAGTATGTAATAGGTGATATGAGTGCAAGAATTTCTTCGGAAAGGTCTTATTTGAGATGGTTATTTGTGGATAAATCTCTATTTCTAGATGGACCAGCAGGTAGTGTGGGAGCATTCCACTTTCCAAGAACATCAAGTGTAAATGCCTGGCAACATCAAAGGAAAGTCCTGTGTTAGGGAACTGTTAGCAGTTGAATGTAACTAAAGCACAAAATGTCTATGAAAGGGTAGGCAGTCAGGCTCAAGAAACAGATAAAAGGAAGTTTTGAAGTTCTTCCTGTGACATGGTAAGGAGTTTATCTGTATGTATCCTGTAGGCAAGGGAGCCATGGAAAACTTTCAAGCAGTGGAATGACGAAATATACATCTGCATTTTATAACTGTCTTTGAGTCTTAAAAATTCCAAGTCTTTTGGGACGAGGCTCCATTTTCCCCCTTTACTTTCTTGAATATCTTAATCATAGTTACTGTAAAACCCCTGGATGATAACTCTAACATCTGAGTCATCAATGCCTTTATTTTTTCCTCTTGCTTTTGGTTGAATTGATATTGATCTTAACGTGCCTTATAATTTTTCAGTGAACCCTCTCCTCAGTGTTGTGTATGGAAATTTGTGAAAACTTTGGCTGATGGTATTTTCTTCCAAAGATGATTAAATATTCTCCTGATAGGCAGTTGGGAAAGCAGCAGATGACCTTAATGTCCTGGAGTGTTAGTCTGAGGCAACTGGACATAGGGGTTTGAGGCTTAGATAGTCTGGGCTACAAATAGAGCTCTGGAAGTCATCAGAACATAGATGACAATTGAAATAACAACCACTGTTCAGACTGTCTACTGAGATGAGAAGCTTAGGCTGCATCAGGCTGTATGGGAACACAGTGTTAGAAGTCCCACTCCCCTCTTTAATTGATCTTTATCTCACTAGGAAATGGAAGGTACAAGCATCCGCTATAATAAACAGAATCATGTTTTCTGTAAGAAGAACTCACTCCAAAAAGAAAATCAGTCTTGAATTCATAAAGAAGATGTTATTTCTTGGAAAGCCTATTGTAAAAGTCCCCATGCTAATGTATTTCTTAACATTGACCTGCACCGTGAGAATCTTTGGCTGTCTCTGTGTGTTCTCTACCGCCCACAGACACCAAACCATCTTGGCAAAAATGGAAACATAGATGGATTAGACATTAAATTTCCTCGGTATATAGAGGTTTTCTAATCAGTGCTCATTTATGGAATTTTGGAAGATTTCTTGTAACTCAAAAAGGGAGTTATCACTCATAATAGTTTAGAACATCTCTGACTGCAATTTAGACATGCATACATATGTTTTCAAAATACTAAATTATGTTACTGACAGTTTGTTAATGATTGTTGTAATGAATTTACCTATTTAAAAAGTTGAGTTGGATTGTATGACATTGCCAAGTTTGTAGGTGAAAAATGTCAAATATTGTCAATTTTCTATAGTCCAACCTAATACTAGTATTAGAAGCTATAATAACTAACATGTTTTTATCGACTAAAGAGAAGTAAAAATATGTTATGATGCTAGTAAATTATTGTGGCTTCCAGAAGAAAATCATTTGGAAATTTAAATGATATGAAACATCACCCTCACTTGGGTATATACCTATACTTTCATCGAAGACTTTTAAACTTAACAGGCACATTTAGCATTTGGTCATTATTCTCATTTCAGGTTTTATTTTCTGTAAAAGGTCAGTGGGTATTAAAAGAAAGTAAAAATAAAAGGAAATAACATGGAATTTTCTAACATAATCGAGAGAAGAAGAAAATAAAGACAAGCATGCAATCAAGAACCATTAAACATTCTGGAATTAAGTAATTTAATTATGAGGGTCAAGATCATAAATTTGTCACTAAACACTAAAATATTAGGCACAGAAGCAATTTGCAAATGCTGCCCTTTAATGGTATTGAATATAATTAACAGGTCAAATAGAACTTGACACTTAACTTTCTTTATGAAGTGTGGTTAATTCTTATAACATATGTTCCCTCCTTAACTTAATGAGTTATATCATAAAATGCATAAAATCCACTTCATATATGATCTTTTGTTATTATAATAACACTTCCTGGTAATAATACAAATTAAAAAACATAAAATATTATTAAAACAAAAAACTAAACACAGAATGCCTATGTTTTAATAGTCAGTATTTCCATAAGATGTAATGATCAATGCTTATGACAAATATCTCCTATTATTTATGCTTTCCTATGTTTCTTTTCTTAAAAGTTTTATTTTGATGTGAATATCTCCCTATTTTTTTTTAATCATGCATTCCCTATTTGGTGCTGTAAAGATGCATTTCTTACAATACAGAGGAGATTTTAATAGTAACTTCCATTTCTTTTTTTCCCACTGCAAGTAGGGCTGCCTATTACAGATTGCTGGTAGGTTTGGAGCCGCATGGCTATGAACAGCCCCCCAATGTGTAGCTTTTGTTACTGATGCGGGAGGTCAGTTCACTCACTCGCTGCGGGAAGTCATTATCTATTCAAAACCATCCTACAACAGAATGGTCCATGTAATTGGTGGGGACTCACTGCACCTAACAGCCTAACTCTGCAACGGGGCAAAAGTTGAATTTTCAGAAAGTTTTCTATGGAAATCAGTGAATGAGTCCCTAATAAGGGGTATTCTATACTACCTTCATCTTTTGTGTAGAATTGTAGCTATTAATCAGCTTTTCCATATATATATGTATACTCTACATGAAGGGTAAAGAAATGGCATATTTCTGAGACCTAATTTCTTTGGAAATTAAAAGCTCCAAAGGAACTGTAAGACCTTCTCTATCGAGTATTATTCATGAACATGGTTTTTTAATTTTCTGTTAAAAAACTGTATAATAAAACAAAGTATATCACAAACCCAGATTAATAAAAATAATACAACTTGGTGCTTGGTGAAGACAGAGGGAAGTAGTAGCTATTTACAAAATGCTTCCATGGTGTAACCTAAGTTGGATATCCTGTAATATTTTAGTTATTTTCCCTTAACATGCCATGAAAGGTTGTTAACTTTGTGTTTCTTGAGAAGATTCTTTTGTCAGTAGGGTTTCCTTACCCCATTTTTATAAATGCCTTTTAACACTTTACAGATCGGGCAGCACTATGTTCAATCTAATTAATGAACAGGACTATGACTAATGAAACTGGAAGTTTACAGTAATGTACTAATGAATGTTAGTTTGCTAAGGGATCCATTTTAAGTGGATGCTTTATGTACTTTGCATCGTAAGCATCAATCCTGCTTCAGGATAGAACCCAAAGCAGATGCTTTAAAATCAGTGTTATAAGTCTCTAAGACTTTCTAACACACTGAAAAGAAAAAAAGATAAAATTGGTAAACACTTCATGACTAAGAACGGGATCAAGTTTTAGAAGACAATTCATGTTTTTCATTCATAAGTACCAAAAGGTTAAAGATGAATAGCAGAGCACTGTCATAGCTTAATATATTTCTAATCATACGTACCCAGTGGGCTGGCCACACAAGGGGAGAGTCTCTTTCTTTCTTTTTTTTTTTAATGTCTTTTTACCTCCAATAATCTACATAGTGCCTTGAAGTTGATGCTGTTTTAGGGTCTAAGAAATGGAGGCCTAAAAAGTTGTTAACGTCATTGGAGCTGATCTGATTCAAATTATCTGATTCAACCTGTGGATGGCAGGGGACAAATTAGAAAACAAAACAAAACAAAACAGAATCCAAAATTTTAACATCCCGTAACGACTCTTGCCACACTTCTTGGCAATATGATTTTGGTTGTGGAGCAGGGATTTTAATAGCTTGCAGAACGAGAGTATGATGGCATGATGTATCTGTTTAATATTTTTCAGTATATCTTCCCCAAAACTATTTGAGCTCTGATCTTTAGTAACAATTTTTTCCAATTAAAAAACAATTTAAGAATCTATCATTTACACTCATAAATAAAGCAATTTTGGTATTTAGTTTTATACAATTATCAGTTTCTAATAAATTATTCATCAGGCAAATGCATATCAAAATGAAATAATGATTTCATATAAGCCAGTTAAGTAATTTTCATTTTTGTGGTGATTTTTTTCTGTTATATGACACTATATATAACAAAAATTCTTTTATTATCCGAAGGCGAAAGCATTTCTAATCTTTACAGATTACTATGGTTAGAAATATAGCAAGATGTAACAATGCCTTTCTTTTCATCCTTAACCTTCTGATACTTCTAGTATCAAACATGAGTTGTCTTCTAAAACTTCGTCCTGTTCTTAGTCATGACAGCATTTACCAATTTTATTTTCCTGGATTTTTTTTTTTCTCTTTCAGCTGTACTTATTTTCATGAGAAGATATAAACATTCACATTAACTAAGTTAATAATAAAGTATTTACATCGACATAGAGTAGGGTGGGGGTGTCACTTCTGAATTAGCTTTAGTTCTGAGGTTTACGAGTCTACTTTTTAAACCACTCTCACCTACTGTGGTCAGAATTAGCTTTTTTTTTTTTTTTTCTTAAAGATAGCTCAGGCTTTCCTTGGGACTCATGACTCAAGGTATGTTGGAAACCTGCAGCGTGCCAAACTGTCTGACCAGGCAGGGACCCTGCAGCTTCATTGTAACCAGATTAGTTGTGTTTTAAGTTTTACATGAGATTTCTTTAGCAACTTTAATCTAAAAGGTTTCATGAACCATGGTAGAGAGCATTCTGCTTTACTGAACATTTTCATGTGTTCTATTTCAACTCCCAAATGTTAGCTATTAGGGCTAAAAATATCAGTTTGCCATATACACATATTTATATCAAAGGATCATCAAATACACAAATTTCTATAAAAGGATCATTCAGATTGCTGTATTATTCTATTAACTATTCATTTACTCTGTGGTAATTCATTTCTTTCCAAATTTAACATTGCATTGGCTTATAACGTTAAAATTCCTATTGTATTTCATACTTGGAGACTTTATGTATCCTAGTGCAGGGCTTTCCAATAGATCTTTCTGTGTTAATGGAAATTTTCTGTGCTTGTGCTGTCCAATATGGTAGTCATAGTAAGATGTCACTGTTGAGTATATAAATGTGGCTGGTGTGACTGAAGAACTGAATTTTTAATTTTATTTAATTTTAATTTTAAAATTAAGCGGCCATATGTGCCTACTGGGTGCCATACTGAACATTGAAGCACTTAGTGAATAAATATATATGAAATACTGAGCTGCCAGAAATTTTTTAATGTCTGCTTTCCTTTTCAGTTCAAACTTAACCAAAGAAGGAGGAAAAAACCCAAAGGATTTAGGCTTTATAAGTGATTTCATTTTGATAGCAAAAATGATGTATTTTTGAATCTGCCATCCACTCTGCCTTCATCTTTTCTATCTCATTGTAAAAATTATCCTTGATTTTCTCTTTTGATTTTGAGTGATTTCGCTTTCTAATGCATGAAATGGACTGAGAACTTGGAGGGCAGGTTCAAAAAACTGACTTTTTAGGGAGCATTCACAACTAAAATGAAGATACCATTAGTGACATAATAATATTTGATAGTTCTGAGAAAATTTCAATATGCAAATATCCAAACAATAACAAAGAGCAATGAGGTTAGGGGAAATGTAAAACAACACTTTCTGAGTCTGCACTTATGCTTCTTATAATAATTTTTTAAAAGGTTTATTTATTTACTTGAGAGGAAGAGCGAGAGCATGCGAGCAGGGGGAGGGGCAGAGAAACAAAGAGAGAGAATCCCAAGCAGATTCCCTGCTGAGTGCTGAGTCCAATGAAGGGCTGGATTTCACAATCCTGCGATCATGACCTGAGCCAAAATCAAGAGTTGGATGCTTAACCGACTGTGTCACCCAGGCACCCCCTTCTTATAGTCATTTTAAAGAATTAACCGAAGAGGAGACAAATAGACCCATATGTCTGAATCTTCAATGATTTAAAGACTTTTATTTTAAAGCAGCTTTTCTGTTGTCAGTTCTGCTACATTCCTTACGGCTTATAAACTAATAGAATGACCTCTGAATTTTATGCTTGAGGAGGCTTTCAGCATTCATGAAATTGATAATGAAGAGGTTTTTTTCAAAATGAACTTCATTATTTTTTTTGTAGTTTCATGTTTTTATTTAAATTCCAGTTATTTAACGTTAGTGAAGAGTTATTTTAAGAATAAATAAGATTACTGTGTGGAAAAGGATAGAAGTCACCAGAAATATGTTATGTGTGATAGTATCCATTTTTTTTAAAAGAACAAGAACAAGAAAACAACACTCTTGCCACAAGGAGAATATACACATAGGCAGAAGAAAGTCGGGATTGATGAGAGCGTCACAAGAGATGAAAGGTCAGTTTTTAAAAGTCTGTGTTATGCTTAAATCTGAGACCAGTGAATAAAGGCTACTTTTGTTTGAGTAAATGGTAACAGAAATGAAAGAAGCAGAATCATGGTAGTGAGGCTTGTAAAAAGATTGGTAAATATAGAGAACAACAAAGGGAACAAGCCAGACCAGTCTACTGCCTAGATTTCTGTTAAATCTCCTTGATTAAGGCTCCTCCAAAAAAAAAAAAAAAAGAAAGAAAGAAAGACTTCTCTAGCCACAAAGCACATTGTGGGCTTTTCTGAACTTCCACTATTCTTTTCATGCCACGGTGATGGCTAGGTACAGGCTCTGTTGGTTATTCCCATTCACCTCACTAATCCACCAGGATGCTCTGCTCACCAGCTCTGGTTCATTTTTTGGAAAGCAATCAAGTGTTCCCAGACAAATCCATCTTCTGATTCTATGCCTCTATATTTCCTTTCTAAGCTTTTAACATTTCTTTATTTCTCTCTATTACCAGGGAGTAACTGCCTCCCTCTTCTCATTTATGACCAAAGAGGAAAAGGGGAAAAAAAAAAAAAAAAAAAAAAGAAGAAGAACTAGGAAACAGTAAATCATTCCAGGGATAGTCAAATTTGACAAATTTTATAGTTCTTTCCAAGGTCAAATTCCCATGTTTCTGATTTTATCTTGAGTAGCCTTGCATATAAATGGTGTTAAGTCTGTAGTAAAAACAAGGTAAACTATGGTAGTGATTGTAATGTTATTGCTATTTTAGCATAGCAAACAGAAATGTACAAACATAAAATTTTATGTTATAATATGTCATAGTACACTAAAGAATTTTGAGTGACATATTTTGGGATCTGTGGTAAACAGTTTACATAGATTACTCTGTTTACTGTTAGGAGGCTACTACTTTTATGCATACTCATTTTATAGTTGAGGATATTCTTATATAATTTCTAAAGTAAAGCACTAAGTGGGAGCGCCTGGGTGGCTCAGTCATTAAGCCTCTGCCTTGGGCTCAGGTCATGATCTCAGGGTCCTGGGATCGAGCCCCATATTGGGCTCCCTGCTCGGCTAGGAGTCTGCTTCTCCCTCTCCCTCTTTCTTCCCCACTTCCCCGCTTGTGCTCATGCTTGTGGGTGCTCTCTCAAATAAATAAATAAAATCTTAAAAAAAAAAAAAGTACTAGTTACCGAAAGGACCAGTGACTCAACTTCTGAAGTTCTTGAATAACCCTGCTTTTTCAAAATTTATACTCCATTTCCAAACTCCTGCCACTACTAATCGTTTCTATATATTGATTTCTACATCAGGGATAATATATGTCTCCTATTGCAGGAGCCCAAATTTGACACAAAGGTGGGAAAGATGCTCAGAGAAAAGGGGACAGAACCATCAGCTAAATAACACACAGTTAAACTGTCCCTGATGCAATCCATCACATTTTCGCTAAATAAACATTACACTTAAACGGTGAATGGTGCTGGATTTCACCTAGAAAGAGGAGTAAGGAGCTGTTAATTCAGTTCTAGGGATTAACCAAATTGACACACACTGATGGAAGGGCGGCTGGCAGAAAAATACTTGAGCGAAGGGTATTAGTTAGCTAGAGCTGCTCCAACAAAATACCACTGACTGGGTAGTTTAACAGAAGTTAGTTTTCTCATAGCTCTGGAGGCTAGAGGCCCAAGATCAGGGTGTCAGAGGTTTAGCTTTTTCTGAAGTCTTTCCCCTTAGCTCTCACATGGCTGCCCTCCCCTGTGTCCTCACCGTTGGCCTTTCCTATGTGTGTACATTCCTGGTGTCTCTCTGTGTCCCAATCTCCTTCCTCATAAAGGCACAAGGTATATTGGATTAGGGCCCACACTAACAATCCCATTTTAACTTAATTACCTCTCTCAAGCCCCTTTCTCCAGATATAGTTACATTCTTACGTACTGGGTGTTAGGGCCTCAACATATGAATTTGAGGTGTGTGAGACACAATACAGGCCATAATACTCAGGCAGGAAGGTCCTGAGACATCGCATATCTGGGACTGGCATGTAGGCCCAGTCTCCTCAGTTTTCCTCAGCTGCAAGATAAGGATTACTTTTCCCATTTTGCAGATGAGAAGAGTAAGTAACTTGCTCAAGACCTTACAGATCAGTAGATAGCAGACAAGACTTGACCTAGCTTTCACTGATTCTAAATGCTAACCTTTTTCCATTAAATCAGTGTGCTAAATCTGCTTTTCTATAAGTCGAAAAGTTACTCAATTGCATTATTTTTAAACTTTTATTCCATTAGCTTTCTCCAATATTTGTCTCTAATATTACAGACTTTAACAATCTGAGAACCTAATTATTTCACTTGACAAGTGTATTTGGAGAGTCTGTAAGGTCCCAGGCACAATTTCAGTGATTGTGATACACGAGTAAATAAAACAAAAATCTCTCCATAAATTGAGATGATATTCTAGTTGCTGGCTTATAGTGGAGAGAGAGAATAAACAAAGTAATTAAACTGAGTATATATTATGCTATATGGAGATAGATAGCTGGAAAAAAAATAGATCCAAGTTTTTGGGACAGGGGCAATGGGTGGGGAAATTTTAATAGGGTAGTCAGGGCAGGCTTTCCTGAGACAGATTTATCATACTGTTTGAGTAAGATGTGTTTTGGACTGCGAAAATAGTAATAATAGTAACTTAAAAAGAAGACTTGCAGAATTCACTGGGACTTAAGCTCTTAGTTGCCTCTCATTAGCTATTTTATTCACGGCCATGTATGTGTCTAAAAGCCAACTAGAACTATATTGAATTCAGTAGTTCACAGACTGGAAGGAAAGGCAGCTCTAGGAACGCACCTCACTCTCTCCCCTCTTTCCTTCTCTCTCCTCATCTTTCAGTTTCTATCTCTCTGTCTTTTGGTCATCTCTACTGGACAGGGAACATAGGCGCTCGCTGCTCTGTAGTCATATTTTTTAGCAGCTAAAATGCTAAATGCTGACCTGTCCCATTATTACTGAGTGGGGCAAGAGAGCATTTCAGCATCACGAGCTCACCAAGTAGGAGTCCTACGTGTGCTGCGGACTTCATGTTCCCTACGTGAGCAGGTGAGCCTGTGATTACTTCTCAGAACTCATCTCTCTCTAAACTGAGGTACAAGTCAGAGAATCAAGAGTTATAAACCCAAACTGTGTTTAGAGACACACAAGGGCAGGATTTTAGGAACTCATAGAAGTAACCGTCCTTCGGGTATGGACTGTGTCTTAGACTTCTTTGCTCCTTTGATTCTTCCCACTTGAAACAGGATTTTACATAGGACCTTGCTCATGGTTTTTATAAATTTTTGTAATTGATTATTGGGAGAAAATGCTGCATCGGCCGTGGAAATGTTTTTTTTTTTTTTTTAAGATTTTACTTATTTATTTGACAGACAGAGATCACTAGTACGCAGAGAGGCAGGCAGAGAGAGAGAGGAGGAAGCAGGCTCCCTGCTGAGCAGAGAGCCCAATGTGGGACTCGATCCCAGGACCCAGGATCATGACTTGAGCTGAAGGCAGAGGCTTAACCCACTGAGCCACCCAGGTGCCTGTGGAAATGTTTCTTAAACTGTAACTTTGAAGGCCAGTGTAAAGTATGTAATGATAGCAGTGTTTTTCAACCCACAGAGTTAATGGATGGTACATTTTCAATGTGAAGTTTTTCCTCCAGATATTTCCATTACAATTTTGACTTTAATACCGAGTTTATAGTAGAATTTAGTATAACAATATCTCTTTGAGCCTAAATGATATTTTACATCTAACAAGTTAATATTTCATGGAATTTTTCCAGGCACTCTCTTCTCTGAAGTTGTTTGACATGTATAGATTTATGCTATCCTATGTATAAGAGATTATTTTTAAGTTCAACAATGTATGAAAATAGAACACCATCAAAAAAAAAAAAAAAAGAAAATAGAACACCAAAAGGGATTAGGTATAATGTGCTTTCTAAAGAAATGCTTTAGAAGTTAGATATCAAAATAAATTAATAAAATCTCTTGGTATTTTTCCTGGGCCCCATCCTGAGATTCTAATTTAATCGGTCTGCACTAGGAGAATGAGCATTGGGAAATTCTTAAGGTTCTCCAGATTACAGTAATGAACAGAGAGATTTGAGAACCACTGTTTTGGAGTCTTATTAGCCCTAGACTATGGATGAAAGTCCCTATTGAGGTTGACAGTTCATCAAAACTAGTCTACAGAAAAACGTTCACACAAACAAATAAAAAAGCAGAACAAACAAAGAAATCCCCCAAACCAGAGCCTATAAGAAAATATCTGCCATGGGAACCTAGACAGTGCCCAAGGCCATCAACTTGAGCTCATGCATAAAAATCAGTAGATTCTTTTTAAAAATTTACTTTAGTACACAATTAATAGCATTAATCAGCAAATAATTCAGATCTGGGAATGCTGATCAGGAAATAGACAGCAATCCATTTCATTGGAATGTGAGACCCTAAAAAAATAGCTCTTAAATAATTATCCCTCCTCCTTCCTATCACTTCTAGATCTTGTCATCTGAATTTTTAATAGCTTTATTCAGCTGTAAGTAACACAGGGCACACCCCACAAAACATTTTCCAGGTATACAATTTGACACAAGGATGTATGATCAAGATGATAAGCCCTGTCCCCAGGCAACCTCAGTCTGGTTTTTGTTCCTATAGACTAGTTTACACTTTCTAGAATTTTATATAAATAGATTCATTCAGTATGTACTCTTTTTCATGTACCTTTCACTTAGCATAATTATTTGGAGATCCATTATGCTTTGGCTTTCATCAAAGTTCATTCTTTTTTATTCCTAAGTAGTAGTCTATGGGACTACTATGGGACAACTACGATTTTTGTTTTCAATATGTCCCATTTGTTCTTCCCATTTAAACTCTTTTCTGACATCTCTTGAATTAATTCAGTATTTTTTAATCATCCAATTTAATTTCCTTTGTTACCTTATTACTATTGTTGTTATTTTGGTTGTGTCTTTATATAGTATGTAATTTAAATTATCACAGTCTACTTTCATGTGATATTTACTTCATTATTGTATAAGAATCTTCTATTAGTCTACTTCCATTTCTCCCCTACGCTGTTATGCTATTGTCATACAATTTATTTTCATATATCTTTCAGTCAATTTTGTTTTTAAGCAATATAAATATTGAGAAACATCTTACATATTTGCTCATCTTGTGTATTTATATTTACCTAGTGCTCTTCATTCCATACGTAGATCCAGATTTCCATCCACTATAACCACTTTCCTTCTGCCTAATGAACTACCTTCATAGCTTTTTGTGGTTTGAGTCTATGGGTGAATTATTTCAGCTTTTGTATGTCTGAAAAAGTGTTTATTTCGCCTTCATTTTTGAAAGATTTTTTTTTCTGTGTATAGAATTCTAAGCTGACAGACTTTCCCCACTTTTTCCCCCCAATACTTTAAAAATTGCTCCACTGTCTTTTCACATGACTATTCCTTAAAGAATAGCCATTCCTTAGAGAAATCTGCTCTTCCCCTGATCTTTGTACCTCTGTGCATAATGTGTCCTTTTTCTTTGGCTGAGTTTTCAATTTTCTCTTTAGTACTGGTTGATCAGTTTGATCAGGATGTGCTTAAAAAAGTTTTCTCTACATGTTTTGTGCTTAAGGGTGCATTGTGCTTCCTAGAAGTATGGGCTTACATAGTTTTCATGAAAATGGAGAAGTTTCAGCTAAAGTCTTTTTCAAAGAATTTTCCATCCATTTCTGTTTTCTACTTCTTTGTATTTGGCTTCTTGAAATTACTCCATAATCCACTGTGCTCTTTTTATTTTTTTGTTCTCTGTGCTTCCTTGTGAAAAGTTGCTGTAATATTACAAGTCTTCAAGTTCATTAATCTTTTCTTCAGTGTCTTATCTTTTTTCTTCAATGTCTTATCTGTTATTAATCCTATCCAGTTTCTTTTCTTTTTTTTTTTTAATTTTAATAAACATATAATGTATTTTTATTCCCAGGGGTACAGGTCTGTGAATTGCCAGGTTTACACATTTCACAGCACTCATCATAGCCCATACCCTCCCCAGTGTCCATTTCCCCACCACCCTCTCCCGTCCCCCCTCCCCCCAGCAACCCTCAGTCTGTTTTTTGAGATGGAGTCTTTTATGGTTTGTCTCCCTCCCAATCCCATCTTTTCATTTTTTCTTTTCCTACCTCCCCCCAACCCCCCTGCATTGCATCTCCACTTCCTCATATCAAAGAGATCATATGATAGTTGTCTTTCTCCTATTGACTTATTTCGCTAAGCATGATACCCTCTAGTTCCATCCACGTCGTCGCAAATGGCAAGATTTCATGTCTTTTAATGGCTGCATAGTATTCCATTGTGTATATATACCACATCTTCTTTATCCATTCATCTGTTGATGGACATCTAGGCTCTTTCCACAGTTTGGCTATTGTGGACATTGCTGCTATAAACATTCGGGTGCATGTGCCCCTTCGGAGAACCACGTTTGTATCTTTAGGATATATACCCAGTAGTGCAATTGCTGGGTCGTAGGGTAGCTCTATTTTCAGTTTTTTGAGGAACCTCCACACTGTTTTCCAGAGTGATTGCACTACCTTGCATTCCCACCAGCAGTGTAGGAGGGTTCCCCTCTCTCCGCATCCTCGCCAGCATCTGTCATTTCTTGACTTGTTAATTTTAGCCATTTCTGACTGGTGTGAGGTGGTATCTCATTGTGGTTTTGATTCGTATTTCCCTGATGCCGAGTGATGTGGAGCATTTTTTCATGTGTCTGTTGGCCATCTGGATGTCTTCTTTGCAGAAATGTCTGTTCATGTCCTCTGCCCATTTCTTGACTGGATTATTTGTTCTTTGGGTATTGAGTTTGATAAGCTCTTTATAGATTTTGGATACTAGCCCTTTATCTGATATGTCGTTTGCAAATATCTTCTCCCATTCTGTCTGTTGTCTTTTGGTTTTGTTAACTGTTTCCTTTGCTTTGCAAAAGCTTTTGATCTTGATGAAATCCCAATAGTTCATTTTTGCCCTTGCTTCTGTTGCCTTTGGCGATGTTCCTAGGAAGAAGTTGCTGCAGTTGAGGTCAAAGAGGTTGCTGCCTGCATTCTCCTCAAGGATTTTTATAGATTCCTTTCTCACATTGAGGTCCTTCATCCATTTTGAGTCTATTTTCGTGTGTGGTGTAAGGAAATAGTCCAATTTCATTTTTCTGCATGTGGCTGTCCAATTTTCCCAGCACCATTTGTTGAAGAGCCTGTCTTTTTTCCATTGGATAATCTTTCCTGCTTTGTCGAAGATTAGTTGACCGTAGAGTTGAGGGTCTATTTCTGGGCTCTCTATTCTGTTCCATTGATCTATATGTCTATTTTTGTGCCAGTACCATACTGTCTTGATGATGACAGCTTTGTAATAGAGCTTGAAGTCTGGAATTGTGATGCCACCGACTTTGGCTTTCTTTTTCAATATTCCTTTGGCTATTCGAGGTCTTTTCTGGTTCCATATAAATTTTAGGATTATTTGTTCTATTTCTTTAAAAAAAATGGATGGGATTTTGATAGGGATTGCATTGAATGTGTAGATTGCTTTAGGTAGAATAGACATTTTCACAATATTTGTTCTTCCAATCCATGAGCATGGAATATTTTTCCATTTCTTTGTGTCTTCCTCAATTTCTTTCATGAGGACTTTATAGTTTTCTGAGTACAGATTCTTTGCCTCTTTGGTTAGATTTATTCGTAGGTATCTTATGGTTTTGGGTGCGATTGTAAATGGGACTGACTCCTCAATTTCTCTTTCTTCTGTCTTGTTGTTAGTGTAAAGAAATGCGACTGATTTCTGTGCATTGACTTTATATCCTGACACTTTACTGAATTCCTGTATAAGTTCTAGCAGTTTTGGAGTGGAGCCTTTTGGGTTTTCCACATATAGTATCATATCATCTGCAAAGAGTGAGAGTTTGACTTCTTCTTTGCCAATTTGGATGCCTTTAATTTCTTTTTGTTGTCTGATTGCTAAGGCTAGGACTTCTAGTACTATGTTGAACAGCAGTGGTGATAACGGACATCCCTGCCGTGTTCCTGACCTTAGTGGAAAAGCTTTCAGTTTTTCTCCATTGGGAATGATATTTGCGGTGGGTTTTCCATAGGTGGCTTTGATAATATTGAGGTATGTGCCTTCTATCCCTACACTTTGAAGAGTTTTAATCAGGAAGGGATGCTGCACTTTGTCAAATGCTTTTTCAGCATCTATTGAGAGTATCATATGGTTCTTACTCTTTCTTTTATTAATGTATTGTATCACATTGATGGATTTGTGGATGTTGAACCAACCTTGCAGCCCTGGAATAAATCCCACTTGGTCGTGGTGAATAATCCTTTTAATGTACTGTTGGATCCTATTGGCCAGTGTTTTGGTGAGAATTTTCGCATCTGTGTTCATCAAGGATATGGGTCTGTAATTCTCTTTTTTCATGGGATCCTTGTCTGGTTTTGGGATCAAGGTGATGCTGGCCTCATAGAATGAGTTTGGAAGTTTTCCTTCCATTTCTATTTTTTGGAACAGTTTCAGGAGAATAAGAATTAATTCTTCTTTAAATGTTTGGTAGAATTCCCCTGGGAAGCCATCTGGTCCTGGACTTTTGTTTGTTTGGAGATTTTTGATGACTGTTTCAATCTCCTTACTGGTTATGGGTCTGTTCAGGTTATCTATTTCTTCCTGGTTCAGTTGTGGTAATTTATATGTCTCTAGAAATGTATCCATTTCTTCCAGATTGTCGAATTTGTTGGTGTAGAGTTGCTCGTAGTATGTTCTTATAATTGTTTGTATTTCTTTGGTGTTGGTTGTGATCTCTCCTCTTTCATTCATGATTTTATTTATTTGCGTCCTTTCTCTTTTCTTTTTGAAAAGTCTGGCCAGGGGTTTGTCAATCTTATTAATTCTTTCAAAGAACTAGCTCCTAGTTTCGTTGATTTGTTCTATTGTTTTTTTAGTTTCTATTTCATTGATTTCTGCTCTGATCTTTATGATTTCTCTTCTCCTGCTGGGTTTAGGCTTTCTTTGTTGTTCTCTCTCCAGCTCCTTTAGATGTAGGGTTGGGTTGTGTATTTGAGACCTTTCTTGTTTCTTGAGAAAGGCTTGCACCTGGTTGACCCATTCATTTTTTAGAAGGATGCTGTTTAGTCTCCATGTATTTGCGTTCTTTCCAAATTTCCTCTTGTAATTGAGTTCGAGCTTCAGAGCATTGTGGTCTGAAAATATGCAGGGAATGATCTCAATCTTTTGGTACCGATTGAGACCTGATTTATGACCCAGGATGTGGTCTATTCTGGAGAATGTTCCATGTGCACTAGAGAAGAATGTATATTCTATTGCTTTGGCATGGAATGTTCTGAATATATCTGTGATGTCCATCTGGCCCAGTGTGTCATTTAAGGCCTTTATTTCCTTGTTGATCTTTTGCTTAGATGATCTGTCCATTTCAGTGAGGGGAATGTTAAATTCCCCTGCTATTATTGTATTACTGTCGATGTATTTCTTTGATTTTGTTATTAATTGGTTTATATAGTTGGCTGCTCCCATGTTAGGGGCATAGATATTTAAGATTGTTAGGTCTTCTTGTTGGACAGACCCTTTGAGTATGATATAGTGTCCTTCCTCATCTCTTATTATAGTCTTTGGCTTAAAATCTAATTGATCTGATATAAGGATTGCCACCCCAGCTTTCTTCGGATGTCCATTAGCATGGTACATTGTTTTCCACCCCCTCACTTTAAATATGGAGGTGTCTTCGGGTCTAAAATGAGTTTCTTGTAGGCAGCATATTGATGGGTTTTGTTTTTTTATCCATTCTGATACCCTGTGTCTTTTGATTGGGGCATTTAGCCCATTAACATTCAGGGTAACTATAGAGAGATATGAATTTATTGTCATTGTATTGCCTGTAAGGTGACTGTTACTGTATATTGTCTCTGTTTCTTTCTGATCTACTACTTTTAGGGTCTCTCTTTGCTTAGAGGACCCCTTTCAATATTTCCTGTAGAGCTGGTTTGGTGTATGCAAATTCTTTCACCTTTTGTTTGTCCTGGAAGCTCTTTATCTCTCCTTCTATTTTCAATGATAGCCTAGAGGGATATAGTATTCTTGGCTGCATGTTTTTCTCGTTTAGTGCTCTGAATATATCATGCCAGTTCTTTCTGGCCTGCCAGGTCTCTGTGGATAGGTTTGCTGCCAATCAAATGTTTTTACCCTTGTATGTTACAGACCTCTTTTCTTGGGCTGTTTTCAGGATTTTCTCTTTGTCACTAAGACTTGTAAATTTTACTATCAGGTGATGAGGTGTGGACATATTTTTATTGATTTTGAGGGGCGTTCTTAGCATCTCCTGGATTTTGATGTTTGTTCCCTTTGCCATATTAGGGAAATTCTCTTCAATAATTGTCTCCAATATACCTTCTGCTCCCCTCTCTCTTTCTTCTTCTTCTGGAATCCCAATTATTCTAATGTTGTGTCGTCTTATGGTGTCGCTTATCTCTCGAATTCTCTCCTCGTGGTCCAGTATTTGTTTGTCTCTCTTTTGCTCAGCTTCTTTATTCTCTGTCATTTGGTCTTCTATGTCACTAATTCTTTCTTCTGCCTCATTGATCCTAGCAGTGAGAGCTTCCATTTTTGATTGCACCTCATTAATAGCTTTTTTGATTTCAACTTGGTTAGATTTTAGTTCTTTTATTTCTCCAGAAAGGGCTTTTATCTCTCCGGAGAGCGTTTCTCTAATATCTTCTATGCCTTTTTTGAGCCCGGCTAGAACCTTGAGAATCGTCATTCTGAACTCTAGATATGTCATGTTACCAATGTCCATATTGATTAGGTCTCCAGCCTTCAGTACGGCCTCTTGTTCTTTTTTTTGAGGTGAGTTTTTCCGCCTTGTCATTTTGTCCAGATAAGATTTGCTTTCTCCTGCTATGGAATTCTGCTGTTCTTGGTGAGCGAAGTTGGTCTTGGCTGGGTTTCTTGTTGTTCTTCCCGGGGAGGGGCCTGTTGTGGTGATTCTCAAGTGTCTTTGCCGCAGGCGGAATTGCACCGCCTTTGCCAGGGGCCAGGCTAAGTAATCTGCTCAGGTTTGCTTTCCGGAGCTTTTGTTCCCTGAGCGGTTTCCGTAGAGTTCCGGGAGGACGCGAATGAAGATGGCAGCCTCCCAATCTCCGGCCAGAGGAGCCGAGAGCCTGGGGTTCCGCTCCTCAGTGCGCCCTTAGAGCAAAGCGCCCAACCGCCCCACCTCCCTGGCCTGCGGTCGCGCCTTGAGGAAAGCAGTCAATTGCTAGAATCTGGAGAAAAGCGCCCGGTCGCTTCCGTCTCCGTGGCCTCCGGCTGCGCTCCAAGCCCACCCAGCCTGCGACCGACACAAGGTAACCCCAGGCTGAGAGCTCACTTCCTCGGCTTTGTCGCGATAGCTGGCTTCCCTGCTCTATACCTTGAGCTCTGCGGCACTGCATACACCACC